>NW_010972576.1:16012593-16031474 GCF_000737465.1 Haliaeetus leucocephalus
CCCCCCCCGCGTGAGGTTGGGCAGCACCCAAACCTTCGGCAGGTCGAGTCCCCCACACTGCTGGCGTGCGGGGCGGGGGGCCGGTGGCTGGGGCTGCTCTCGTTACAGCCACTCATCGGAAGCTAATCCAATCATCCCGCTAATGAAATCAGGCTGCGCCGCTAATGAAATCACCCTGCGGCAGCCAGCATCGCTTCACGGCGCTGCTGCTGTCAGCACCGGGTCGGCCCCGCTGGCGGGTAACCTCTGCCCAGAGCCCCCCACACCCGCTCCCGCTGGTGGGGACAGGCAGCAGCTCCACTGCCAGCCGCTCCGGCAGCACGGGCCCAAGCCCTCCGCCAGCCCCAGCCCCTACCCCCGCCCTGCCCAGCGGGCAGCAGAGAGCGGGATGGCTGATAACAAGACACCGGTTACTGGTTTTCCACTTCTCCACTGGCACGGTTTCGCTCGGGGGGGCTGCTGCCCGCCGGTGCTGGGAGGGGAGGCCAGCCAGGCCGGGGCCTTCTCGGGCGATGGCCTCCGCGGGCCGCGTGGTGCGGATGCTCGGGGAGGGAGGTGGTGTCCGCAGCACTCGCAGTGACTGCAGAGCCAGCTTCAGGATAATGCTGCTAGTGAGTAGGTCACGCGAATGAGCAGAGAAGCATCCCAGCACCCTGGTCCTTGCCCCTCTGGGAGTTATTCCCCAGTGTTCCCAGAGTAGGTCTGTTAATCAAAAAGAGAAAGGGTACCCATTTCCTTATGAAACACCATGCCGACATGGTAGAAGGTGCGGAAAAGAATGCTAATGCAGTTCCTTTTTAATGTCTTTTTGCTCAGGAGCCTTTTGAAGACACCACAAAATAGGCCTTTTTTTTTTTTTTTTTTTTTTACTTGAAAAGCTGCTGGATGTAGGGGAGCATCCTGAAGCATCCAGCTCATGTTTGGAGCGAGGTCTGCCTTTAATGAGATTTTTTTTTTCCAAACAACTTGGAGCTGAAAGAAATGAAGGAGACGGTGATAACAGTATTGTTTGTATGAAACCTATTCATAGCAAAGGCTTTAGCATTCTGCAAGCTAGCGTGCTTCTCCAAAGGTCTGCTAGTTAATTGGCACGTTGTTTAAGGGAAGGTTTTAATGGTGTAGGAGGCATAAGCCTTTGTAAATAATATTATCTTAAATGCAGAAGGCCTTATCATGCACTCCTTGCTCAAGCAAATCTCCTCTTGAGATCATCTGGAGTTTTGTCTGAGTAAGGAGCGCAGAATCAAATCCATAATGAGCCCACTGCTTAATCGAGTGGTACTGAAAAATACATTCAAGCAGTTTTCAGTCACATCTGCTAGACATCAGTACTGCTGCGATCTCACTAGAGGGAGCAATTTATTTTGAAATATTAGTCAATATTAGCTCAGCACTTAGCCAGGCCACCAGTGGGTCAAAATTAAGAAGACTTTTCTGAAGCTAATACACATTTTAAGATAAAAAGACAAACAAGGGGAACAGAGAAATGAAAAGACAGCGCTAGTTAAAAATCCTAACTTCTGAAACAATGAGTTGTAAACAGAAAAAGGAATCTATGCGACATATGGAGATGATTTTTTATGTTGTTTTTCCTGCTGAAACATCTACAGTAGAGGTTTTGTCCCTGTTTCCAGTAGAGATTCCTGTTTTCAGGGATTACAGATCATTTTGGTTGGCCCTTGATGTGAAATCTTGCTTTTATTTTAAAACATGGATAGAGGTATTCTCTTTTTTATCATAGGCTGTAAAAGGAAATAAATTCCCAGATGCATCGAGATTCTTAGAAGTATTGCTAGCACTCAGCCTCTGTCAACATTTCCATCTTAAATCATTATTTAATGTTGAGTCATAAACACCTTTCTGTAAACATTTATTTAGTGCCTGACAAGGTCTCCCCTCTAAAGGGGTGGGGGTGGTGTTGCTCCAAAAAAACAGGGTTTTAAAATATTTTTAATGATAACTTTAAAGGCTGTGTTCTAAATCTGTCATGGTTCAATGCTGTCCTTATTCAAAGTCTATATTGGGGTAAGTTTGTTCTGGACTTGCACAGTGCCTGGCACAGTAAGGTTCTCAGAGACCCGAGGCACTGCAGCGAAAGCAAATAATACAGATTTAATACTGACTGTGTTTATGCAGTCTGACCCCGAGTACCGCTTAGCTCCTGGGTCCTGCTGTCTGCCTCAGCTACATCTTGACTCTGTGTTGGGATGAAATGTGGGAATGCAATCCCTCTGCTTTGCCCCCTGCCCGGTCTGGAGAGAGGAAAGGGGGTCTGTGGGCTCGGAGGGAATCAGAGTGGCCTCCACGAGGTGCGGTAATACGGAGCACCTTTGTCCCACAGGCGAGACACAGCCACCGGGAATTAATCCCTCCTCACAAAGCTTTGTGCACCTACATGAGTGCAGAAGATAGCTCTTTGTTTCATGTGCTCAGCAAAGAGTCGATGGATGCAAAATGACTGAGTCTCTTTGCTCCAGTGGGTTTTGGATACAGACTTTAAAAGCCCTAAACCTGCCATCTTGTCAGCTACAGAGAAGCCTTTGCTCTATGGAGCACCAACTGTGTGATACAATTTGCAGAATGGGAGCTGAAAAGGTCTACATGTTAGTAAGCAAGATAACATCACTACCCCACACGATATGTATTAGACCGAAGTTATCATTATTAGCAGAAATTATCAGCATCACAGTTATGTTTGGTGATGATGTTGGCTCTATGCTTTATACAAATAAAAATCAGTTTTTACTTTCCAGATCTGATGGACACAGAGGACAGCTTATGCCCATATCCTCACTGCATTTCAGGAAGCTGGATGGAAGTATGCGCTCTGCACTACCCCGGGCTCTGGCCGCGTGCTGGTACAGAGAGCACGATGTTATGCTTAAGGAAGCTGTGCTTGCGATACAGCAGGATCTGCCTGGATCTAAGTGCCATTTATCACAGGGTAAGAAACTGAAACAGAGCCCGAGAAAGGGGAGAGGAAAAGAAGGGCGGTGCAATCTTCATCTCTATCACCGCCTGGAAGAACAGCCTCTCTTTTACTGCCGCTGACATTTTACTGTCAAGAAAATCAAATCTCAATTTTCACTGGAAGATTTTAAAAGAATGGCAAGTGCAAGCAAGTACAGATTTAAGGCTACCCTCAAATGTGATTGAATAGTAGGAGAAAATAACTTTCTGTAGTTTTAATCTCTACTAATCCACCAGGTTTTTTATTTTTGGTTCCAGACTGAGATTTTTTTCTCATTTATACAAAAAAAATCAGGTCCTGGTTTATTCTACTTGCCTTACTCTACAGGTGAATGGAGATTTAGTAGAGGTGGCGTCAGGCAAGGAGGAAGCTAAATCTGACAGACCGACAGAATGTGACTAATAACCAGTTCATACAGAAAATCTTTTTGTTAACACCGACGTAACTCCTTTGCTGAGTGAGCAGGGAAAAATCTGTTTGGTTCTTTCAGCAAAGTACTGAAGCACAAGCCTGACTTTAACTATGTGAATAGTGTCACTGACTGAGTTCATATATGTATACCCAGTGTTAGAAATTTTAAAATATTTGCATCTTCATTTAATTGCTGAGGGATCTCCCACTGCTTTGAGAAAATTTCCAGAAAGAAAATTCTGAATACTAAAGGAGATTTTAAAAAATCAAATGAACATGGGTACAAATTGCCCTCATGTGGCTCTCCTCCAGCTTATGATCATTTCTGGTGACACCTGCCACTGTGTGTGTATATATATATATTTCTGTTCTTTTAAAATTATTGCAGCACCTATCTTTATCACATTTGGTCAAATAGTACTGATGTAACCAAACGGTAGGTAGTCATAGAAGACCATGTTGTATCTAAAAATTCCTTTAGCAGCTTAGCTCAACTGAGGCAGCAGAAATAGCCTGGATTCTGAATTGCTTGTTTTCTATTAGTAAAAATCCTGAGTGGCCTAAAAACCAATCTAAAGAAGTTATGTATGTAAAGCGTATGTAATCCTTTAATATTTAATAAATCCATAATATTTAGTTGTCCATCTCATAAGAAACTTCTTTATGGACCAAGGCTCCTTTGGACTAGCAGTGACGTTAACAGGACAAAGTTAGCCCTTAGCATAACAAATTTATGATTTTATTTGTTTCCTATTAAAATGTGTTGCCAGTTTAATGGAGACTGAGATTCTTAGCATGACAAACATTTTAGCAAAACTTCAGAGGGCTCTGTATTTCTGTCATTTTAAAATGCTTGGTATTACATGTAAAACCAAAACTATTATGTGTAAAAAAAAAAAAATTACAGCTGCTGTATTTTTTACAATCCTTAACTTAAACACAAATTCCTTCCTTCTCCACATATGGTTGGAGGAAGAGGGGTTAAGCTTTTGCATTCACCAAACTATGCCTAATTCACACGAACAGAGCGCTGTACAAAACCCACAAAGGCATCCAGTAATCAATTCTTTGGAGGAAAGGGGGTTCATCTATTTTTGCTACACGAAAAAGTTGTGCTTTGCAAAAAGCCCTTTGCCCTTTGCCATGTGAATTAGCGGTGCACTGCTGTTAATCTAAGTGGATTAAAAAAGGGTAAAGACTCCTGGTCCATGAAAGCCTGTTCTATAGCTAGATTTTGTACAAGTGTAACTGTGTCGGTTGTGTGGGAGACCTGGGGGGGAAGCACCAGGGGGGTCTTTTAACTGCATCTACAGCTCCTGGTATCAATTCACTTACAGTGGTAGGAAGGTGCTTGCAATTCATTCCTTTTCCTGGCAAGGAATAATAATATCAGTATGGGGTCTTTATATTGGTATAATGGCAGTCACGACGTGGGGGAGAGAGGAAAGGTTGTGCTGGTGCTCCTATGCCCGAGTGGTCGAAGCCAGACAACTTCTGTGTGCAGACCCAGCCGAAATAATGTGTTTCCCAAGAAAGACAACAGTGCCATTCTGCAGTTAGAAAGCACTGGGCTTAAGAATTTTGCTTGTGAGCATATCTAGGAGCTTGGCATGCTGACTAGATAAATGTTTAAAAATAAGTCTAGTGCCCAAGCTGACAAGCTTGTGCCTTTTTTAATATAATCATCTGAAGAAGAAAATGGATTTATCTGAAAGTCTGTTTCATTTGACTGAGGTTCTCGTCAGGGATGTAATGCTTACTTGCCATTTTCCTTACTCACCTGAATATTTTTCGTATCTGGAGACAAAGAAGATAAAGAGGGTTGTACTCTATTAATCACCCTTCTCTTTGTTCTCAGGCTACCTCTCTTCCTTCTATCCCTCCTCCAAACACACCTCCCTTGCCAAATCTTTAGAAAAAAAATAATTGCTTCTATATTCTTTCAGGGACTCTAGCACTTACTGGTACAAGATGTGATACTTGTGTCTGATTTGTTTTGTTGGTATCTGAATGGGAGGCAGTAAAAAAAATCACATAAAAATGGAATTTTATAAATAACAGATGTGAGCTTTTTTGTGAAAAAATGTTTGGTTTTTTAAATGTTCAAAGTTTTTAAGGAAAAAAAAATCTAATTCTGTTTGCTTATTTTGTTTTTCCTTTTTTCTTTTGTTCCTGTCTCTATTTTCCTGAGGGTAGAGGGCAAATAAAATTTTACTTAGGAAGACAAAAAGGAAAAGTATTGTCTTTGTTTTTAACATGGTGAAATGAGCACAGAGAGGCTAAAGTCAAGAAATTTCCACAAAACTGGGATACCTCAGAGGTGACACTCTGTTCTTTGGGTACTCACCATTACATGGTACAAATCCCACTGGCATTATTTACCTGCAGCATGTCTAGCAATTATCTCCATTGGACAAAATAGGGTTTGAAGAAAGGATTTTGCAGAAAACTATGTTGTTCGGTGTTCCCTTAGAGCCAACACCTCTGACAGCCTCCTGCTCTGTCAGAGAAGGATCTGGGTGGCATTGATCACAAACCCCCTCAAACTCCAGCTCCCCTCATCTCCCTTCTCTAGCCATCATAACAACGAGTAATAATCTCCATGCATAGGTATAAAACTGCTCATGTATAGATAAATATAAGCTACTAACTGCCAATGTTGACTTGCAGCAGAGCCACTGTGTGCCCTCAGGTCTCCATCCCGGGGCCTATTGCAGCTCCATGCCAGATGTAAGGAATACTGCACAGCAAGGTCCTGACCCCACGTGGGCTGGGGACATCGCCGGGACACGTGCGTATGCTGTGGAAGTCTAAAGTGCTGCCAGTCCCAAGCATGTAGGCACAGTCCTGGGAGCTAAAAGCTGCACACCAGTACTGCTCTTTGGCCCCCTGTCCCCACCCATGAGTTTCAGCTTGAGCCTTCTCAGCTGTGTAGCCAACCACCGTTTTCCTCTCCCAGGATAAGACAAAGGCAGAGACAGCCCACTTTGCCAGATGGAGGGAAGAGAAAATGGGATAGGCCAGAACTGGGTTCCCGTCTGCAAAATCCTGGGGATGGAGGCATGTCACTTCCAGTCTTGCTGACGGTGACAACTCCGCTTCCTTGCCAGCCACAGCTGCTGCCACCTCAGCCCTGAGCCCTTCCTGGGTGGAAGCAGCAGCCACCCAGCTTTGCACGGCCGTGGCAGAGGTGATGCAGGCAGCAGGGCCCAGCCACTCAGGCTGAGCTGCTTTCCCTGGCGTGCTTTTCACGGTGCCAGTGAAGAACTCCTCTAACCACAACCACTGTTGTCACCTTCCTTATCCACGCAGATTGCCCACTGCTCACACTTAGAAACTCCAGAGGGGATATAACCCATTGCAGTTCTTCCTAATGCCACAGTGCCCTTGCCTGTGCTGCCTCTCGTGGTCTCCAGCTGGGCATGCCCTTCTGTCTCAAGCAATGTTTAGCTCTCCATCATCTCTACAGAGAAAGCGCTCAGCCCTCCCTAAATTTCAGTCTGGCCTGGATGACTTAATTCTTTTGGCAAGGTCTGCTTTACAAAAAGTGGTGATTCCAGCCACCACTTGGCCACAAACTCTCCTTAAGATCTTTCAAGCTGGCCAAGGACAAGCCTGCCCAGCCTGGTGGAGCCTGGGCTGGATAGCTGGGGTTCAAAAGTGCAGCCTGCGGGTCTGTTTGACAAATGACTGGGTGGTTCCAGAAAGTGAAGCAAGCAGCAGCCCCCACCTCGCCATCATTGCAGGGAACCGGCTGGGACATACTGCAGTGGTTTGGCTTTGTAACACGTTGATGCGTGTTTCCTACAGCAGCCGTAGTCTGATGAGAGCTGGAGGGGGCTACAGCACGTGTAAGCTTCAGAGAATTTAGCTGCCCAACTCTTAACAAGTCTCTCCAGAGTATGTCCAAACTAGAATTTCACAGATTTGGCTGATACTATTTAGGAAAGCAAAGGGCACGTTCCTGACATCAGAGTAACCCTGTCAGCAAATTCACATCCCTGCTCCTAAGCGCATACAGACCAGTGCTTTGCAGCAGGATGGAGGTGGTTTTCTCCCTTTAGAAAATGAGCCAAATGACATTAATTTCATTATCCCTGGAAATATTGGCTAAGCCATTTCTGCTGAATCTTTAACCAAAAGAGAAATAAATCATCAACCAAAGATAGGCATCCTTCAGGAATGTTTTTAGGATGAAGGAAAGTATGGAAAAATTTTAAGTGCCTAAAACAGTCTTTTACAAAAGGCAACTTTACATTCTTATGGATGCAATGTAGTGCCATGTTTCCCAGTAACAGCGTTTACTATTACAGGCATCTGTGCCACACCTTTTGCCAAAGTACTTCTTCAAGGAACAAGAAAAATGTTTCACAAGTAGTGTGTTAAAAATAATCTCACTCTTCTTAACCCATTAGCAGTGAAGTTAAATATGCTTCAGTGCAGGATCTTCCCCCAGCTGCTCAGATTCCATTACCCAAAGGACCTCCTGTGTGCTGTCTTCCCCTCCCCTACAGAGACAAATTAAGCTGTCCCTACCCCATTCCCATCTTCCCCTTCTCGCAGCTATGGCGAGGGAGTTTTACAGTCCATAAACCAACTGAGCTGCAGGCAAAAATATCAGTGGCTCCGCTGCTTGCTTGGAGGCATCTTAGAGAACAAAGTGTGGCCTGGGTCTTCATCATGGACCAGCAGCATCCTCCCCCACAACGGTCTTCAAAGCAGCTGTGACCAGCAGCATCCTAAGAATGTAGTTTCCACGTAATTCTTTTTGACAGCAATCTACTGAATAGTATGGTCCCACAGGATTCACAGCTCATTGGGGATTACCTGGATTCATTAAGAAAAAAACTTCTCCCAGAATCTTCACAAGCAGATCCCTGGGAGGGTCAAGGACCTGAGTCTACAGCAGAAGAAGCACCTCTCTGTGAATTAGAAATCATTGTTGCCTTTTGCATATAGATGCATTGAGGTGGGGAGGTTAAGTGACATACACAGGGTTACAAAGCAACAAAGTGGTAGAGCAGAAAAAGCAATCTGGCATCCTGACTCCTATTTGTCTCTAGGTTCTATTCTCTCATTCACTCATGCCTTCAAATCTGTAGTTAACGTTGCTATAATCCATTTAGAAATGAATACAAATAAATATTTTTTCTTGTGGGCAATAAAGATGAGTTGATTTTGCACAGTTGTAAAATTCTGTTACATATAAAGGATTCTTTATTTTATAATAGCTATTAGAATGTTTGTTTGTAGGATTTTCTTGGGCTGGAAACTTCAGAAGAAGCACTGCTTTGAGCTAATCATTTAGCAAAGGACAAAGATGCCTTAGATTGCTGACTAGTCCTATAGTTAATGGTTCTCTCAGGCTTTTCTCTGTCAAATGTGGCAACTATGACATCAAATGTTATCTCTGTAAACACATGCCAACTCAAAATAGCACATGGGGGGGAAGGACGAAGAGTTCCTTATCCTATATTTTAGCCAAGATTATGGTCACCAGCATGTTCCTCTCACCACAGAAAAAAAAATAGACTTCAGTTCAACTATGCTTTCCAAACGTCAATTTTTAAAAATAAATGACTGATCCAACAAACCATTTAACTTTCGAATTAGCCACCTTAGGGGACCATACTCCAAGTGCATAAAATATGGAATTCTTATTTCTGGGATGCCAGAATTTGAGTTATGATATATTATTTGCAGAGGCTTAATGTGGGCATGAGGATAGCTGCAGCTATTAGAGGCTTTTTTCCAAAGATTTTGCAGGACAGTAGACTGGCAGTTCAGACAACCAGACTGTTTTGTTGATCTGTCACTGATCTGCCATGTGACCTTGAGCAAGTCTTTTCGCTTTTCTCTAGCTCTGTTTCTCCTCCTACAATTTGCCTTATCTATTTAAATGGCAGCCTTTCTGAGCAGGGAATTTCTCACCTTGTGCTAGCTAGCAGTGCTTAGCTCAATGCGAATCTGTCTTCCTTGGGATTATTGTATTGCAAAGCCAGCAAGTAACACTACCAGTTAAAAGCACTAGTATAAAAACTAATAAGCTATTTTTCCGGAGGGGATCTTAGTACAGTCAGAAGAGCAGTAATGCGCCCTTCACCGGTACTTCACTTCTGCTGCTCTTCCTATCCAGGAGCTGAAGCTGTTGACGTACCATCACCAGTACTGCCACTTTACGGTCAGGTTTTTGGAGGCAAGCCTCAAAACCATGAGGATGTGGGGTGCAGCAGCGCGAAGCAGAGCTGGCCAGGCTGTGGCTGCTAAGCTGCACTTGGCTTAGGAGCACGTCAAATCCGCTCCCATGCTGGGCTTTATCAAGGAGGACGAGAGGTGCTCCTAATCCTGGCTGTGAGTGAAAGTGAGCCTGCGGAGCTGCCAAGGTTTTCCTCTGCCCGCAGCACCGGACCTCAGCCATCCGTACTCGCAGCCCCGGGTTTGGCAGTATGTGTCGTCCCAGGGGTTCGGGACCAGCAGCGGTGGCCAGCTCCAAGGAGGGTCAGGCTCACAGCAGCACAGCCCTGCTGAGCCACCCAGAGCAAAGCCACAGGCATTACTGCATGCAAAGCTCTCGCCCTTTAACCTGCCAACCCAGCCTGAAGTGGCAAAGGACAGCTAACTCAGGTGGCTCGCAGCTTGCCAAGACCCCTGCACCTGAGGAGGCAATTTAGACGCAGCTGAAGGAAATGCTTGCTCAGCAGCGAAGAGCCGCAGCCTGCCCTAGCTTTTCCAGCATGGGTAATTGTCACTGGCCGTGGCTCATAGCGAAACGCACCGTGAATAAAAACAGGTACAGAGGCTTGCCACGCATGCCTTCAGAGTCCTGGGTAACGGTGCACCTCTCCAGAATTTATACACAAGAGCCTCACATACCCATTTAGCAGGGCATTTGCGTGTGTGGCACCTGTTCCTCAACGTTGGAAAAAGTATAAAATAAAAACCACCCTAAGGACAAGCTTTTCTTCCTTCTTCATGGCACGCTACCTGTAGACATCTCTGAGCAAGCAATCTGTACAGCCTGTGGAGCCGTATCCCACCAGACCCTCGGGTAGGGACTGTGACCTACGGACCAATGGTGCAGGGAAACTCTCTTCCCCCAGAATCAATGGCGTTAAACACAGGTTGGAGTGGAGAGGTTTTCTGAGGCTGAACCAGGATTTTTGGATGGAAGGTAGGTTTAGGTTGGGGATATAATGTGAGCTGCAGCTTATGTTGACTTTGGCCAAGCAGCTTATTATCCTAACTAGGAGATGTTTGTAAATACGCCCAGAAATATCCAATATATTTTACAAGCCAGGCGCAAGCTGTCAGCCTGCAGCGCATCCATAGCAGAGCCATTTCCTCGGCATTCTTCCTATAAATTAGACAAATGCCCAGACTATTTAAGGCAGCGGTTCACTTCACCGAGCAGGATTTCTTAATACAGGTCCCAGGAGAAATACGCCTACCTACCTCATCAGCACGATTTGGGGAGCTGAGGTTTTCTCCCGAAAGGGTTGTTCGGCACACGCTCACCGTCCTCACAGCATCCTTTTCCCAGCCAAGCACACGCCTTCCCCCTCCAACTGCAAGCTAGGGAGAGTCAGCGTAGGGGAGTGCAGGCTGTGCCTTTCTCTCGCGCACACACGGCAAATCCCAGAGCTTTCTGCCTGGAATCCCCCTGAGTCAGCGAACAGCTGGGATTCTATCCCAGTCAGGAGGCAGCTCTCGGAGGAACATCTGGCTCCGGTCTCTATCTTGTCTGCTGCTCCTTCACACATCTACTTCCTTAAAAAGAGCTTACTGGGGGTGGGGGGGGAGGGAGGGGAAACTGGCTCCAGGTTCTTTTGGCTACTTAAAGAGGACCACCCTGTTGCACTGTCAAACAGAAGTTATGTATTTCCTACAACAAATATAACACTTAAATAAGGGAGACAATTAGATGTAGTTGCATTTGCCTATTGCACTGCAGCTCCAACACCTTTGGGATGACTGGGAGGTTTACGTGCAAGAATGCTGCGTGCCGCTCACCTTCCCTTCAGTTTGAGCTCCCAGGGTGTTAAAGAGGGGCATCTGCACAGAAAGGGCTGAGCAAAACCTTTGGGTGCTTGGGGGAACTGTATTAAACATTAAGCAGGGATGTCAGTCCACCCAGCCTTCCAGATGAAACCCTTGCTTTGCAAATTGCCCCAAAGAAGCTAGTGGCAATCTTTTTTAGAGGCTCGTATTGCTTAGCGTGAGTAACAGTGGTCGAGTGTCTTTTCTGACAATTTCCAAATAAGCACAAGCCAAATGAGAGAGGAGAAGAACAAAGGACACTGCTGCGGGGCAATAGATTTGGGGGAAAAAATTGTGATTTTTGTGGTCAGTCAAATATGGAATGTGCTGATGGTTCCTTAAGATTTTCTAATGGAAAAATCATAAGCTACAAATAGTTAAATCAGAGTCTCTATTTCTCAGCAAACATCTTAAATTACACATAAAAATCTCTTAAATGCTTCAGCTTAAGGGAGGCCCTGGCTAGCTCTAGATCCTTCACCTTTTGGGGATTTCGCAGCAGACCACCCACTGGGAAAATGAAAAGTTGGCATCTCTACCACCCTAGCACATTTTCTGGAGATGAGTCCCTAAAATGCTGTGCTCTTTTCCCTGGGGAGACGAAATGAAAAGGTCTAACCTGGTCAGCATGATTTGACAAAGTAGGGAGGTATAAATCACCCGTGACGTGACTTTCTCTAAACTATTAGATACTCTATTTACATGTATTTGGACCAAATGTCCTACTTCACCCCGCTACTTACATGTAACGTAATCAGCCCACACTTGTGCAAATAAGTCTACAATTTCACACAGAGACATGCTATATGCTGTAGATGCCTTGTCTCAGATAATGAGCAAGTTGTATTAATTATTATAAATCTGTCCCAGCCCATTAAAGTCTTTCTTTAATGATGTTGCAGTGAGGTGGCTGCTTCATTCTGAGCCAGTTTCTCCTGTAGCTACACTTGCCTTTTTGATTGAAACCTTTTGTGGTGCATAGTGGAGGTAGGCTATTTCCAGTTTATAGGCCAACAAGCCACTTTGTCTCCAGAGACTTTTATGAAGGTTATGCTCTTCACCTGAATAAAAGGCCTGGAGTTGGAACTCCTAATCTTATGTATGAAAAAAAGATTAACAAAAATGAATGTGTGCATGCCCAAGAAGTGCCCATTGCTAGGTAGAAATTAGGCATTTAGTTTGCTGTCCATATACTGAAATAATCTTCCTCACCAAGTTAGCTGACCGTTTCATAACCACCAATGCGCTTTTGCCTTCACACCACATGGGAAACAGTTGTTGCTCTTGTTCAGGTAAGAGCAGCTGAAAGTGGCACCTGACAAAGTACATCCGAACCAAGCCTGCATGGCATAGGAACTACACAGGGCTTTCCAGGTGCCTGTCTCCTCTGGCACACACCAAGGACCTGACGAGAACACATTGCGGTTCCCTCTTAGCTTGCTTGCATGCCTGGTTTTCTTCCTGTCGTTGAATACATATAACTATTCGACATGGTTTTGATGGCTTAAAGCATTATACCAAACTAGATGGCCAGGATATGCACTTGGATCTGAAGGTCTGGGAGCATCCCAGATCCATCAGTTTAAACACAGTTTTAGTGGCTTGATGTTGTCTATGTGCCTGAAATGTGAACTAGTGCTGGTGTCCTGAATTTTGCCAAGTTCAGCAGATGCACAGCCAATTTGACACCTGGTTAGGCTGAGGAGCTGCCATTTTGCTGGATGGGCCAGTAACACCATGGCCAAGGGCCATACATGTAGAAGGGTCCAGGAGACATGGTGTGTCTGCCTGATCCTCTGTGCTAAAGGCATAGGGTTGTTCTGCACTCATATGCACAGTATCCAGCAACCGTCTCACCTTCTTGGAGCTGGGGGCCCAAACCCAACTCAGCCCCCAGCTCCCCTGGAGTTTTACTGTTTGCTCGCAGAGGGAGTTGGGAGAGAAGACTTCACTTTCAGAGGAAAGAGAGGTCCCATCCATAAACACTTCACAAGGCAAACAGGAGAGCAGGAAGCAGCTGAAAGACGGGTTACTACAGTGTCTCCAGTCCACAGCAATTCTCACAAGAGTCTTTTGGCTACAGTCTAAAACATCGAGAGCCCCTTGGGGTACTGTAAGCACATCCAGCACCAGTTACTAAGCTAGATTGCATGACAGCGTTTCAATCACAGAGGCCACAGAGCCAGGATTACATATCTAATGTCATGCCCTAAGAGTTAAGTAGTGTTGGACTATAGCATCATGTGTAGATGAGTGTCAGATGTAGTCTTGAATTTCTTGCCAGGATACCAATAACCGCTTTTTGCGATTTTATACTTTTCACTCATTTGGCTACAGTCCATGTTTGCAGCCTCAAATCAGGCATCTCCTACGGGACTGAGCAAGGCTTTTCTTTGCTGCGCTGGGAGACCTCACTGTGCTGAGGACAACTCCTCGAGCAGGTACCTTCTCAAAGGGAAGCACCCCACAGTTCTGTCCAGTGGACATGGTGGCAGGACAGGACCAGTGGATTTCTTCTTAAGGCCTGTGCTAGGCTCTGCTATCCTCTTCGTAACAGCCTGGCATTCATAATCCTCTGGAATAGTCAGGGTGGGCATTCTGCCCACAATGTTCCACATGCTCTGCTTGCATATATGTGTAGACTAAATTTTGCAGTGAAATTAATCAGATGCCATGAAGAATAACAAAAAATAAATTATAAGAATCTTTATTACCTTTATGGAAACATTAAGATTACCAATTTAGCTGTCCCATTTTCCCTCTGCAAGCTTATTTCAACTAGATTTCTTTTAAGAAAGTGAAAGTGTGCCATTGAAATAAATCAGTGAAACCTAATTGCTTGGGTATCACCAAAGAATGAGATTAAGAATTATCACTCCCATAACATATCACCCCTGAGCTGATCTGGAGAGCACACACACTTTTCTTAATATGACTGCACATTGGCTTCAGTGGCATTGTATTCAACGAAGGTTTCTTCTTGTGACAGTCTCTGCACAAGACATATCACAGGAGCCAGAAATAAGATCTTTTTTCTTCTTCTCGAGCTGCTTCATCTTTTCTTCTTACTCCTCCTTTGGCTTCATTTCTCCAGCCAGAAGAGAAAAGTAAGGGAACCACTCTAATACATAACAACCTCTAATACAAGGTGTTTCTAACACGAGGCTGCGTTGGTGTCTGCTCATGCCCACAGCCTCCACACAGGGTGAGAATGGTCTTCGTAGCCTGGGCTGCAGCTTCTCTTTCCCACCCCAAGAAAAGCCTACACAGAGCTCCTTTGGAGGATTTCCTCCATTTTTAATTCATCCATTTCCCTAAACACCAGACATACCTTGGTGCCAAACAGCTAATCGATTTCTGTGGCAGGAGATTAAGTATTTTCTGGTTGGGAATTCTTTTTTTCCAAGCACAGCAGAACCTGCCCACTTATTCTCCTTGCCCAGCCATGCAACATGAAACGAGCCTGTCTAAGGCCGTAAGAAGGGCCTAAGTTCCCAGTCCTCTCTCTTCAGCCATGGAGCCTGGTCCTGATTCAGCATGGCCTGCAGGCACATGGTCTGTTCCTGCTGTCTTCCAGGACGAGATAAGCATGTGCTAATTTCACCTTGGAAGCCGATGGGATTTAAGGATATGCATACATGTCCCGTTGGACTGACGAGCACATCACAGCTTCTGCTCCTTCCAGCACGAGGAAAACATTACACTGACCCGTGTAGGCCCATAATATTTCCATGTAAAAAACGCTCACTTGGGTCCCCAAGCTGTGTTATTTATGTCCCCAGAACTGCCAGCCCTACCAGAGGGAATTTAGTGGCCTCAAATGGCAGTGCCTGGCCATCACCAGAATTAAATACTCCATTGTCATGGAGAGAATTGTTAGAGCTGTGCTCTAGCTTCAGAAGCCTTTTTTGTTAAGAAGACAGAAAAATGCAACAATCCCTGCACCCTAGACAATTAAAAGGAAACACCCTATAAGATGCTGAGAGCCTACAACTGTCACTAAGTCAGCAAAGAGGCTGCTTCTCGGGGTACTTAATATCCCTTTTTATTGCCGGGAAAAAAACCCCAAACCACCCCTGTCAGTGGAAGCCATTTTCCCTGCTCTGTATCAGAGGCTGAAGTTTTGAACGGCATCTCAGGTGCATGGACCAGGATTTAAAAAAATGGCCTGTGCTATGAAACGTCCCTCCCCACGTCCTTTGCTCAGCCTTGCTGAGCCATAGCTGTTGACATGCGAGAATGGCTGTCGCCCTGATCGTGTCACACCAACATTATTTGTCAGGGATGTTGCCGGTCACCCACTGATTACAAGCTAAAGTCTCTGACCTCCTGGCTCAGCCAGCAGTTACAAGTACATCAAGTAGGACAAAGGTGTCCCTTAACATCCAAATAAACCATGAGAATAAAGCCTGACTGCATGTTGGTGTTAACAAAACACATGGAGTATTTTTATCTCTGGCAAGCTATTTCCTATTTGTAATACTACTTGAAACCGTTTCCAAGACTTCGTTTGATGTTACTCATATTCATATATTTTATGTGTCTTGTTTTCATTTTCCAAACATGTTTATTAAAAAATGTTCTCAGGGTAATGGCCCTTGTGGTAGGAATTTCTGTTTTGGGGGAAGAATACCAGAGTTGGAGGTTTTTGCCAGCAGGATGTGAAAGCTGAAGGAAATAACAATGACTGGGGCTAGAGATTTGTCACAGGGAGTTAGACGCGAAAATTTACAGTCTGGCCATGAGACAGTCCAGGCTAAAGCCATGAATTTATAGGAAGCATTGCCAAAAGCTGGATATTATTATTTTAATCAAACTCTGTTTTACTTTGCACGAAAAAAATGAGAATTGCCAGAGACTTTGGCTCCGCAGATAGAGGAGAAAGGGCAGAGGAGCCACCTCCGTCTCCACTGCTCTTCCCATCCCAGCTGAGGAGTGGGAAGCACGCATGACCTTCCCTGGAGAAATCATGGGAATTCAACCACCCCGAACCTCATAGGGAGAGTTTCTGCTTGCTTGGGAACTCCCCTCGCACTGAGCGCTGCCAGCTCGGGCTCTGCTGACTTCAAAGGAGCACCAAACGGGCTGGGACCCACTCTTACACCGACACGCCGTCCTCCAACCTGGCAAGAAATTGCTTCATTCCTTAGCTCTGCATCCACCAAAGCGGGTGCAAGAATTTGCGGCTCGGAAGGTTGAAAACAACTGCACCGGTACAGGGCTTGTAGATTCCTGCTCCTCTGCAGATAATGCAGCCTTGAAAGTGCCCAGCAAGGATTTTCATAAAGGAAAGGCTTTATGCTCCTTTATGCTTGTATTGTCCCAGTGACCTTAATTGGTGGTGGTTTTGGTTTTTTTAATTGAACGAGAGAAGAGAGTTCTCTTCACTTTTACCTTAACAGTACGAGGTCTGGATCTGCTGGAAAATTACTTGTGAGACCTCTGGATCTCTTACTTGCACAGAAGTAGCCACTTATATTTATTGCTTTACATATGGCCACAATCCAGCAAATCACTCAAGCATGTGAATAACTTTAAGCGTGGAAGTAGTCCCCCGTGAGCCAGCAGAACTACCACCACACTAAATATACACATCAAGTGATGAGCCCGGCTCCACCCTCGTGTTTTCCCCAGCACTGCCATTTCTCCACATACACACCCAGCAGGCCAGGGGCTTGTTCCTCAGGTTTCTTTCCAATTGCATAAATCTCGGTGGTGGATTTGAACTGTGGGCTGCATCGATCGCTGCGCGCTCATTGATCCTTGCCCGTGCCTACCCACCGAGGCTGCGCAGCGCTGGGCTCCCTTCGGCTTAAACGTTCTTCCTTTTTTCCCTTTAATCCGGACAAAAATACGTAACCAATTTGCAGGGGGGGGCCTTGCTGAGTTTTATAGGACCTTGCTGCCATGTATGAGTATCTCCTCTTATCGCACACATAGAGGCGCAGTCCCCCTCGGAGGGCGGGAGCAGCGGGGATATCTGCGAGCCGCCCCACCTTAGCTGGCCCGGGGGGAGGGGGTCCTGCCGCCCTGGAGGGTTAAGGGCCGTGCCTGTCCCGCTGGTTTTTCTCCCTCCCCGCACTTTGGAGGGAGCGGGGCTGCCCCAGAGCCCCCGATGGCTGTGGCCGCCGACACCTCGGGGGTCCCCCCGGGGAGCCCCGCTCTCCCCCCGGGGGGAGAGGCCGCATCGCGCCGCCGGGCTGCCCGCATCCCGCCCCGGGGCATGCGGGACCGCGGTTGGGACGGCAGACGGCCGGCGGGATTTCGGGGGACGGAAAAGGGGGGAGAGGAGGGGATGGCAAATACTCCGTGGCAACGGCAAGACGTGAAGCCGGGAACGCTAAGCGCATACCAGGATTTATAGGCGGACTTTACCGGACGTTTTACTACAACCTGGGAGATGATTCATTTTTATACGTAGCGTGTTACACTGCGGGGCCGCTCCAGCCGGTTAATGTTCAACGCGGGCCGGGCTTGGCGGTGGGCGCACGCCCGCGGCCGGGGAAGGGGCTGCGGCCGTCTGCCCCGCTCCGCGCCCGGCCCCGCAGCCCCCAGCGCCCCCACAGCCCACGGGGGCAGGGGGGTAGGAGGAGCAGCGGAGGAAGTGGGGGAAAAACCTTATGAAAAGGTCAAAGGGAAGGAGAGAGTGGAAGGCGATCCCGCCCCCCCCCGCTCCGATCAGGCGTGGGTTTTGCCGACGCGGGCTGTGCGTGGCCAGCCCCTGCGTGGCCGTGTGGGGCTGCAGCCGCCGGAGCATCCCTCTCGTCTGCGGGCAGCGGCTACGGAGCACAGCCCGCACAGCACTCTGTGTGTGTGTGTGTGTGTGTGTATATATACATATAGGTATGTGTGAATATAGATATGCGGGTGTAAATCTGAGACGCTTCCCCGCTGCACCCGGCTCGGGGAGCCCCGCTGGGCCGAAGATGGGTCTCTCCCACTCTCCCACTCTCCAAACAGACACAGAAACAGGGACACCCTCAGGGCTCACACAGCTCCTTCTCCAGCGCCGCGCCCCACTGCCCGGGCAGGGGCCGAGGCCGACGGGGTCCCGGCTCTTCCTCACTGCCGCAGCGAGGCACCCGCGGGCTCCTGCTCCCGGGTGGGCTGCTGGGGGCTTTGTGGCTGCCTTTTTTTTTTTCTTTCTTTCTTTTCTCTTTTTTTCTCCCGGTTTCGGGCTGGCGGTCAGTCGCGTCCATCCTCCGCTCCCGGCGGCGGGCTCCAGCCCAGAGCCCTCCGGGGGCTTCGCTTTGCAGAGCCGCAGCCGCGCAGGACTGTACCCGCGTGGGGTCAGGCCCAGGCTCTTCCCGAGGCGGTGCCGCGGGCCACGACGGGTCCCCACCTCGGTCACGCTACCTTCCTCCCGTGGGGCCGACGTCCGTGAGGCCCCCCGCTCGCACGCTGCCGTGGCCGGGCTGCGCCGCAGGAGGTGCCGGGCACGGGCTGGCGGCGGCCGTGCGGG
>NW_010972576.1:16031484-16037885 GCF_000737465.1 Haliaeetus leucocephalus
CCGTGCGGGATCGCGGGGCCGGGGTCGGGCCGGTGGCCCCCCCCGGGCAGGCACAAGCCCGCCCTCCGAGAAGGCAGGGCCGGCCCGGTTCCCGCTTCGGCGGCGGCAGCATTTGCCTTCCGCCGCCTGGCTCCGCGGCGGCGGGAGCCACCCGCGCTGCCCCCCCCGTCCCCGTCGGAGCCCTCCGTCCTTCGGGGCAGGCGGGGGGTGGTCGCAGCCGACGGGAAGAAAGCCAGCAAACAAGCTGCCCTCGGCCCCGAAACCACGCGTCCACCTGGGGGAAATTCGTCCAAGCGCCGGCAGAGCCCTGGCTCGGCGGGCGGGCAGCGCGGAGCTCCCTGCGCAGGGCCGCGGAGCACCGGCTCGGCTCTGCCCGGCACAGGCGGGGGCCGAGGCCGCCAAAAGCGGCCTCAAACGCCTTTTTGGTTAAAGAGAGAAAAAAGGCCTTGCCGCTAAACCTTTACAAGTGAGGGTTTCTTTTATTTCCTCTCTTCTCTTCTCTGAGAAGAAGGTGCAGGCGACCGGAGGAATTAATTCCAAAAGGGGTTCGCATTTAGAAAACTTCAGATTTAGCAATCAATTAGTCCGGCAGCGTATGGAGCTCCGAAGGTGTAAATCCTTCCGAGTTCCTGGATTATTGACTGTTACGGTCTATCGGGTGCATAATATTCAGACCTACACATGTATAACACGCGTACCAAAGCAGGCATTTAGCAAGGTAAATCACATGCCCTGAGAACGCCTCGGTATTAGCGCCGGTGCGCCGTGAGCCGGTCCCCTGCCCCCTCTCCTTGGCTTGAACGGGGGTGTGCGACCCCCCACCCCCACTCGCACACCCCCCGCAACCCGCTCCGCGCCCACGGAGCGCTGCCCGCCCGGCCGGCGGTGCCCGCGGGGCACAGCGGGCTGCAAACTTGCCCCGCCGGCTGCCGCCGCCGCGCCCGCCCCGCAACGCGGCAAACCGGCTTTTTTTTTGGAAAGAAAAAACCAAAACAACCCAAAACAAAACAAAGAAAACCCCACCACACGCCAACCTTCCCCGGGCTCAGATGTCAACTGTTTTCCCAAGGAAGTTATTTCCCTCCAAAAATGCTAATGCATCTCGTAAGGAAAAAAAAAAAGAAAAGTTCTTTTATTTAATAGGTATAAGCAAATGTACAGGTATGTAAGGATCGGTATCTAGCCGTTTCGCGAAGGCACACACGGACGAGCGCACACGAACATACAAACAACGGAGGGAGAGGACAGCGGGAAGCTCCCAGAAAACAGCCCAGACGAGATACATATCGGTACCTACGTTCAATTTTGACCTTTGCCAGGCGCGCCCATCCGGCTGCCCGGGCCCTGCGCACGCCGCCGGGGTTCAAAGTGCGGGAAGGCACCGTCCGAAAACAAAAGAGCGGAGCCGAGCCGGGACACGGCCCCGCAGTTCCCCGGGGCTCCCCGGGCCGCCGACGGAGGGACCCTCCCGGCTGGAAGGGGCGCGCTCCCGGCGCCGCTCCGCGCCCGCAGCTCCGGGGGGGTGGGGGGGTGGCGGCGGGGTCCGCGCGGGCCCGGGGCCGGCGGGGCTGTGGATTGGGATGTGGATTGGGATGTGGATTTGGGAGGCAGACGGCGCTGCCCGCTCGCACGCCCGGCGCGGGGGACCGCGCAGCAGGCGGCCCGGAGCGACCTTCCCGAGGGCCGGGGGGGGCCAGGGGGGTGCGAGCCCGTTGTTTAACCCCTCTCTCCCCCCGCTTCTCCAAATAGGTATTTTGCAAATTCCCTGTTTCGTTGTGGCTTTTCCCCCCCCCCCCCCTCTCTACGGCCTCCATTGTTCCAGGTTCACGCTGCCACCGCCGATAAGGGGAAGGAAAACCCCCGGAAAAAAAAAAAAGGCAGAAAAAGAAAAAACACGACCCAAGATTTTGATTTACGACCTAATCAAAACATTATATCTTTGGTCAAGTGGCGCAGAAAAATGATGACCCTCAAGGCTTCAGCTAGGGGGAGAAAGAGAAATTCAGATTACACTCGGAGTGATTTATGTCCTCTCTGAGCGGTCACGTTGATTTTTCATCGTTTGAGCCATTACACAGTAGAGTGGAAAACTCTGATGCAGTATTTTTTTGGTCCGGAAACGGGATATATTTTTCTTCTAAACGTATATGCCTATACTCTGTATTAAATATATACTCCTCCTCCACGCACACACATATTCTAAGTATATACATCGACATTTTTATATATATATAAATACGAGAAGACTATAAATAACCAGTGCCACCGAGAAGAAACGAGAGCCGAAAAGAGCGTGTAAAATACCGTGCCGATACCCGCAGCGATCCGCTCGCTGATTTTCAAGCCCGTCCCGCCGAGAGGGTTTGGGCAGAAAAGCAGCCGCCTTTCTCCGGCTTCCCCGACCCCCGAGGGGGGGTCCCGGGCTGCCAGACCCTCGCCGGCGTCGCCCCCAGACCTTCCGCCCGCAGCCCAGCGAGGAAGAGGAGAAGAAGGAGGAGGAAGGGGACATTTTGGGGAAGCCCCTGGCACTCACCCGGGTGAGGTGTTGAGACGGTACGGAAAAAAAAACGAGGGGAGAGGCGTTGGGTCGGGGCGGCGGCGAGGCCGGGCACGCCGAGGGGGAGGGGGCCGGCCGCCTTTTCTCCCCCACCCCCCCTCCCCGAGCATGGAGGCTCTCTCTTTCCGACGACCCCCTGGCAAAAACACACAGAGGAAAAGAAAACAGAAAAACCGGGTTAAAAAAAAAAAAAGAAAAGAAAAAAAGAATTAGAAATTAAAAATTAGATGAGGAAAAAAAAGAGGGGGGGTAAAAATTAAGGGGAGGGGGGAAATGGGGGCTGGGGTCTGCTCACTCCGCAAATGGGAACACGGGGGCGACTCCTCTTTTGGGTGGGGGAAGCGTTTTCCCCGTGGGAAAGCGCAGGGCGCTGACCTCTCCCCCCTTTCTCTGCCCCCCTCCCCATCTAACTGCTGGGGGGGGACGGGACGGGGACCCCCCCTCCGCGGTGTCCGCCCGCCCGCCGGGAGAGCCCGGGGGTGGGCGAGGGCTCCCCCGGCGGCTCTTCCCGGCCTCCCAAAAGCGCGCAAGGAGCGCGCAAAGGCCGCGCAAGGGGCAAGCTCGCCCCCCACCGCGGTGAGTTTCCTCCCTGGCGTCCCCTCCGCACCTCGCCAGTTCACGCGCCTGCGGAATTTCTTCGTATATCGATATTCCCGCCGGGTCCTGCCCTCCCCCCCCTCCTCCGCCAGCCCCTCCTTGCCCTCCCGGGGTGTAAACCGATGGGAGGGCCGAGCAGCAATTCATCTTGATTTGCTTCAATTGTCCGGCGATGGCAAAGTTATAATCCTGTATAATTTCACGAACAAGCAGGTTGAGAATGAATGGGTCGATATTATTTAAAACAAAACACACGAGAGCACGACCTTTCCCTTCAACGACGTGTTGCAGCACGAAGTCGCAGGAAACTCGGGGCTAACCTCTCAACCCCCGCGCTCCGCGGGGTTGCGGTTATTTGGGCTGCTCTTTGTTTCTCTTCATGTCTGAAAGGGGGATTTGGAAATAGAAATGTAATATTACATGAAGGATCTGCCCGCTGAAGGGAGAAGGTGAGCGCAAGGGGCGGCAAAGGGGAGAGATTATTTTGAACAGGAGCAGTTTGTTTGCAAATTGGCTTTTCTTCCCCCCCCCCCCCCCCCCACCCCCCCCCCCTTCTTTAATGTAATAAAAGCTTCCTTCACAGCGGGAGAAATTTATGCTCGAGATACAGCAACTTTGTGGCTGGTAATTCTCGAGGCCAACGATGTCAAATAATCCATTTTCTCGGGGCTGCGCGGGGGAATAAAGGGATCCTGCTGCACGGAAGGCAGCATACCCGAGCCCGGCGTTTCTCTAGCATGCAGTGTTAGCGCGAGGGAATTCTTTTTTTTTTTTTTTTTCTTTACGCGAAACAAATGCCAGCATTTATTTGTATTGCAATAAAAAGTACTGCCCTGTGTTTCCAGAGAACAAGATCCAGTGTCAACGATCAGTCAATCACTGCAGACCAGTTACCGCTGCGCAGCTTGGCTCAGTAAATAAAAATCCAGACAAAACTGTATGCTGTATATTTTACTCCCATGAAATAAAACACATTTTTTTCATGTTTGCTGAAAAGTAAAACAATAATATTGTACGAAATGTTATACACAGGGCATGTTTTACATTGCAATATCAGAAACATCATTGCATCCACCAGAGGTACTATTCTAAAACTGATATTCACACAATGGTTTTTTTTTTTTAATAATTATATGTTAGAAACATACAGTGTCGCATTTAGTATATACATTCCCTTGCTCACAAGCGAAAAAATCCTAATCGCTTCTGTGTAACATGCTTTATTTTAAAGCCTAACCTTTTAAAAACACTGTTGAGATATTACTAACAACTGCTTTTATAAAATTAATTTGACATTTCGATATATATACATCCTTTCAGTCATTTTTATGTTAACAATGCTAAACTTAAAAAATAACAAGCTTATAGTAACATTAAAATGTCATATCATATCCAGTCAAACATTTGTCCATATATATATATATATATATGTCCTTGTAACTGTTGAAATACTCTTAGTGAAAGAAAGATCTCAGAATCTGTAGGAGGTCCTTTGAAAACAAAGGAACTATCTTATTTCAGTGGTTTCCTCTTTTTTTCCTCTCTCTCTTTTCCTCTCTCTCTCTCTGTCTCTGTCTGATTTTTCCTCCTTTCTCTTTCTCTCTAGTGCCCATTACTTTCTAGTGTAATTCTCAGTCTCTGCGGGAAATGGGGAGGGATTCCCATGCAGTGTTTCCTACTTGGGTGTCTCACACGGGTCTGTCCACCGCGTACTGGCAAGCGCTCAGGTTGGAAGCGGGGTTCTGCACACTGGCATAGCCAAAACTGGAGTGCTGCTTGGCTTTAAGTCTCAGACTCGCCAAGCTGGAGTTACATGTGTCCCTATAAACATACGGAGGTGTTGGAGGAGCATAAGGACAGGCTGGCGTTGGCACTGCAGAATTCAGGGAGGGATTGCTCAAGTTGTTCAAGTTATTCAGGCTGTTGAGGCTGGAGCCGGGGACCCCGGTGACTGCCGAGGGTACCATGCTTGAAGACATACTCATGGAGGAGATGGAGTTTGGAGGGGAGAACATGCTCTGAGAAGACAGAGGGTTGACATTCATGGAGTTGAAGAAAGGAAAGCTTTTGGTGGAGAGGGAGGCGGAGGTCAGGCCCTTGGCTGCCCAGTTGTTGTATGAGTAGCCGGGGTACATGTCATCATAGGGCTGCATGAGGCCGTTAAACTGTGGACCGAAGCCGTTTTTGCAAAGCTCGGCTTGCTGGTTCCTTTCTCTCTTTCTCCATTTGGCTCTGCGATTCTTGAACCAAACCTTGGAAACGGGGGGAGAGGGAGGGAGATGCGAGACGCGAGTTAGTCAGGAACCACCACCACCACCGCAGCCCTTCGCAAGCTCTCGGCGCAACAGCCGACCCTGTCCCTATATACATACACACACACATATATATATTTAAAAACGTGTATGTACATACACATACGTTTGCCTCCTCGCCGAGGGAGCCTCGCGCTGGGCCGGGGCAGCAACGTGCTGCCGGGGCTGCCGAGCATCCCCCGGGCCCCGGGGCCGCTGGGGTTTAGCAAGGCAGATCCGTGGCTGTGCCATTCCCCGCACACACCCCCCGCACCCCCCGGCATAATTCGCGATGCTCTAATTCGCGCCAGAGGCCAACGCTTCCTTCTTCTCTCCTTTTTTTTTTTTCCCCCTCCTTTCTCTCTCTCCCCCCCCCCCCCCTTTCTTGGCTTATTCCGCACTGGAGCCATCCAGGGGAAATACAAAAGTGCAAAAGCGAGGGCAAAACGCCTGGAAACCCGCGGAATTTTAAGGCGATGTTTCCTATTACGGGGAAGGAGGGGGAAGCCAGCAACTAATAAATCCTTGCTTCAGTTTGTTAAAGCTACAAGTTCCTCCTGCGCGAAAGCTTCCAGAGCTGAAAACCACTTTCTAAACAAACTTGTTCGACTGCTCTTTGGCGGAAAAAAAAAAGAAGAAAAAGAAGAAGATGAAAAAAAATCGCCATTTAACAACGTGCTAAATGAGATCTAAGGGACCCTTCCCGCAGACAATGGGGAAAACGTGCCCTTTCCCAATCCACATCTAGGTGTCTGACCCGTCGGGCAGCCGCCAGCAGCAGCCTTACCGTGTGTATTGGAGCCGCCCCGGGGTGTTTGCAGGACCCCCCCCCCGGCCGAGCCGGGCAGGGGCCACCCGGGCACCACAGGGACGGGCCCCGTCCGGCGGCACCGCGCCGCCCGAAACCAAACACACACACACACCCCCGCACACACCCTTCCCCGCAAAAGCCCCGC
>NW_010972576.1:16039160-16039656 GCF_000737465.1 Haliaeetus leucocephalus
CGAGGCAGCGGGACCGAGCCGCCTCTCCGCCTGTCTGTATGCAGGTTTCTCGCCTATCCGTATCCGGATTCTTCTCCCACCTGTACACGTGTAATCCCTTTTATTTGTCTCTCTGTGCCCGTATTATCCGCCTGCCCGTATGGTGCTATTCCTCTGCCTGTACACATATTATTCACCCATCTGTATCCACATCACTGGCCTATCTGTATCCGTATGATTTCTCCCTTTATACCTGTATGATTTGTCCCTCTATACCCATATTACTCGTCCATCTATACCCTCGTTACTCGTCGATCCGCATCGACATTATTCGCCGACCTGTATCCATATTATTCGCCCACCGGTGTACACGCTGTTCGCCTATCCTTACACATGTCATTATCTTCCTATACGCCGGCACACAGACACCGCACGAGACAAAAAAACCCCCACCAAAACACCAACAAACCCACGAAACGTGTCTCGGCTCGGCTGCGGGGCGCTCTCGGGGCAGAGG
>NW_010972576.1:16040025-16046203 GCF_000737465.1 Haliaeetus leucocephalus
CCCGCGGGGTGGGGGGCGGGAGGGTCGGCACTGAGGGAGGCGCGGCAGCGAGGGGGGGGAGAAAGCGAGGAAGCCCCGGCGCCGACCCCCTCGTCGTGGAGGGGGCGGAAAACAAACGGGCGGGGGTCACGGCCGGTTAGACGGCGGATCTTGGACTGGTGACGGCCGTAGGAGCGGTAACAGCTACGGCACGGACAGCTAAGCGCGAACGGCAGCAATCGCCTCCCCTCGGCGGCACGGCGACGGAAAGCTTCACATCACGCCCGCAGGAGTACAGGAGGAGCGGGCGCGCATCCCGGCCCCCGGGCGCTCGTAACCCCCGCGCTCGCCGGCTGTCTTGTCTCCCCCGGCCTGCGCCGACGGCGGAGAAAAGGGGGGGGAAAAAAACCCCTCTCGCCGGCACTGCCGCTGCCGTCCCCTCCTCGCAGCCGGCTTCCCAACAGCGAGCCCCCACGGCGGCTTTCCCACCCCGGTTTTACACCTTACTCGCGCCCTTACCCGCCGGGATCCCTCGTCCTCCCTCTCGACGGGGACCCGCAGGGACCGTCCCGCTGCCCGGCGCGACGCCCTGCGCAGCCCCCGGACCCGCGCCCACCAAAGCCCTCTGCGGAGCCTGGCCGAGCCCCGCACCGCGCCGGGAGCCGGCACGCAAACCTCTCACGCGCGGCCTCCCCACCAAGGTTTGGGGGGCGGGGAGGCAGGATTTGACCCCTCGCCCCCCGGGCAGCGGCGGTGGAGGGACGGGCTGCGCTGCCCCCCGCTCCCCGCTCACGGGCCCGCTTATAGCGCGGGGGGGCGAGGCTGCTGTGGACTCGGGTCTCGCAGGAGGAAGGAGGAGCGGGGCTGTTTGATCTGACGCGGGGGCAGGTTGCCCTCCCGTGTTGGTCAGGACCTCCCGGGGCAGAAAAGCCCGTCCCCGAGCCCTGACCCCGGGGAGCTGCGGCCCTGGGAGGGATGGGGAGGCCCGGGGAGCCCAGGCGCGGAAAATGCAGGTCGCGCCTCCGCCGTCCATTCCTCTGCACGGGCACGGGCATCGAAAAGTTACCGAAAGCTTCCCCTTGATGTGGCCCTCCACACCCACATCCCAGCGCCCAAACTTTTCTATATCCCGTTGCTTCGCCCCCCCGCAAGGGTCCTTCTCAGTGGCGATGCTCGTTCGAGGTACGTATCATCCCCCGCAATCTTACTTATCGCTAAATTATACATATTACTTTCGCAGCCTGTTAGTAAAGAAGGTTAAATTAATTTACATTCTGCTCATTATCTGGTGTTTAAATGACGTGTTTTTATCCCTGAGATTTGGCAAAGAATCTCTTTCCTCAGACCCCACAGCGTTTCGACGGAGACAATGCTCTTACATTTGTAGTGGATTTTAATCTGATAAGACTCTAATTTGCTTAAGTCTTTTAAATAGGGGGTTTAAAATGATTCTAGCCGTTTTCTTATTGAATTTCCTCTAATTCCCCCAAGATCATAAAGTATATGTGTAAAGTAAATATTTCCTCCCTTTGCACCGGCAGCAGATGACCTATAACTAAGTCAATATGAATCCAGCTCCATTCTGCACAATTTGTTTACCAATCATATCCCCGTTTCTTCTTAACCTCTCGCTACCTCCGTGGTCCTGCACCCAGAAATCCGCCCCCCCCCCAGCCTTTCCCCACGACGGGACCGCGCCAAGACCACGGGCGCGGAGCTGCCCCGGCCTCGCTGCCAGGGGCACTGGGAGGGAGCGCTGCCCTCCTCCAGCCCCCACGTCGGGGTTGTAACCAGCCTGCAAAGCCCTGGGCGGGGGGGGAGCCGGAGGGAGAGGGGATACGGTGGTACTCCCTCTATTTTTTTTTTTTGAAGGGAGCAATGGAACCCTCTCGCAGATGAGCCCTTTCCCCCTCCCCCCACTTCCTTTTCTTTTTTTTTGCATTCGTGTATCTTTAGCTAGTTTGGGGAAATGCTGGCTTCTTCCGCCGCGACTCGAAACGAAAAGTCCCTCCCAGCTGCGCGGCGCAGAGCGCTTTTTCCGCGGTTTACGCGCTTGCAGGGCGCAGCGCCGGTGCCCGCCCCGCAGCGAGAGGGCCCTCTCTGTCCCGGGACACTCGGCGAGGGCAGGCGTGTCCCGGCCCGCTCCCCCCAGGGAAGGGGGAGAGGAGGAGCAGGGGCCGGCCACCGCGCCGCCCTCCCACACCTTCCCCAGGGCCAGCCCCGCGTCCCCCAGCCCCAGCCGGGACAGACCCTCCGGCCGTCCCCGCGTCCCCAAAAGCGGGGCACAGCACCGGCCCGGGCCCCGGCAGCCCAAAGAGAGAAGGTGCCGGCATTTCCTTACGTGCCTTTGATGAAAACTCCCCCACCCCGGGCAGGAGGGGAGCTACCACGCAGCATTAGTTGTCATGGTGACCATAAATCACGTAAATCCAAAAATACCCACCTATAATCTGAGATGAAGCTTTTATTTCCCGAGTGAAATAATATTTTAAAAGCTGTCAGCCAACCGAAAAACAACCAAATTGTAGTCGCCCAAGTAATATATTAGCGGTAAAGGTTTCAATTAAAATGTCAAAAGTGTTTTTAATTTTTTTTTCCTTTTTTTTTTTTTCTTTGCTGGAAACTCCCATCGCCTTTCGGGTTCGGGTCCTTGCCGCGAAGCCGCCCCGGCCGCCTCACCCGCGTACCGACTGTCCGCGCCTGCTACGCGGGGCTGTCACCCCTCCTCACCAAAAACCCCTGTTTGGGGAAATTCCTCCCTTCCCCTTTCGCCCGGCGCTGCAGGGCTTGCCAGGGACGCGCCCCGGTGGGCTGGAGGGCATCCGCCGGCTGCGAAAAACGGGGAATTGGGGCTGCTCCCCACCCCGCTCCACCTTCTCTTTTCTTTTTCAATTTTGTATTTTTTTTTTTTTTTATCCCCGAGGGTGTTTTTCGACCTCCCGCTCCCGCCGGCGGTGCTGGTGGCCCGGGATCCCCGGTGCCGGCCCCGGTGCGGGAGGCGGGCGGGCCGGGAGCGGGGCCGGGAGCTGAGCGCCTCGGCCCGGGGGGGGTGGCCAGACCTACCGAGGGTATTTATTTTCCCACTTTTCCTTTATCTCCTAACGGGATCGTTGTTTCTAGGCGTAATACTCTCCTAAATGGATAAATTGGTTCTCATGTAGAGTCTCCAGCCAGTCCTGTTGTCTTTTACCTTTGGCTTGTTGTCTTTCGCCTATCTCGGATTACCGGGTATTCTCCTCGATGAAGAGCCATTAATTACCCGTTCAGTCAATATTAGGAAGACTACAGAGCTTTTTACATAGGATTAAGAAGACATCAGATTGTTCCGTTAGTATATTCCTCCTCACGAATAAGCTTTCGTTATACATTTCGTTTTCCCTGGAGTGAGGCTAACAACGGCTGCATATATTATTCTCAGGCGACGACGAAGGGAGGGGGAAATTATATATCCGAAGCGCAATAAATAACTTTTAATTTGCGCTCGGCGGGGGCTGAGGGAAGGGGCGCGCAGCTCCCCCGGTGCCGCGCAGGGGCAGCGCACCGGCGGAGTGCCTCCGCCCCGGCCAGGGGAGACCCCGGCTCCACCGCTCGGGTCACAACGCCGGGGACAAATTTGGCCACGTTATGTGGCGGGGAGGGTGCCGCTTCGGCTCCGCCTCGGCCGCCCCCCCCCGTCCACCCCTCCCGCGGGGGCGGAGGCTGCGCGCCCACCTCGTCCCGGGGCTCAAAAAAGGCACCGGGGACCTTTGCTTTGCACGCTGCCCTGGCTTCAGCTAATCTGGACGGAAAGCTGAATCAGCTTTGTTTTTGTTTTTGTTTTGTTTTTGAAAAAGAGATGTTAAGTTACGGAATATTTGGACCAAAGAATAATTTTTTTTTTTAAAGAGTTGAAACAATCAATTTGTGATGCTGAATGATGGTATAAGGCGGAACGTAATTTCAATGTTTTATGTTGGAGGCTGCTGTTTCAGCAATACCCAGATTATCGATTACAGGAAAGGATTCCTTCAGTAGAATTCACAGAGCTAACAAATTGTATAGATCACATATATATATATACACATGTGCACACACACAAATAGTTTAAGCATCCTCCCGCCCTGCATAAAAATTATTCAAATAAACCCACCAGCAACCATTTACGCGTGCTGTGGGGCTGTCGAAGCGTGTGCTGAAGTTTTCCTGATTTTGGGGGACTGGTCCCCCAGCAGCGATTTTCCCGTCTCTCTGGGCAAACACGAGACCCGCCGGGCTGCCTTTGACACTCTAGGCTGCAACAATATTTTCATCCTTTCCCAGTTAGCCTTTCCCCGGCGTGGCCAGGGACCCGTTTCTTCTGGAACAACCCTCCCTCCCCGTGCCCCCTTCCCCGCGGGAATCCAGCTCGCCCGTGTCGTTTTGGAGGGTTTCCTACTGAATTTCGTTTCCTCCTTTCACAGGAGCATCGATTTGACCAAACATTCGCATTTTTTTACCATTATTACCACTGCTCCTAGTTAGCGATTATCCTCCTTGCGCCCACCGATGGTGCCTAACTCGCGAAATTACCTGACCGCCCTCGTAATTTCCGAAACCGAACTCTGACGGGGACGGGGACGGGGTGTCCCAAATAACCCCGGCTCCACTTCCCCGCCTCCCACCCAGCCCGCCCCAAGGACCAGACTTTTGGCGAGGTAAATCCCATAAAGCATGAAGTCCTGACGATCAGGCAAGACACAAATCAACGAGCACCGTGCGGTTAAAAGCAAATCAAAGCCAAGCGCCAATAAAACCCGCCCGAAACACGAGAAAACACCCGTGATTTCTACGATTTGCAGCGAGTCGCCCCAGCAGCTCGGGGCGTCTCAGGACTTGCCATTATCCGTCGGCCAGAGACACGGGCTGGGGCCGCACACAGGGATATATGTACCCGCACATCTGTGGGGGTACACCCGCACATCTGCGGGGATATACCCGCATCCGCAGTCGTTCCGCGCTCCCCTTCCCCCTAACCGGCAAGGTTTTAATGGTCAGGCAACCCCGCGCTGCTTCTTAGGCTCAGACTTCTACTTTAATTAATGGCATTAAAGGTGTTTAGATAGCAATTTCCCCTGCAGCCCGAGGAGCGAAAAACAGACCGGCTGATACGGTAACGAGGCAGGAAATTTTGCGTGTACTACAATAATCCGGGTTCATAATTGATGGTTAAGAAAATAACCATTTGTTTCTCGGCAGAGGAAGTAAAAGTTACCGTGTCAGGGAGCATATGTGGATATTACTTTTATAAATACTTAGTCGAATAAAGCAGACTTGGAAGGGCTCATAAATTTATTATATCAGAAAGGTCCCCACTTTCCCATTAGATCGCGCTAAGGGCTTTGATTAAGACCACCTGTTCGTCGGGAGGAAAAGGCAGGGGAGGGTAAAAGGGCCTTTCTTATTTGCAAACCATATATAAAGCAATGTCACCCTTCCTTTCCACATTATTTAACACTTATTACTGGCCGAGGGAAAAAGTGCCAGACCCTAGTAAAGCCTATTTGTGCCCAATTTAATATCATGTATGTTTCCGGGATTAAAAATTATCGGCTCGTAATACCTTCGCGTTTGGAATTACCCCGGCTTTCGCTCGCTAACCTTCCTTTAGCCTAAGCGTTTCTTCTTCTAGGGGTTTTGATGTCCAGCTAGCAAATCCCGCTTAAAGTCTCCGGGGGAGGGTGGACTCGGGAAGGGGCCGTGGCTCCTCCTGAAATCCCTGGGTGTTATTCGAGAAATAGCGAGCTGTTTGGCCAAACAGGGTTAATACCGTATTCTTACAAGGAAGTGTTTAACCACGAGACCAGGAATACGTGCATTATTAATTCACTCTAGTTTCCTGTATTATTAATTCAGGTTAATATATTTTATTTAAACAAAATTACGTTTATCTTGGATTAAACAGTCTCTCGAAATACAGAGCGCTTGTTTTCTTCTTTGTAATGTGTTTGCATTGCTGTTTTTCTTTACCGCCCCTTGGGCTCACCTACCAGACCCCCAGAAACGGGCAGGGGAAGAGCAGGCAGGAGCTCGCCCTGCCTGCAGACGGGGCGCCGCGGGGGTGCCCGCCTCTGGGGGCAGGAGAGGGCTGGCAGCTCGTTTACGGCCGGGGGGGAGGGTCAAAAAATAGAAAATAAAAATAAACACCAGGGCGACGCTGCGGGTAGCCGAAAGGCGCGCTGAG
>NW_010972576.1:16047099-16048171 GCF_000737465.1 Haliaeetus leucocephalus
AAAAAAAAAAAAAAAGGAAGGAAGGAAAAGAAGGGGGGAAAGGGGAAGGTGCGGTTTTCGGGACTCCTCTCCGGGTCTCGTTGTGACACGGCGGTTTCTATTCAAAGCCCAAGGACGCCAGGGCGAAACTCCGCTCCCTCCAGCAGCCGGGCCTAGCACGCGAGCTGCGCCTAAATTAATCGGGAAGGCGACTAAGAGAACCTCAGTTCTTCGCCGATGGTCCTTAAATCGGGATAGGTCTCCGTCAAGGTTAATCCCGCACGACAAACCCAGCTGCCCTCCCCCGCCGCCTGCCTCGGAGGCTGATTTATCTCACGAGTGGAGACACACGGCTCCCCCCACGCACCCCGCCGCCACGGAGGGGAAGTTTTTCCTCTCTCCTGAACCGCCGGTCTCCTCGGAGTAAACTGCCTTTCCCGGACAGATTAGTCCTCCTTCCTCGCTCTCAGCTGCCCGTACTGCTCCTTCCCTTTCTCCTCTCCGTACCCTCTTCTAATTTTTGTTGCAAACCACATCGCAGCGCGGGGCCAAGGGGAGCGAGAAGCGTTTTCCTATTGTCTCCGGCCCGGCGACTCAAACGAAAGCAACTCCACTTGCTTTTCCATTTCCTCTTCCCCCAGCACTCCTCCGCTCGCAATTAAATATCTCGGCCCCTCCGTGCACCCACGGCCCCAGCAAACGCACCAGCCGGGAGAGCTTTCCCTTTCTCCGCGGCTTGCCGGGCCCGCTCCGCAGCAACCTGCTGGGAGCACGCCGGCTACAGCAACCGCGGGGCTCGGGCAAAAAAGCGGTGTCACACGGGATTTTTTTTTTTTTTTTTTTTTCCTATTGGTATCTATCGCTGTTCTTTCGGGGAGAAAAAAAACCCCAACCAACCAACCAAAAAAAACCCCAAACACACACAACGCCCCCAAAACAGAGTCCCCTGGCAGATACCTCAGCAACGCCCAAAATACCGAGGTCCGTGATTTCGGCGGGAGGCTTTTTGTCAAGAGGCCCGCGGCCGCTGCCGGTGGCTCTCCAACGAAAGGGGGGCTCCGTGCGGGGCCTACCCCGCCGCGGTGCCCGCAGG
>NW_010972576.1:16049028-16091619 GCF_000737465.1 Haliaeetus leucocephalus
GGCGGCGGAGGCGGCGCGGCGGCGGGCTAGGTAGCCGGAGGAGAACCGAGGTGAGCGAGGGGGGCCGCGGCCCCTCCGCGCCCGCGCAGGGCGCGCCCCGCTCCGCCCGGCTGGGGAGGGGGGCACAAGGAACTGTGGCCAAAGTTGGCCCGGCCGGCGGCTGTCCTTGCACCAGGTGTGAAGAGGGACGGCCCAGCCGGTGTGAGAGGTCTCGGTTCCCCTTTTTAACCCACTTTTTTGTAATTTTTTTTCCCACTTTTTCTATTTTTTTTTTTTTTTTAATTCCGGGGGTTCTTGTTCGTGCCCGTAGCGCTAGCGCAGGGCCGGGGTTGCCGAAATCCTGCCGCTCATCTCTGTTACCCGCCCTGCCTCGCTTACGGGCGACGGCGAGAAAACACTACCGGCAGACTCTCTCCCCCTTTTCGCCAAACGACACCGAGCTGGCGCCAGGGGGGAATTTATTTTCGATTTTGCGATGTTTTTCCTCGTTTAAGAAAATAACGAAGTCGGATATCTCTACTGAGACCAAACTAAAGCGATGGCTTTTTCTCGCAGCATTTCCGCGGCTTTGTTTATAGAGGGACGAGGCGAAAATAAAATAGGCGCTTTCTTAACGCGGGGGCTGCACCTGATCTATTTGTGGCTATTTTTAAATTCTTTCAGCCTGGAGTGAATTTTAGTTATTTATAGGCGTGGGCAGGGGGCTAGGCAATCGTTGCCGGAGGCGGAAAGCGAACCCTCGGAAGCGGTCAAGTTTTCAGCGGGTCGTTTTGCCGGCGGCTGCCGGGGAAGCCCAGCCGCGTTCAGCAGCTCCGCCGCGTCCCGGCGTGCACAGAAAAACCCTTCCAGGGCGGCGCGGCAGCGGTTGCCACGCCAAGCGGGGCGGGCTGCTTCCCCTCGCAAGGAGAGAAATAGTGTGGGAGTTTTTCTGGGGAGAAATAAATGAATTAAGCGTGTGCTTGGCTACCTGCGTTTCTGTCCTTGGGAGCGCTCTGCCAGGTGAAATCCCGTTGCCCCGCGCATCCGAAGGAGGAGCGGGAGCGAGGGGCACTCCCCGCTTCCACCTCGCACTTGCGTGTCCCCGGGAAAGGCGAACTGCTTGCGCCGGTGCGCACCTTCCCCACGCCCCCCAGCCCCGCCGTGTTTTGGGCAGGGAAGACGAGGCGGGGCAGGCTGCGGCGCCCGCGTTGGCAGCGCGGCCGCGGAGCGGGGCCGCGCCGGGCGGCAGCGGGCTCCGGCCGTCCCGGAGCCGGAGCGGCTGAAGTGAGCAGCTGGTGGGAAATGCAAATGGCTCCTGGAGAAGCATAAGATACAGGGTGATTTTCATTCCCTCCTCGAGTGTGTGGAAGGAGCTGGACATACGTTTCACGCTCCTAATCCTTCTTTTACATTTTTAGTCATACTCCTATTAAACAACTAATTAATGCCCGGAATCGCCAGGGAATACATTAGACATGCTGCCGTGGAAGAGGGGTTCCAGGGTGTCTGGAAACTACGGAGCCGACTTAATAGGCGGATTTCAAATTTTTTTCACCCCCCCCTTCTGTCAAAGCAATAAATATAATAATAGATTTCAGGGCGAGCAAAGGCCGCGGCGGCTGTATTTATAGTCTGGCTCCCCCCTCCCGCCAGCGCAGTGACAACAGCTTTAAAACCCCCGACGAGCCTAAGGAGCCTTTCCTCGGCGGGCTGAAGCGGGGAGCGGCGGCGGGCTCCGGCCGGCGCCCGGCACCCGCGGCCCGGCTGGGACGTGAATAGCCGGGCGGGCAGCCCTCCCTGCCGGCCCCCCGGCGGGCACGACGGCTTGCTGAACGGCTTGGAAAGAGGGCCGGGGTTATTCCTCGGCCCGACAGGCGGAAAAGCTGGTTTCATAAACGCCTATCGCGACTATCCGTTTGCAGGCACCTGGCGCGGCCGGCGGTGCCCCCGACGGCGGCGGGAGCCGCGGGGCTTCTCCCCGGGTGATCGCGGGCCTCAGCGTGGGCGAGCCGAAGGAGGACCCGGGCTGGCTCCCCGCTGCCGGCCGGGGAGGCTTTTACGGAGGGACGGGGGAAGGCAAAAAAAAAAAAAAAAAAGCCAACAAAAGCAAAAAAAGGCAAAGCGTATCTAGCGGTGACTAAATGTAGAGCCGTGTTTCAGGCACCCCTCGGCGTCTGGCACCGGCCGCCAGCGCTGGGGGACCGGCGGAAAAGGGAGTTCTCCTCCAAAGTGTGCGATGGGGCGATTCACGGCCATTTACTTTCTTCATTCCCGGATTATGATCTCAGCCCTCGCAAGCAATCCCTCCCGTCTCCCCCCAGCCTCTCCTCCCACCTCTCTGAGCTCCTTAGCTGACAGCAAACGAGTATGTAAATACCTATAGCTGGCTATGTTTAACACACTCAAACATTATTGATTTGTTGGGCTGCCCGAATATTTTCTTCCTGTCCAGATCTGGTTTCAAAATTGCTCATTCAGGCGGTTCGTCCCGATGCTACAATACAATAATTGTTAAAAAATTAAGCATTTCAAATGGACCCGTTGATTTGCATATAAATTAAAATTACTGTGCCTCGCGTATTCCAGTGTTTTATAATCATTTCGAAATTAGCGCTTAACCACTTGCTCTAAAAGAATATATAAATGTCTGTATTGACTCACTAATGAATTACCTAATTAAAACGTCCCGAGGACGTCGGTCGTTAGGAAGATTGTTAAATCGGGGCACGTTAGGGGTAAGGATGATGGTGCGAGCCGGAGCGGAGCAACCTCTGTTAACACAGAGTAATCTAAGCTTCACGCAGTGATTCCCGTAGTTATTTTCTTTTGCTTTGATCCCTTACCCCTCTTCTATTAATTTTTCCTTTTTTTTTTTTTTTTTTTGGAAGGAAGGAAGAAAGGAAAAAGAAGAGGAAGCGCAAATATCTCCCGGTTTGCTCCGAGCCGGCAGTCGCCGCTCCCCGGGCGGGCGGGATGCCCTCGGCCGGGGCTGCTCTCGGCTCGCACCTCCCTGGCCGCCACCGGCTGCGGGGAGCGGGGAAGCGCAGCCAGAGCCGGCGGGGCTCGTCCTGAGATAGAGATGCTCACAGGGCACTTACCTTCGTCATGAGACTAGGGATAAAAAGGTAGTTCTTCCTAGGAGAGGCAGTGCAAAAGAATGCGAGAAGTTGGGGGGGGGGGAAGGAAAAAAAAAAAAAAAAAAAACAGGGGGGGGAAAAATTGTAGCTTCGGGGGCTAGCCAGCAACCCCTTTCATTTCAAGCACTTATTGATTTGCTGTTGTCATCTTTGGCGACGCAGAAGGACACTTGAAAGAATTTCTGATGGGGCTCTGATCTGAGAAACGAGGTGACCTGACCGGGCTCTCACCAAATTCTTAATTACCACATCAACTGCCTTAAAAATAAAAAAAGGAGGGGGGGGGGAAGGGGGGGGGGTCTTTCACAGCAACAGAGTTTGCTTATCTGAACTTTTTTAACCACTCAGAAACTCTTCCTGTCTCCTGCTCCCACCGCTGTAACCGCAGCCCTGCATTCAGACACCGCCCCCCCCCGCCCCAGCCTCCGCTCCCCGCAGCCCCGAGCTCTCGGTCCACCGCAGCAGCGACCCGGCGAGCCCGCGGGCGCGGAGGGAGCGCTGTGTGGGGGGGTTGTGTGTGTGTGAAAACGCGCTCCCGCCCGGCGGCCAAGGCTGAGCGCACCCCTCGGCCCCCCCCATTCGTTCACGGGCACCGAGGGCAGGTCTGGGGAGCAGCCCTCGGGGGCCGGGGAGGCGAGCCTGGGAAGGGAGTTGCAAAAGAAAACATTTCAAATGCACCAGATTGCAGAGGAGAAGGCGAGAGAGGTCAGGACGAGGGGTGTGGGGGGGTGTGCGTGCATGTGTGTGCGTGTGTTAGACTCCACCAGACATGCAAGCCTGTGACTTGTCTGCGGCCAGCTGTTTTGAGTGTCATCAAAACTAGATGTGTACGCTTTCAGCAGGGGAGCCAAAAGGAAAATTCAGATGAGGAAGTCAACACGAAAAACCTATTGTCGAAGGCACTGGAAGGCGGACAGTGTTTGGTGTTGCTTGTACACAGGCGTACAACGCTGACAGATGACAGCAGTGCTCTTGGCTGAAGAGAAATACGCTCGCTGCCTTTGTCCCACATGGTGTGCACACACATGCACATTCCTTCTTTTTCCTGCTCTGGCTGCTGTTTCTGCAGGACAAAGCAAACCATCCTTTATGGGCATCATCCTCCCTTCCCGCCTTCTCTCTCTTTTTTCTTTCTCTTTTTTTAATCCCTCCCCTCCATGTGTGGTTGCTCTTTATTTTGGTGTGAGGAAGCTGAGGGACAGGATTAGCACCTATTTCGGTGTCTCTAATTCTGTCCACTTCGCAGCGGTGGCCAGACCCAGGCTGCAAATGCTCAGCAAGCTTTTGCTCAGCATTTTGCACCCTTGTTAGCTTTGAAGGGACATTGTCCTTTCTGAGCAAATGCCAGTCCCACCAGTTCATGTCTCCCCGATGAGCAGGGCTGACGATGTCCCTGTTGTCTGTGTGTGTCAACCCTCTCCCATTTCCAGTGGGTCAGCTGCTCAGCTATGGCAACCAGGACTGTCTGGTTATACCTGAGTCTTACACTTTCTATTGAGCATCAGCTCCTCAAAGCCTGGTTTGTAGGGCGGCAACACTTATCAATAAGGATTAGACAGCCTAGCACTCGTTTTCAAGCCTCATTGTATGGCTTCAGTCATTTGTGACAGGACTTTTCAGCCCATAGCTTGCTCATAGCCCGTGTCCAGCACAGTATACTTAACATGTCTATCTTCTCCCTACGTGCCTGACGCTTTGCAATACTGTCACTGGACTTCCTTCTCAGCAGTGTCCTGTGGTAGCAAAGGGAATGAATGAAACCACCCCTTGTTATCTTACAGGAGCTGGATTCAAATTTGGGGGATTTGAGAGCTTAGCAGAGAAATCCTAGAAGGGGTGACACTTGGATTTTTTTGACATGGCTTTCTACGTTGCTTTGAAGATCTTTTCCAAAGCTTACGGAAACCCAGGATCTCTGTGTAGTTGCTTAATTCGTTTGCATCCATACTCGGTAAAATTAGACCTTCTGGTAAGTGCCGCAGGTGTAGGCTGAAGGGGATGTCACATTATTCAGAAAACAGGTACAGCACAACAGTGCTGCCAGTGTTGGAGCGTCACAGCCTCCATGCTGCTCTCGTCTGGAAAGCAGGCAGGTGTCACACCTCCTGTCCGTCACGGCGCGGAGGGACCCATCCCTCACGCTGTGAGTACTGCCAGTATTTGTGTTCACCCTCTTCAGGGAGCTTCTGTCATGCTCGTCAAGCGACTGCTTCTCCTGTGTCTCACTTGCCTTTGTTGCCGCCAGTCCATCCCTCAAGCTACGAAATGCTCCGCTTAAAGTGTCCACGTGTGGTCGCCAGCTGTGGCCTTTGAATGTTTCTGAAGGAGAAGGGGGGGAAATGATGCCGGAATGACCCCAAATTATCTTTATATTGTGGTTTTGTTACAAAAGAGAGTACCTCTTCTTACTTTTGCTTGTTGGGCATGACGTAATTGTGAAGAAGCTTATTGAAGAAGGTGAGGTAAATGTACATTGCTTAGGCTTTGCTCTCCTCTCACACGTGGTTTTGTGGTCATCCAGTGCGATGACCTGCGATTGATCTGTTCCTGGGTTGTGGTATCTTCCCTGAACTACACACTGCTGAAAAGGTAGATGAACACAGAAAGTATCCACCTGCATCTGATCTCACATCATTCCTTACAGCAAACCGTTTTCTCTTCTTTCTGCTTTCTCTGGGCTGTCCCTGCCCCGGTGCGGGTCGCCCGCGGCCGCAGTCCCTCAAGGTGCTTGTCCCCCTTCACCATGGAGGCCCCCAGAGCGCATCTGCCACCCTGTGGCTGCCAGGTTTTTTTTGGTAAGAAGGTTGGGGAAGGGGTGCTGTGTGTGCTTTGAAGTTTTGGGGTGGGATTTTGGGGATCAACAGTCAGGTTTTGGCACGTGGCAGGGCTGTCCCACTACCTGGCCTTTGGAGCCAGCTGGAACCAGCTGTGACTGACCCTGGGCGGCTCATGGCTACCTCAGGGGTGGCCACCCAGCAGCCCCACCGCTACCACCGTGCTTCCTCGCTCGTGGCCTCCTCGCCAATGGCTGGGACATGTACAAAACCCCTCCAGAAGTGCGGGGTATCACGAACCCCCATCCCCACCAGCAGTGAGGTGGGGAGAAGGAGGGGAAAATCCCGCCTGGCCTAGGGAGGCCCCGCTCGTGGGCTGAAGGGACACCTGTCAGTGCCTTCCTTTATGCTGGGAGGAGACGGGACGTGGCCAGCGTCAAGACAGGTTTGAAACATGCCCAAGGAGCTGGCTGAAAGCAAGGGAAACGGAGCTTAAAAGCAGCCCAGCTGCTAAATTGGGGCGGCTGAGTAACCCCTGTCGCTGTGAGAGGAGGCTTAGGCCCCAACACCCCCGTCCCAGCGGGAAGGCCTTGCCACCCCAGTGCCAGCCCCTCGGCAGCACTCCCTCCGCCTCAAAGTAGCTGCTGGGATGTCAGGATGGCTGGTCAGGCTGTGTCCCAGCCTCTGGAAAGTCTCAGTGCTTCAGAAAGGCTAAAGTATTAAGCAGCATTTGGGGAAATCGCTCAAGGAAGGGCAAAGGCGGCGGCACCCAGCGGGTCATTCTTCGTCTGGGAATGTGGCCAAGCTCTCTTACTCACCGTAATACACCATGTCAAAGAGCTGGCTCCTTATTAGACGCTGCTTTAAAAAAGTATTTCACTTGGAAACGTAATGGTAAATTTTCTTCACCATTTGAGGGCTGCTTCCCCACTTTATTATTTTTTTTTCCCCTTTCACTACTTTTATATGAAGCCATTCTGACATCCTCCATCAGCGAAAATGTTGAATGCTTTTAGAAAAACATTTGTTCTGATGGAATTTATGATCTGATCTGCTATTCAAATTTATGGTTATCTTAATGTGGTAGGTTAGATAAAATGTCTCTTGATGACATCGTGGCAGTCACATAAAGCCATACTTTCAGGCATGTTTGGACAGCTTACCAAAAAGTGTTTGGGAACAGAATGTGGGTATAATAAAATGCAGAATAGAGTTGGAAAGATTGCCAGGTTAAAAAAAGCCACATAGTCCAAACCCTAAGCTAAAAGACAAGTTTATAGGTACGCTATAGGAGTGTCTTCATTTTCCCCAGGCAGAAGAGACACTGACTTTGAGGTCGGACTTGAAAAGGAAAGGTAAGATGTACTTAGTGCTTCTCTTCTGGAATCAAGAGAAAGAAAATTGTTTAGTGTGCCCAAACAACTCCAGTAGACACGAAAGGAGAAGAGGCGAGCCCACCAGCAGGTTTCTCTTCCATGTTTCTCTCCTTTCGGGAACCTTGCTTCCCAGGAGAACAGTGTGCCTGCTGGTTCTGCCGATCTTGTACCACCCTGCTGAGTGCAGGCATGGCTTGGTGCAGCGCAGAGCTGGCTTCTTTCCAAGCACTTTTGCTGATGGCATTGATACAATCTCATGAGGACGGCATACCACATAAACCAGTTCTCCATTCAGCTGGGCCATCCCTGTGCCATCGACCCTAACTAGCTATGCTCCATGGACTATCATGGAACACATGTTTATACAGTTGCTCACAGAAACTACAGACATCAATCTCACGACTGAACTCTTTCCACACCAGCGTATCTGACTTTTTCCGTCTACTGGCCTTATTTTGCAGGCTTTTACCATCCTGGTCAGGGTTTACTCATGCCACCATTTCTGGGGATAAAAGCCATGCTGCCTTCCTCTGTTTAGCACCACACTATTTAAATGAATGTATTCTCCATGTACCCTTTGGGGTGAAAAGAAAGGGGCCTTTTAAGTTTGGCAGACAAAAGTTGCTGGAGACAGAAGGAGATCTTTCTGCAGCTGATTTCTCTGTCTCTGCCTGCTACTGAGCAGCTATAGCTGATTTTGGTTATTGTTTTCCCTCCTGATTTCTGAGACCAAACATTTTCACACAGCCCATTTGTCTTTAATTTATTTTCCTTTTTGCCTCAGAGCACTGGGAACACAAGGGGCCACAAACACTTTGTGGCAACCACCTCGCTATGAAATGAAATCCCCTATTGAAGCAGGTAGGCTCAGAAAACACTGCGTAATAAGAACACCCAGGAAGTTATTTCTGTCTTCTCAGATTTTAAAAGCTACTGAGCATACCTGTGATTATAAGTGAGCTGTAGGTCAACAAAAATGGCTGTTAGTGCTTTCATTATAATCTCAATTGTTGGGAGTTTACATAGCACAAACATTTGCTTTGTGGTGAAAGTACAGCATGTAAGCCTTTTGATCTGCAAGCAGTGAAAAAAAACAACAACTTTTTTGCTTTGTTTTCATTCCCTCCAAACACACTTTACAAACTGGGTTACAGCAGGATCGATCTGATGTTTGAGCTATAAAACATGGCATGAATATACATGACATTGGCCACTCCCACTTTCCTTGGTTTGGGAGAAAAATCTTTTTAAAAGGCACGATAAGATCTCTTCTGAGTGTGCTCAGTAGCAGACTGCACTGTCTCTGCAAAGAGATGAGAAGCCTGAAATATGGGCTTCGCCTCATGTATAGCCCTGCAATGAGTAATAGGCAGAGACACTCCCTTTGCTGCTCTGAGACCTGCGAGACAGCAGAGAGAGGCTCGAAATATCGTGAGCATGAAGATTTTGAGATTCTTCAGTTCACACAGGGCAAGGGAGCAAGGAAAAGTCTCGAGTTGCTTTTCTTTTTTCTTTTTTTCAGTTAAAAAGGCTCCTCTTCTCCCATAGAAAAGAAAGGCAGCCCACTTGTGGCTTCTCCAGGCCTTCTCAAAGAAATCAGCAATGAAATGCTGAACAGCTGGGCTCCTTCTTGGCACTTCACAGACAGGGGGGTGAGAGAAAAAGATTTCCAGATACTAAAGCAGGAGCCACAGCTGCTGCTATGGCAGAAGTTTTCCTGGGAACAAGCAGGTAGGAAGCTCTGTAGTGCCTTGGCAGGCTGAAATAGCAGCAGTGAGCACAGAAATGGGTGTGATGGGCAGCAGCATCACTGCCTGCCAAACACCATCTCTGCCTGGTACCCGAAAAGGCCAGACAACGTCAGCTCATGTGCAGCAGAGGCTGTGGCTGCCCAGTCTGTATCAAATGACAGGCTGTTTCTTTAGAAAACCTGTCTGTGGGTTTTCCTAATCTGCTGAAGCACAATGAAACACAACACGTTCCACTTTTGGGCTGTTTGTCACGCCTGCTGAGCTATGGTACAAACAGTAAGTAATCCTGTATTTACAGATGATACGATAATACAAAAGGAAGGCATCTTTAGGTCATTTAGGCATTCCTTAAGTTTTTTTTGTGCTTGACTTGGAAGGATGAACTACAGAGTTGATTGCAATCTTCCTATCCCAGCGCCCTGCCAGAAGACTCACTTTTTGAGACTCTTTCCTTGTTCCTGTAGTCTCTCTCTCCCACACCAGCTCTCCAGATTTTTGGTCTTGCACATTTATTCCAGGTTTCCATTCTGGGGATGTTTACACACAGCTTATATGAGGATTAGAATTTTTAGCCTTATGCATTTTCCTAGAGATACAGAAAACTCACCCCACTGCAGAACCTTACCTTTCCCCAAATGCTAGGTATTACTGCAAAAACATAGGTACAGTGAAACTTCTCAAGCTTAGAGATCTTTTTTTTAACATGTAATTTTTTAAGAAAGAAAAAATATTTTTCCTTTCTCTTCTTCTGACAAGTTACTGGCTTATCAAAGGTTGACTTTTTTTCCTAGAACACTTCTTCAACACAGAAAAATGCTGCTTTCCCAGTTAAAATTTAGCATTGTTGTAGGCAACCAAAAATACTGGTCTTATGACAGGCAGTGTGAGGGAACTATTAGTACCAGAGGAAAACACACCCAGTAGTAATCAACAGCACCATTTCCATAACTCCTAACACCTGTTAACCCCAGTCAGGTCTTGGCACTTTAAATACCAGCTCTGAGAGGACTATTTTTGTTGGGGTTGGGGGTTTGTTTGTTTTGGGAAACTTGGGGGCAGGGGCAGTGTTAGACAGGCTTTGCTCCATCCCAAAGATATATTGTAGAGGAAGAGTTTGTTTTGTTTTTAGTCTTATTTTCTTTTGTCCATCTCTTTCCTATTCCTAAGGGTATTGTGAGTGTGCACGCATATTGGGGGGGGGTGGTGGTGGTGGTGTGTCTGTGTATATATTTTCTAGAAAAATCTGATACTCCTGGCTTTTTTGATAGATTTGATGCTTGCTGGAAATTTTTTCTCTTCCACTGAGGTAATGTTTGCTTACTAACACTTATTAATAATTCCTAATGATGAGCAGAATTAGGCTTTGAGTTCATATCCAGAAAAGGACTTTAGGTAACTCAGTTCAAGAAGGTATGCTGTGGATACCTTAGCTCCATAGAGTTGATGTCTTAGCCTATGTCTCTCAGGTGGCTTTGTTGTGTGGGTGGTCAAGTTAGTTCATGTCTTCTAGTAGCTGTGCTGTACAAGCTGGAGGAGACCAGACTATCCTTGCTGGTGGGATACTAGCTATGTTTTCTGACTGGCTAACGTGCCAAAATGGGAGTTAGGAAGAACCCATGTGCTTAAGAAGTGGACTAGGCTGACGTATGGTCAAGAGGATTTTACCTGTGGGTGATGTGGTAGGTAAAAGCCTGTGGACTGTTCCTAGCTAACAATATTTCTACTATGCATAAAACTTCTGCTTTTCTATAGTCTCATAACCTCCCTTAGTCCTACATTTGGCAATTTCTGTGTATATCTGAGTTGCTGGGTTTCCTCTGTTGTGCTATTGTTTCATTAGCTCTCTGGTTGGCATAAAGTTTTCAAGGGAAAGTGGCACCTGGGTTTTTTAGGGTGTCTTTGTTTCTGCTCTTTAGTACAACAGCCCTTTGTTCTTCCTGGTTTGGTTTGGTGGGGGTTTTGTGTTTGGTGGTTTGTTTTTGTTTGTTTGTTTGTTTTTTAAGTGCAAGAAAGGAAGGAAAACTAGGTCTCCCCCCCAGCTTTTATTATTAGGTTCTCTGATACTGAGTGCATCCAGATTGCTACATTTCTGACTTAATAGTGTTAATGCTTTGAATATATGTAAATGAATACACAAGAGAACTGTGCTCTGTTCTTATAACAAAGCAAGTAATTGAAAAAATTAATTTGCTTTATAATTTCTTACTGTTTCTCTATCTTAAATATGTCAAACTGTTCTCTTCCTAAAGGTGAGACAGTCCTAGTTTAGCAGTAATATAGGAGATGGTGTTTTCGGGCAAAGTAAATGTGAATTTTAGTGTATTAGGGAATTTTAAGCTTATATTAGCAGGCTAGCATTTAAAAGATCTTTAGCAAAGCTTGGAGTTCTAAATCATTGAGCTGTTACATTTATTAGGGCTACTATACAATAGCTTCAGTTCCAAGTACTTTACAAATGTTTTTGAGATTAAAGCATGTCTGCGTGTTCTTGCTGAATAAAAGAAACTGATTGTGCTAATTCAACATACACTGTTTGAAAATCATTTTGTTTGGTGTGTAGGCTAGAATATCAATTGGATATCTGGAGGCTGCTGCATCTTTGATGGGGGTTTGTTAAATGCACCTGTAAAGCAGATATTAAAATGAATGCTTCAGTTCTGTAAACAGCCTGACCTGAGGGGAAGGAGGGAAATGTAATAATAAGAATACATTTAGAAGTGTCAAAATTAGTGCTCAGGTGCTTAGCTTCTGGCAGTGATATTGCTGATACAATCTGTAGATGCGCTAAGTGTTTAGCGCCTTATTAGTGTCAATGGAATAAAGATACTGTGGAGTGGCACACCTATAAAATTTACTCTTCCTAATCACCTGGGTAGGATAACAATTCTACTTTGTCATCCTATCTGATCTTTACATGTGAAAGTATTGAAGTAAGAGTCTAATGTTTTCTTCTATCCGCAAAGTAGAAATACCAATTGTTTGATAGACTGCAGCTGTGAACTCTCCAACTGGAAAAGAACACAAGTGATTTGGAGGCAAATGCAAGACCATAATTAGAACACTTATTCCCCCCCACCCCCGCTTTCTGCACCCACTTACCTTTTGTCCCAGTCTACATGACAGATATTAGGAAGATTCAATGGGTATTTTCAGGTTTCTGTTAATACTTATGACCTAGCAGCATACTGTTTTCTCTGCCGTTGTTGTTTTTTAAATCTCAGATGGTTTCTGGTGTACCAAGGCTATTTTAAGACTGAGATGCTTTGGTTCATGCGCAAATAGAAGCTGTCAACCCTTCAGCAGAACCAGGATACTTTCAGCTCCCCAGCTGAAGGCTGCCATATACTTTCAGCATGTTCTTGTCTGCCTGAAAAAGTTCACAGCTGGTTAGCTGAATGACATGGAGGTACTTTCCTCTTTCATTGTGCAGATGGTGCTAACTAGTGACTTAGCAGTGGGGGAGAATAAGAATTATGAGATGCAAGGAGGAGCACAGTGTAAATTGAAGCCCACAAAATGCCAGGTTTGGAGACTTCTCTAAGTTGCGATTCAGAATCGGAGAGGAAGGACTCCTGTTTTCTTTTCTGAAGTGGAATTCTCTTTTAGATATCAAATCGAAAGTACGGCAGTGAAGTGGCCCCTTGCTCCATACCCATAATGTTTATACATTGGATTTGACACAGTTTTAGAGGTAGTTTTCTTTGTTTGGAGATTGTTCTCTGCTCCTCCTGAAAGCTAAGCTTTTTTGTACTGATTCAAAGAGGATGCCTAGAATTGCTAGTTGCCTTTGAAAGTCCTTTTTTTGCAAGTAGTACCAACAGATGTTGCGTTTGCGCTATTTTCTGTCATTTTGCGAGTGTGTTTTTAAATTAAGCATCCACTAGAAAGAAGTGGTAGTTAATGGCTTAGTTTTCTTGGCCAGGACAAAGGTTTGTTTCCTTTTGTTATTAGTTCTGTGTCATCACAGAAAGTAGACTAACTTTATTTTGAGTTTGTCTTTTTTTTTTTTCCTAGACGTATTGGGCTGAATAGCTCAACATAACAAATTATTCTATGTGCTTTAGTTTCAAGTTTTTCATGTAGAATCCAAGTTCTAGCATCAGGATTCAATTAAATGATAGTTTGATTTGACTGAAAAATTAATGGTCCAGAACAGAAACCTCGCAGTATTTTTTTGAAGTTCTTATTTTCAGTACTCCTGTTTTAAATAAAAATCTGGACTCAGCCCAGTAACATAAAGCTACATGTTTTCTCATCAGCTAAACATACGTAATGATTAAATTTAACAGTGATTGTTTGCTTGTTGCTCCTCTTGGCTGCATAGGTATCTTTCTGCATTCATAAAACTAATTCCCTGGCTATAAGTGGCACTATACTGACTTGCTGTGAAAAGTTTCTTGCTACTGTCTGTTGCCCTTTTCAGGAAATAATGATTTGCCAAGTACAAATCATATTCTATAATTATATGTCATCTTCAATGACAGCTTGAACATTCAACTTCTGTTTACGCTTGAATCAGACATATTGATTTTTCATTTTAATGATAAACAGATTGGTATGTAATACATTTGACAATACATCTGCTTAAAATGTGTTAAGATCACTGAATGAAAAAAAAAGTTTGCAATGTAGGCTAGTGGAGGCATTCAGGCCGAAAATAAAATGAGGATGCATGCTACTCTAGGTAATTCACACCAAAAGGGAGTGCAGTTTCTTTAATCTGATATCCTTGCAGGCGTATTTATAATTTGCTTTTCTGGTTTGCTTTCAGTCTGTCTTTTGGCCAGGAGAGACTTTGCAGCCAAGAATACTTGGAGCATTTAAAAAAAAAAAAATTACTGTGGCTTTACTTGAAAAATGTTTTTGGTTTTGAATTTTGATTTGTTCTCATAGTCAGAATCTACCGCAAGTTAAAATGGAAACTGGCCAAACTGCACAGTTTAACCTCTTGTTACCTGTGGAGTCACTCTTAAATAGTTTTATTTTGGTGTTGTTCTGTAGAGCTGTACATAGGCACCTTAAGATGTTGGGAGAATCTGTACTCTACTGACTGTATTAAAAATCTCTTCTACTAAAATGTTGCTTTCAGATAAAGATGAAGGCTTCCAAGAATACTCCAATTTTGCTCATGGTAATGATGTTTACTTAACCCCTTAAGATTTCTTTAGAGTATAAACAGATACCTTAAAAGAAATTTGAGTTCTTAAAATTTTCCTGTGGATTTGCATGGGAAACCGAGCACTTGTCTTTGTTATATGCTATCTAAATGTTACATAAAATCCAGTTATCCAATTTCAGTTTGAGTAGGCACTATGATATAAATACTTGTTTTCAAGTGTAGTATTCTTATCAGGTACAAAATAAAAATATATAGAAATATATATATACACACATATGCACACTAAGTGCGTACAATCAAAGGCAAATGATTTGTTAGTGTTCTGAACACTTTGGCTAGAGCAGTTTTAACCAGAAAATGACTGGCATCCTTTGACAAAAAAAACCAAAACACACAACCCCGAAGAAAACCCACCCAAATCATAATGGTGGAACTGGTTGTGAATGTAGCAGCATCTCAAGTAGAAAAATACTGAAAGCACGTGTAAGTATTTACAATAAAGACCTTATGTTTTCTGCTTGGTAGTTTGCAAAACACTGAATTGAATGCTTTGGATAATCTTGACATTTGTACTGCTGTGCTTCATGTTACAGAACATCTTGAGGTCCTTCTCGATTAGTGAGGCCATCACGTGTGCTCTGTCCTGAAGTATCTTTGTTCATGGTGATTTTTAAGGCTATTTCTTCCTTCAGACTTCCATAATTTGACACATGAAGACAAGTGGTTTGTAGCCCTGTACCACAGATGAATGTAATCTTTTAAATTTTTTTTAATAAAGCACGAACAGTTTCAGAGCAACAACAGTCATTTTGCTGCTTAAAGTGGTGTGAACCCTGAATACCTGGTCTCCCTGCTCCCCTCTGGCCTATTTCCTGCTAAAGTCTGACTTTAGCAGGCCTTTCATAGGCTGACCTTCCTGTCTGTGTGTTTAAGTTTGGTCTTCAGTATAAAGATGATGCAATGATTCCTCTGAGAGGTCCAAGGGCACCAGGTTTCCCTGGTTAGTTGCTGGTGTTTATTCTCTTTGGAGCCCATGTTCTTTTCTTTGCATCTTGCTAATCCTTCTTTCCCCATGTTCTCTTTGATCTCATTCCCTTGTATTTTCAGGATGCTACTTTTATAAGTACAGCTGGTTTTGATCACACAAAGGATACATCCATGGTCAGGTTCTGTGGTCTTTGAGCATGGCCTGTCATGACTCTACCTGTATTACTGAAGGTTCACAGAATTTAAGACTGTATAGATTCAGTATTCTCCTGTGTTTTATTCAGCTGCTACTGTGCAAAGCCTGGGAAATATAGTATCCATGCCTGACTTTAAAAAAAAAATAAAAAAAAAAATAATTGAGTATTGATTAGTTGAGGTCAGTTAATATGGAAGGTGTAGAGGATGCTTCAAGAAATGTGAAGACCTACAGATGGTTTGCTTTTGCAACAGAAATGCATTTTTTCCATTCAAGAAACTTACACCTTAAAAAAAAAAAAAAAAATTAAAAAAAATCAGCTGGGGACATATAAAGGGACATATAAAGAAGCAAGGAGCTTCTAGTTATACTTGATTATAACCTTCCTCTAGCCAAAGATTGGTACAGCAGCACATCCAGGACACAAACCCTTGTTCTGTGGGTGAAACTCCCATAGGAGTCATGTGGAGAAAAGCTGTATAGAAACAATCAGCTCTCCAGATGACTCTGACATGGAGTTAATTGCTAATGTTTGCTTGTATTCTTGACTTTCCGGTCAGAAGTTGGCAGGTCTGATTCAGGAAGGCTTTTACCAAGAAGCTCTTGTTTTGTGTGTGTGCCAGTGGGACTTCCTGTCATAGTTGATGCAGGGGAAAGCTTTACATGTGTCCCTACTTGAAAAATGATCCCCCTCTCATCTTCTGTTTCTAGACTTGCTTGTCCCCACTTCTTTTAAAACAGTGCTCTAAAGGAGAACTCTGTACTGCTCTTCAATGTTAGGGTCAAAAGTTTTCCCTCTAGCCTTCCCAGCAGACTGCTGTTAAGCACTTCATACTTCCACCTGTGTGTGATGTGAGTGGAGTCCCATGGGGGTCTGTGTTCCAAACAAGGGCTGGATGGGAGTGAGGAATTCATCCTTGGGAGTCCACGTCTCAGGTTGGTGTGGTTAGCTGCACCAATATACAGACACAGCAAGTACAGAAAGCTAGGAAATGATGTGTGTGTTCAGAGTATGTTATCAAGAAGACTCAGGTAGGCTAACTATATTTGTTCCATGTAAATATGAGAAATAGTTGTCATTCTTTTGCAAAATTTGTTGTGTTGTATAGATTGTATAATGATGTAGCTATACAGATTGCATTGCTGAGATCATGGCTCTTACTGTACGTGAATTGCTTAGTATGTTAGGATCTGCATCTCAGCTGGGGTCTCTGCGCACTACTGGAGTATTTCTACTCATGCTCCCTATATTATAAATGTGCCCTATATAGGTTTTCATGTATTCTGTAGTGCTGTACATTTTTCTTACTAGCCCAGAAAACACTCATGAAATCTTATTATTATCAGCTTTCAATTGACCTATCATGGATGCAAACTCACTGTTGCTTCCAAAGTACAGCGGTGGTATGTTGTCTCTCCAAATGAAATGTACCTTTCCCACCAGTCAGGCAGCTGAGTTGGGGTGGGGAGTATAAAATAGACAAGCTTTCAGGCACATAAGCCTTTCTTCGTGCTTGACCGTATACAGTACACAATTGCAACAGATCTTTTAGGCTCACAGGTCTCTTACAATACACTTGTACAGCAGCGGTATGGGCTTTTTCATGTAAAATATGAATTTAAGCATATAAAATAAGAGATGGTATCTTAAATTTGTTGTTTGTAAAATATGTCAACTTATCTTAATTTTCTCATTAGTGAGATATAAGTTACTGGAGACCTAGCTGCTGTGGCATTATTTGCGTTAACTGATACAGCATAATAGTGTGACGAAAGGGACCTGGGAGAGGAAGAGAGAAAGCAAAACTTAGACAGCTATCTGCTGAAATGAATGGAATCTTGACTGCCCATCAGGTTTTAAGTTGTTCTTAAGTGTAGAAGAGGCATTTTGATTATATTACTAAAAATTTAAAAAAAGAAAAAAAACCCCAAAACAACAAAAAACCCACACCAAACCTGGGTGTGGGTTTTCTTTTGGCCTGACTTTAGGCCGTTCAGCAGCTGTTTTGACTTGGATTTGCATCTCATCCTAAATGGCAAAATTTAGAATTTCCATTTAAAATAGGGCACTTTTTTTCTCTCTTTTTTTTTTTTCCCCTTCTGTGACAGCTTTCCAATTTCTGGAAAAGGCTAGGAGCTCCTTGGTGGATAGGCACCTGGCTATTGATACATAGCTCAACAAGGTAGAGATCTTAGTGCCAAATGTGAATAGTAAAGAGTCCGTACGTTTTATTAAAACACCTTTGCCAGCTACAAATAAAAGGGCAGGAGAGGAGCCACCTGGCAATGTCCCAAGTACATCCCAGGGCATGGAAGCCTCCCAGCAGAGATGGTGGGAGGAAGACTCATGTCATACGTGATTGTTGGTGAGGGGAGGATTGAAGTATGTTTGCATTGGTTGGGGGGACTGCTGCTGTCCAGAGCACAGCCCCAGAAACAATGGAAAAAGTTAATTTGGCTTATGATTTGTGTTTGGCACATAGTAATGATCAGGAATCTTCTTGGCAGACCCCTGCTCCTCTTCTCTTCAGCAGAACCCACGAACATAATAGAAATGGGCTGTTGCTGGGAAAGGAAAGATGGATGCTTGTAAAGGGCACTTGAAACTGGCAAAAGTTAAATGGCACCAAATCGTTGAGCTGAGCCCTCCCTCCTCCTCCTGTTCTCCCGCTGATTTTAATGTGATTTGGTTGTTACTTGAGTTGTTCCTATAGTCAGATTACATGTGGGTATTTATAATTTTTACCCCTGCTATTTCTTTTCTTTGTGGATTTTTTTTTTTTTGGGTCACACTTGCGTGTGTTTTGTCTTTCCAGTTAGGTTGTAAACCCTGAAGCAGGGGGGAAGGATTAGCTGTCTCTTCACTATGTGGTGGGGCTAATCTCTGGAAGGTAGCTTGTCGCTATGCTTAAAACATACAAGAAGAGAGCAGGAATGAGGATGGCTGGTTTCAGGCACCTGTGTTGTCCTTAACCACAGCTGCCTCTCTTCCCCCTAGATGTTGAGAGGCAGTGGCAGCCCTAATCCTAATCTAGCTAGCAGTCTCCTAGGGTGCCATACTGTGGAGCAGGCCAACACTTCCTCTGTTGTTTGTTTTGATTCGTGGCTGAGCACAGTGAAAGCAGAGCTGTACCTGCTGCCATAACACTGGATTGGAGTGCCACTGGATGTTGGTGCATTTGAAATACGAATCCAAACATTGCTGCTTGTATCCTTTTCTGCATAAAGATGCCTGCCCGTGTGTCTGTTTGCTCTCACTGCCTAATTCAGCAGCTGTGAGCTGCAGGCAATAGCACATGTGCACTTGGCTAAAATAACCAGCCAGCCTGTCCCTTTGCTCTTGCCAGAGTCTCATGTTGTTGAAGAGAGTTTTTAGGATCGGATCCGGCTTCTCAATTTACCTTATTCCTTTGCCCAAGACCAGCAGGAAGGCCTCATCAGGGTGGCCTGTCCTCTTATTCTTTTCCATATCGGGTTTAAAAAATAGTAATTTGGGTAATTTAGTGTGGTATCTAATTGGTTCTCATTTTAACCTTAAAATGATATTGTAGATTAGCAAAATCTCTTCTGGGAACAGGCTTTAGTTTTGGTTTGTGTTTTTTTTTTTCCTGAAAGTGCCTATTTTTATTCTTTTAAACTTGTTGAAATACTGTTTGAGTTTTTGCATGACCATCACTTTACTGTATAAAGCAAGGGCTGTTGCTCTTCAGTTGCCCAGTGCAGACTTACAGGGCAGGTAGCTAGAAAAGCAGCTTGCTTCCTATTCTTTTGAAACTGATCCCATGTATGTGAATGGTATGAATATGAATTTTGTAAATGCAAATAGCATCTTTTAGAGAGAGAGCCTGGACCCTATGCCTGGATGAAAATGCACTCTCCCATATCTGTGGGCACAGCTTGTAGGTATATTCCAGGCTGAGCATTCTTATGCCAAGATTCATCCTGAATCAAATTTTTATGGTTGAGTTATAAGCCCCTGAAAAACTGCTTTTATAATGGAAATGTTGAAAGACCCTCAAGTTTAGGACCAGGCACAGCTCTAATTTTAGAGGCATTAGGCATCTGAAATAACTTTGTCTAAAGATTACACTAGGATTTGTCACCTGTTTTCTAGAAAATACTTAACGTTGAACTGTATTTTATGCACACAAAAAGACTTCATAAGATAAGGAGCTCAGAGATTTACATTCCAATATTCAACAACACTTTTACTAAGTGCTTTTTTCATTCTTGTAATAGAGTTGTCATAAACTATGTATTTTAAACCATCTCAGACTAAATTTATGAAAAAAATTCTACGTGGAACGTTGATTCTACATATTTGAAGTGGAAAGTGTCCCATAGTTAGGTCAGCTTTTTAAAAACCACTTCTATTAACAGAGAGTCTCATAGCTTACTTTGCTTATTATTTAATCAATTGCCTCAAATTACATTTTTATCTATGAATGCTTCATGTGTGAGGAAGATTCCCTGGGGCTGCATCTTGCACACTGGGAAGAAACAAACGAAGAGTCGTCCTTTCACCACATGGGGAAAACCACTTGCAACATGTTTGGGTGCAGTGGAAGAAATCCTTCTGACAAGCTGGAATGAAGGCAAGGCCCGTAAGGAGGTTGTATTCCAGCGAAAGGATGTGTGTCCAATTCCTGCATCAGCCAGCTGTTGAGATGTGCACTCCCCTGACATAAGGAACAGCAATGCATCACTGTCAGAATGTCATGCTGGCTTTTAGGGGTCAGTTTTATGTTGCTTGGATGTCTTGTAGTGACCAAAGTGCTCTCATGTAGAGCAGTAAAAAAATTTTTTTTTTCCCAAGTTTGACTTCAAGCAGTGCTAGACCTGCTATTCCTGAGTGATAATCTGGTTCCTCAGTAATGTGGACAATGCCTTTTGCAGAAAAGATATTGAAATGCACTCCTTTGCTTGCTGTAAATGATGGAGAATGGAGAACATGTCATCTGCCACAGGCCTCTCAGCATGAGTTCAATAATGTGATTGAATCAGCTGAATAATCTCATTGGACTGCACCCTCAAGGAGTGTGACAAAGATTGTACACCAAATGTAGGCTCAAATGTTGCTGGCTATGCTGAGCTGTTTGGAATTTCTTTTCAGACAGATGCTCTTACTACAGACTTAATTAACAAGTGCCATTGCATGCACCTTACTTTTCTGTGCAAAGTTTAGTTTAACCTGTGTGTGTGTGGTGGGGTGCTTGGCAGGGAGAGAGTTAATATGGGTGATCCTGAAAGGGTCTCAATGCATGTCCATATTTCACCTTATTTTCACCTTTTATAGTTGCTGCTTTAGAAGTAACTGCTAATAGTTGGGATGATATAGGTGGTTTTAAAGAACCAAATTAATAATTCATTTTTAAGACTACTACAGAGTTAAATATTGGTTGCAGAGATTTCCTGCGATCTGGAAAGGCTGCTGTTACAGCAAGGAATATCCAAGGGAAAGCTCTCACTATTTGAATATTTAAGTGAAGCATGAGCTGAACCACACATGAATTTAGCAGTGTGAAGTATTGCAGTGATAATATAATCGACTGAAGAGATGGGCATTACCATCATTCTTGTTGGTGATTAATCACTTGCCAAATTAGGGAGCAATTGTAAGGACAATTGGTTATATCACCACTTCTACCAGCAAAGCAAATACAGAGTTGCTGAAGGAGTTATCTACCTGTTTATCTTACCTGTGGGAGGCAAGTGTATGGGTAGAAGGAAGGGAGGAAATTGGTGACTCTTAATAGGTGGTGTCACTGCTTCTTTACACTGAGCATAAACAAAGCAGCATCTAACAGCTCCCTCACTAGTTTCTTTTCTCCCTTTTTATCAATGAAAACATTACAGATCTTGTAAAACTTACTGTATCAAGTTGTTCATTCAGAAAATGCCCTTATTTAAAGGCTAGATGTTACATATTTAATTTTTTTGCATGCACATTTTAGAAATCTGTCTGCACAGTTTTTGTAAATAGGTCAACTTTTCAACTATCCAATAAATCATGATCATCTTGCTCTAAAATCATTTGCTTGGGCCAGGGGAGGCAATGTTGTCCACTTTCTTAAAGTTCTTCCCTTCTTCCATCCCTTTTTGTCAAACATCACTGAGATCTCCATGCTCTCATCCTGATCAGAAAAATCCCATTTGTGAAGATTTCGGGTAAAATCTTGGTCCTTCTGAAGATGATGTCAAAGTTTTCCCGGCAAAGCCACAATTTCAACCCATTCCCATAGAAAGTGGTTTAAACGAATAACATGGGTCACCTTGTATTCTCACATGGCAGCATACTTGTCGGTTAATTTGAGACAGGAGTGTTTTTGTTGTGCATGATCAGCTTGTGGTGTCACCATGGCTGTGTGTTTGGATGGCGGCAGCTTCAGTGCATACCTGTGTGTGCTGTGCCAAGCAGCACAGTCTACTTGAGCAAGAACTGACTGAGCTGAGTCTGGGAGCAGGTTCTTCATGTCGACAAGGCACTGCACCAAATCAGTGTGGACCCAGCACCGTGCCGAGGTGCTGCTGTGGTGCTGGGGACCCCAGCATCATGCTGTGTGTGGAGCTTTGCTACTCTCTCAGAACTGGCTCAAATGTCCACTAAAAGTGGTGGTGCGTCACCTCGTGGGGACAGGTCCCGAATGCCTCAGAACCTGCCACGTTTCGTAGGAGTAGCTTTATTATTGCATTTTTGCAGATAATGGGAGTGACAGCCTATTTTGCTCAAGGTTGTGCTGGAAGTTTCTATGGCAGAGCTCGGAGATCATGGTGTTCAAATCCTTGGAGTTCCTTATCCGTGATGACTTTACCAGTTTAATAGGCTTCAGATGCAGCTACTTTGTGTTGACTATTTGGCTGGTGAATTGTTTCACACCTGCTTTCCCCTGCATTCTTTTGAGGGTGGAATTATCTGGGGAAAACTGCAGATAAAGTGAAGTTGAAACCTGAATAGCAAGCATCAGATAAAAATGGTGGCAGAGGCTTGTAAAGGTGACAGAAGTGAGATCAAGATTGCAGTTAGATACCTGAGTGCCTTTTGAAGAATGTACATGTGGATGGCCACTTCAGACAAATCTCTGTTCAGAGAGGTATATAGGTTCAAGTATAGGAAGTATGGAGCACATCTTGAATAGCAGGGGTATGTGCTTCACCTATCAACTTTATGAAGTCATGTTAATTAGTAAAAATGGAAGCAGGGAGGTGGTGGTAATGTTATGTGTAACTCACTTTCCTTAAAACCCAGAATGTGAATCATTTATAAGGGGGATCCAGAATAAGATTTGGGTTGAATTGTGCAGATATATCTGTTCATGGTCTGTTATTTATCTACTGTAGGCTCGAGTAATAGAGATATTAGACACCAGCTGTACTGGAGGTGCTTGGGAGACTTTATTCTAACTGCAAATTGTTTCATTTCCTGAATGATACAAACTGATGATTTCTTGTCACTTATTTGGGCATGTCTAAATAAGTGCAGGAAATCATTCTGCAGACCATAATGTTATGATACATTTTCTACCAACAGCTGAAAACATTTCTGAACAGACACAAGTCTCTGAAGTCCTTGAGGTTTTGAGGAATGCCAGAATTGGCACTAATCAAATTTACTACTGCAGATTTTTCAAGATACTGTATGTGGTTGAGCAAAATAACTTGAATTGAAGAGGAGTTAGAGGAAAAGATTTGCAAAGAAGGAGTTGAAGTAAGGCTATGCATGCTTTTCCTGGTAGGAACAGGAATTTTTTAATGAACATTTGTATAATTGATGTTAAAAAATAACTACTACTGGGTTTTGTTTTATAATGCTGGATGAGTAGCTAAGAATGTCAGTCCAACTCAAATACAAATTTGTACCTCCAACGTCAACATGAACTAAAATCTGAATCTAATACCTGAAGAAAATAATCAGTGTATTTATTCTGTATCTTTGTTTAAGAATAGGTTGAAATTATATTTTCAATTTATTGAATGTAGAGGAATTTTATTAAAAATTAACAAAGCTCCAGTAAAGAGAGGGTGCATGTGTGGATAATATTTGCTAGTTTAGTAGCAGATTGATAGGTATTAGTCTTGTGGAAACATATAGATGAGGATATTCTAGCTCTTTTTTTTCTTTAATGCACCAAGACTCTCATTCATTATTGCATAGTTTGTTGCGAGGCAAAATTTTACTTAAAATAACTATTGATATGGGAACCGTAACAATCACCTTTGATGGGACTGGGGGCAGTTCTCTGTAGAGTGCTAATAAAAAAAAAAAACAAACTTCAGTTGCATTGGAGGGGAACATATAATATAACATGTTTTTAGCCTGCATAATACTTGAATGTCTGTTACTGGCTTGAAGAATTTTACTCACCGTTTCGAGTGTCCTGAGTGTGTGGTTATTGCTATAGTATGGGTTTTTTTGAAGACATAACATCCAATGTTTGCAAAAATGTGTGCCTTAAATTTTATTCCTAATCCAGAAATAGGAAAGAACAGAATTTTAAAAACATGGAATGCCAACAGTTTCCTTAACGTCAAGTCTAATGAGCATCTTCTTGTGTGCAATCTAGTAGTTATCATTTCCAAGCCTAGAAGGGCTTGCAGAGTCTGGTAAATGCCTGAAATAAAGCCAGCAAATCTCTGTGCAGCAGCAGGGATGCAGGAGCAATCTTAAAACCTCCTGCACCTGCCATATGTGTCCAGTCGCTGCAGATCTGAGTATGAAAAGCTTGCTGGATACCTGTGGGAGGGCTAGGCACACTTGTGCTCCTGCTGCACATTATTATATCTGTGTCAACATATCATATCTGTTGCTAGATTTACATGGCGTTACTGGCAAAACATACTCTGTTTGTGCTGCCTGTCAAAGGCCTCCTGTTTATTTTTTTTTCTGAGATGGAGCCTTTTGCAAGACTTCAGAAAAGATGGGCAGACAGGACTCCAGCTTAGCTACCTGGTAGTGTGAAGTAGCCGTAGTGTTGGCTTAACCCATTGACTGGAAGACTCCTCTGTTGACAGAAGGTCATCGGGATGGCACTTCTACTGCCTGGAAAGGCTTCTGCTTTCTTGTTCAGTGTAAGCACCCTTTCCTGAGCAAAAGTGAGTAGGCTGTAATGTTTCAACCTGCTAGAAACTCCTGGCTGTCAGAACAGCTTTCTGAGTCCATATGAAGCTAGGTGTGAACTATTGTGCCTAGGACCAGCCCAGGGAAAAAGGAGAGTGAATGTGAATACAATATAAAACTCCTGCTGCTACAATCTTTCTCCTGTGGGGATGCACAATAAAAATACAGCTTAGACTTAGGGCCAAGCTCTCTACAGCAGAGGTCTTGCCATATAATTTGAGATGTGGTGGGGGTGAGTGGGAATAACATAAAACAGAGTGACAAGGTAAGGTGGGGAGTTTTTACATCAACTACCTTGTATACCTAGTTCAGACACATACAGTATTGGTTGCTTTCTACTATTTTGTATCTTATTTTTTGTTTCCTGATTGTAGATAGTCTGTCACACCTATCTGATCCAAAGGAATATAAGCTTTAAAAATAAATATGTCAGTATAAGGCAGACAATCCATCAGATCCCCAGTGCAGAGATATGATACCAGTTGCTGAATGAAGAACAGTACAGGCACAACTTCTCTGGAAACATCATTTGAGATTTGAACTTTCACTGACTTGAACAGTGATATGGTTTCATGGAGCCAAGACTAGCATTGTGTATCAGTACCTGTAAAACAACTGTGCTGCTCTGAAGGGTATTGGTCCCTCATCACAAGATTAGCAGCTTTAGACATGAGGCTGCCTTTGTCTGGTGCTTTGTATACTGGCAGTCCCCTTTCTGACAAGCTACTTCTCAGTGTTTCTTGAGACAAGTGTGAGTTTTGACAACTGCGGCTATAACACTGCTGTGTGAAGCTTTAAAAGATCAGGTTTACTGAATGTAGATTTTATTGCCCAAGCATTGGCAAAAAAGTAGTCATTGAGGTTTCATGGAAGATAAAACTTTCAAGTTTTGCAAGGGATGTAGACTGCAAGATGTAAAATTTTTCTGGACATCTTAAGCATTTTTGACCTGTCTTTTGATGATAATCCAAATATTCAGCGTCAGTATTGCCAATCTTGAGTCAAAATTACCCATGCCAGCTTTGTAGCAGGTACTCCTTCAGTACTGTTTGATGGGAGAATGTGGAGATGTGGTCAACCAAATGAGCCAATGGGTTTTTGGTGATGGGGTGGAAAAAAAGGATTAATACAAAGGAGAGAAATAATCCTAGAAGGTGTTAGTTCATTTGTTCCCTCTGTCTTAGAAAATGAAGGATGTAGTCCAGCTTTCGTCCTGTCATCAAAGGAAGTAATTCCACTAACTTCAAGCATTTCGTATATAGATTTGGGGCCTAGTTTAATTTCAAAGATAACAAAAATTTGTACCAGGTGTTCTGTGAGTTTTTACCAGAAGTCCTAAAGTAGGCAGCCAAATGAACTCAGGAGACAAGTAGTTTATACCTGGGAGGGAATTTTGAGTGACAAAAATCAGCAAGCTCAAGTCTTGCAGAAGCTATGGGCAGCACTGTAAGCTGCAGAGCTAAAATGAGCATTATTAACCTGACTCAGTCAGAGCTTTGTAAATGCATGCAGACTGTCTGAGGATCTTGGACAGATGTTTCAGATGTTAAAACAGGATAGGCTTTGCCCATCCTGACAATCTGTCACTGTGTGTGTGTGTTCAATAGGCAAATAACAGGGAATGCCAGCTTTTTTCATGTAAATCTCCAGGGATTTTCCTCTAGGGTTCAGAGCTCTGGCAAAAGCTGTCTGCAGGAATAATTAAAAAGGAAAAAAACCCCTACAAAATTAAAAAAAAATATCCAGTCCATAAGCATTGTGTATGTGCATCTTTGAATTCATCTTATCAGTGCTTACAGTTAGAAAAAATCTATCCCTTAAAAAATCCCTTATAAAATTAGGTATTTTGAGGCAGTCTAAAGGAGCACATGGTTTTGTACTGGGAATTGGTCTCTATCCAGTATGCTTTACATGTATTTGTTGAAGGATACAATGCACTTGTATTATTGCACCGATTTCATTCTTGGATGATTTCCCCTTTGGCATACTAGTGACAGTTTTTCATTGGTTATTCATTTATAGTATTGATTAACACCTACCGGACCAATTTATTAGTCCCTCTGAATCCATTTTAAGTATCAGGATTTTCTAATGGAGAAATATCCCTTACAGAATACTAACATCACACTTGTAAAACATTCATTGGCTTAATTTATTGTACTATGTATAACATAAACCAGAGCTCAGCAACTAGATGTCCTTTTGTTGCAAGCCTCCAATGTTGCAAGCCTCCTGGCTTTTTTTATGTGGAAACTTTACCTGGAGCACAAGTGAAACCCATTCTCTGCAAGACTCATGGGGCTCTTCCTGCCCATCATGTAATTGTGTTAGCATTCCTTCAAGGAAAGAACGTTTTCCCTGTTTGTGTCTGCCTGCAGAAATAAGCACACATGGTCTTGCTTATTGCATTTGGGGAAAGTATGGGGATTGCCTCTGTTGTTTGTGTCTTAGGGAGTAAGGAGTGAACCAGGAAAAATGGCGCAGTTCTTTCTCTTTCTCCTGGAATAAGTTAAGCAGAGAATGGTGCAGATATGTGGCACAGTGAGAGATTTCCTCAGGAAAACTCTTCTGGGTCAAGGTATCGTAGCTCTGGGACATAAATGTCCAAACTGTATCTTCAGAAACATCCTATGGGCTAATAATATTAAGTACTCTGGTTCAGGAGCATGTGTTCCCTATTGTTCTTCTCAGGAAAATCTCTTTGCACATCCCTAGGTATATACATGCATATTTAAAGTGTGTGAGTTGTCATAAGCCTCGTGTGCACATGGTAAAATTACTGATTAAAGGCTCAAATCCTGAACGGTGGTGAAATTCTACAAGCCTACAAAGCTTAGAAGATACTGTTGTTCACTACATCTATTAGCAACCTTAGCCTGTATTTTCCAGTAACTAGCCATCTAGTTTGTTTTCCATATTAGTAGGTAAAACTTGTTTATAGTCATAATTTTCTACCTGAGCTACAGCTAGTGATTGACATGCTCTTGATGACTGACGGGTGTTTGCTTACAAGATTTTTGCATGATGCCTGGGGTAGGCCTAGGTATATGGGGGAGAAAGCTGGGGTCAAAAAAAAAAAAGTTACGAATAAGGCCAGTGTCCTGAACTTCAGCTGTTTCCCTCCAGAATGGAGTAATAGCAGAAACTGTCTTTCTCTGCATTAAAACAGAGTACTGCTCTTAGACCTTTCTGACCTGAAGTGCCTAAACCAACAAAATAGTTAAATTTAACAAATTAAAAGAAATACTGTAGTGGGCAAAATAGCAATTAAGACAGAAAAACTTGTGGAATTTTTATACTACAATCCTCCAGTAGTTCCTAGATCTCCTCCCAGTAGACCATGTCAGAATGGGACTTGTACTTTATCAGGGGAACATAACTGGAGAGAGTTCACAGTAAGGCTATGATTTAAGATGCAAACAGATGTTGGCCAGTGATGTGGCTGCAGCAGATGAATAGGTGATGAATCAGGAGAGCTTTGCATAGTACAAAGGATAAACGTTGTCAGTGCAAGTTGTCCTGTTTCTTTTCTTTAAAGACACCTCATTTGGGATGTGCTCTTTTTACTGAATGAAATGTAATGACTGTTTTCTGACTTGGTAACTACTTTGAAACTGGGTAAGGCATAGGCTGCAATTATGAATTAGAATTTACTGAAGCTGAGCATGCAGTTCATGGTGTTATATTGCTTTGAAGCCAGACGTTTCAAACTTAACACATTTCATGGGATCAAAAATCAATATTTAAGTAACTGCAAGTGTGCCAGAAAAGTCACATGAACTTGAACTTAAAATTTATTTTTCAATGTCCTCTTTAGACAATGCTATGGAGTTATGTAGTTCAATGAGATTTGCAAAGCAGGAAACATTTATGCTAGGATGTTCCCTAACCTTCATATTCAGCCTCTTCAGAAACGCCATTTCTTGCTGCCTGTGGGGTCCAAATGGAGCTTAGGGAAATCTGAGGCCTCAGACTAGGGAGGAAAAGGGCTGGGTTAATAAATGTCCATAGGCTGTGGAAAGAATTTGATGCTGACTAGCATTTTCCTCATGGGCCCCCTTCTGCACTGAGAAACTGCATTTCACGGGGTATTTGCAGAAAGCTCCAGCAGAGCAGCTCCACAGAGTTACAAGGTCTGGAGCGTGCTATGAGAGCAATAAATGTTAAGCCTGGTATGGAGTGGAGGGGCTCCATGGAGATAGTGTCTGCTGTACCTTCTAGCAATCTGTGGATTATTTCTTTATAGAGAGATTGATGGATGCATCCCAGTCATCTCTCCTGATCATATACCTAGGTTATTTTCTTCCTCTTCTGCCTTCAGCATTCCCCATTCAGTTCCTGCCGTGGTGGGGGGGTGTGTGCAGAAGAAATGCAAGAAAGTTGTCTGGTGGGCACAATGTACTGTTTTCTTCATGGGTTTTAAAGGAAGGCCCTAAGAAACTTAAAGGCATGGGTTCTCGTGACTGCAGTGATTCATACTCTCAGTAAGGGAGTATAAGCCCAGGCTCTTAGTAAGCAAATTAATTTTTATGTGCTAGTGACTATATAATTATTTGGATTTACTAATGCTTTAGAGCGTGTACAAGATAACCTTCTAGTTTCTTCTTGCTCACTTTTCCCTCTGCTTGTGGAAAAGAGTGCTTAGGATGAAGGTACAGTGTGCTGAATAAGTTTTCATTTGATTTAATAACTCGCTCTATATATTCTAATGCATGTTGTGGGACCCCTAACAGGCTGGACTTTCCCATGGGTAGATGGCAGGTCGATTATAGAATGTCTATTTGTAAGTGCCATCAAAACTGGCTTAAAGCATGCATGCCTTTATTGGGAATGACTTGCCCTTGTTCTGTCACTGAGCCATTTGTAGGTTCCTGTCTAGGTTTCTGAAGTGACCCAGGTTGTAAAACATGCACGCAGCATGCATTTAATATTTTGACTTTTAAAGCCAAGGTTCCTTCAAAGATCTGGTCTGGAGTCCAGCCTCACAAGCAGGTGAATTGACACAACAAAGGGGGTCGTAACTTCCAGAGACCAGGTAGCTCTGACTGGACAGGGCTGAAGTTGGAAGAGTGAACTGCTTAAAGCCTGTTTACCTGTAAAAGAGCAACTTGGAGCTGCAAATTTAGTTTGTGATTCAACAACCCTTCCTGCCAGATCTCTGCTAATACTAATTAGGTCTGGATCAGTGTGTGCACTCAGTTGTGCCTTGTTGAGCCAGGAGTAGCACATGCTGTGCTGTTGCTACCAGCCCAATGCCAGCTGCGGTAGCAGCGATGATACCTGATCCAGCATAAAGTTAAGAGTGGTGCAGACAGATGACACCTGATCTCGCCTGGTCTGCTGGGAGAGCTACTCCTTGAACATTTTTAACAAATCTGAAATGACAAAGCATGTTTTCACTGGCTCTGCAGTCTCTGTCATGGCTTCAGTATTCCCGATGAAGCAGTAAGCATCTTAAAGCGATATTCTTCATCTCACAAACCCATACCTATGCTATCTCAGTAAACACCTGCCTGTGCCGTAGGGGCTTTAGTGAATATAGCTTGTAGATAGGAGATTAAAAAAAATAAAGCAAATCCTAGTCTGTTTGGACATTATTATTACTTAGTTGACAGGCAATTCTGTGCCAAATGTCTGGTCCTGTAGACGCTTAAGAGTACAGTTTTGTTGGCTTCAATGAGCACTTCAGTTATCAGACTAACACTTGTTAGCTGTTGGCATGATTCAGGTCCTAAGCCAAAGAAAGTTTTCCATGGTAGGAACGTAAACCCATAGACACCAGTTATTTTAATTTAATTGGAATTCAGTTGGAGTCTAATAGTCAGTCATATCCTCTTAAGGGCTATCCACAAATTCCATTGAAAGTTGGACTGAGATCTAAAGAAGTAAGAGGGCATTTTTGATACATATTACTATTAGTATCCTGTTTTTGTGTCTGTCGTCTAAAGGACAGTTTGTGATGTTTAATAAACAGCAGCCCGTGTGTGTCTGTCTGGAAGCAGATTCAGGGACTCTGGTGTCTTTTTTTGAGGTGCAGTTCTGTGTTAATAACATAGGAGAAGTGTGGCTTGTCTTCTCATAGCACTAAAAGTGAGATAATCCCTGTGTAAGGAATCAGTAAGTATGGTCTGCTTAATCTAGTCCCAGTGTGAAACTGTTGACATTTGTTCTTTTTTTTCTGTCATTATGTGACTGGGCCTGTTTTGTGCTGGATTAGGCACAAATCTCCTATGCAGCACATTTGGCATGTTACTAGTAGTTTAACTTCATTAATAATGTATGAAGGAAATGTAATCCATGACAAGGAAGGAAAGAAAAGTATTTTTACAGCTACCAAATCCTCTGGAATGGGTAATTATTCAAGATTTTATGTTTGATGTTATAGTTTACAATTGAGCTCCTTTCACAGAATAAAAAAAAAAAAATATATATACATACATAGACACACCCCAAAAATATAGTGGCACTACACGAAATGCGCTCCTTGTTGTTTGAGGTTGCATGTTCTGGTTTAGAATGCGCCAAGCGCGGGGAGAAATGTAGATTGTAAAGAGAACGTGCTTTATCTTAGATGTTGTAAGCAACACTGTGTTATTGTCTGAGTTTGTTTTCATGGAGACAAGATAACAGGCCTTTTAAAGGGAAAAAAGCCCAACGAACAAGCTACTCACTGAATTATGTTGAACTTGCATAAGAAAGAAGATTAACTGTTTATGTGCATCAGCTAAATAACATAGTGTTTTACAGGCTGTTGTAAATTAATTTCTTATTCAGAAATTCGACAGCATACTTGGTATTCCCTCTCACCTGCAAGTTGGTCCTAAACAGCCTCAGTATTTGTGGTGGCTGAAAAGTCACAGTGTGCCACAGAGAACCTAAACCAATGGTCATTGTAACTACTTTTGTGCTGTGCACTCCTGTCACATTTGTGCTATCAGAGCAACAGCTGGGGAGACTTTTTCAACAAAGATGAGTGTCAGATAATCCTGATGAGATTTCACATCCAACATCTTTTGTAATTATGTCACATTCAGCTGTAATGGAATAATTCAAGCTGAAAGGACAAGCTTTGATCCTTTCTTAAACCTTTCCCTGTGGACTGGCTATCTAAAAGATTTAAAGATATTTCTGCTACAAGATCTAGTGTTTCCTCAGAGAAGTCATGTTTCTGAAGCAGTGAGATCTGTAAGAGCAATGTTATTTGCCAAATACGTCTCAAAGCATTTTTGCTAAATAAAGATGTCAATAAAAGGATGCCCTTCCATAACCAAAAGGGAAGTTAGAATTCATTTTAATATTCTTTAACTCAACTGGGTGCGCAGAAAATGGACATTATTTGATAATCACAGTGGTGTAATCTATAAATGTTGGTGTATAGATGTGTTTGCGCTGAAGCAAATACAAATTTGTTTTGGCAAAGATCATACATATTGGGAATATCTATTTAGTGAAGTAAACGTTTCTGAAGATCCACTCTTTACAAATAATTAGTTTACATTAGGATCTTTGAAATAAGATTTAGTGGCCAGTGTCCTACTGAATTTCAATATAATTTCAGTACCTTATGCCCCTAGGCTCTTTTGGAAAACTTATTAAGTTAGAAAGGCCTTTAGGCCTACATAAAAAAAATATTAAAAAAATTGCATTCCTTAAAGGAATCTTTTTCTTATTTCAGGACAATATTTTGTATTCATTAGTTTTACTTAATATGGCACTGGCTATTTTATGTTTCTGAACAGAATGATGTGGCTATGGATATGGAAACTGCTGTAGAAGATCTTTGCCTGGGATCCCTTTGGCCTCAGTTTGGAGGACAGAGTTTGGATCCTTAATTTTTCTGTGTGTCAGATTTATGCCAATGTAAATCCCTTGACTTCAGCGGACGTTTTTCATTCATTTCCTGGCCTCCACTGGAAAGAGAACAGTTTCTTAAGGTTTTCACACATGGACTACATTAAGGGGTCACGTTCAGATGATACTCTTCTGGCATTTCCATCAGCCAGGGGTCAATAAAGTGCTATCTGGGATAAGAATATAGGGTTGGGCATGTGTTTAGTCAGCTCCAAATTTCCCATCTGTCAGACATGAGAAATTCAATGTCTTTTCGTGCATGCCTGTTTGTTTAGGGTCTGAGAATCAGTGTGGCAGGGGTCATTTCTGAGGGCTGTGCTGGTGGAGTCCTTTGGTATGCCTCCCAAATAGCCTGGTGTGTGCCTCACTCCTGTCTCCTGGTGTTTAATGCTCACTGATCTTTATGGTCCTAACTTTGTGAGGCCTATGATAGAAGCTGACCTCTTCAGAGGTATACAAATGGGAGAGGCCTTCTTTCACACAGTGTTATAAAGCTTCCCTCTCTTCTTCAAGTTTCTGCTACACATGTAGAAAGTTATTAATTTTGCCTTAGCTTAAGTTTGGTTAATAAATAAAATTAATAACCAAGGTCCTGGGAGAATGTTTTTGTCTCTTTCCCAGGATCTATTTCAGTTTATCTGCAAGCTAATAAATGGTAGTGACTAATGATTGGTATGAGCAAACCTCAAGAGCATCAATTCAGAAAGCAACCTTGAGTTTGGACATTTATCCGAGTTAGCTGTGTCTCTTGAGTGATCAATCTGATCTGAAAACTTGAAGGATTTCTTCCTCCATTTTGCTGGTTGAGAGGAACTGTTCTGCCTCTGGTTCAGGAGAGTAAAATTCTGGGATGTAATACACAAAGCTGGTCTGTGCCTCTGAGGAGGGATGCTGAGAAGGCCAAAGTTTTTAACTGTTTTGTATCCATTATCACTGAATGGGGCAATTGCACACTGCTAGCCAGTGCAGTTAATACCCTTGAAAAAGGGGTGATGTTTCTGCATGGATAGGAAAGTAAGCTTTGGATTTTTCACATGTCGTCTGGACCTGCCCTTGACCATAGAGTGATTTATTCAGTTGTTTAATAAGCATCTCTTTAAAATTTGTGGAGGGTGGATGAGGTACTAAAAAGCTCAGGAAAAGGACAATGCTTGCTTATCTTTTAAAATAGAGAGGGGTTGGTGAAAGGAAAGGAGCAGGGGACCTTGCAGACTAGTCAGACTGATTTTAATCTTTGGCAAAATTCTGGAACAAATTAATATACAGTTTGGAAATACCTAGGAAATAGAGGACAAAGAGTAGCCAAAAATATCTCAAGAACAAATCATGTTTAACTAATGTAACCACCTTCTATGGCAGGGCAACATATCTGTGGATAGAGGCAAAGCAATAAATCCCTCTGTATCCTGGCTTCAGAAAAGCTTTTAAAACAGTCTTACACAACACTTTTGTAATGAATTCAAGATACGTGACCTAGGTGAAACTATTGTAAGGTAGGCTCAAAATCAGTTGGGCAATTGTACCATAGAAGTTACCAGTGATTTGTGGCCAAAATGAAAGGCTCTACCAAACAGACTTTCTCCGGGGTCTGTTTGAATCCTGATTCTGTTTGAAGATTTCACTAGTGACTTGGCTATTTTATTAAAAGCTGTAATGAACCAAAGATGGGGTGAGCTGCAGTCATGTTTGAGGGCAGAATTCAAAATGTTTTGGTAAATTGGAAGTGAAGTGATCTGAAAAGTATAGGATGAAATTCAGTGGGCTTGAGTGATTCTTAGTAGTAATTGCCTGCATAATGAGGCAATGAGAAGCAATGGGGTAAGCAGAGTTTCTGCAGAGAAAGATCCAGTGCTGAGTAAGTCACAAGAGAAACGTGATTTAGCTGTGTTGCTCTGTTGCTAAAGATTTGAACAGGACTGTAACAGGAAGGATGCCATTTTTTTTTTTTCCTCCCCTCTCATCGCTGTAAGACTTCAGCTGGAGAGACAAGTAGTAATGGACTTGAACTGCAGGAAGATGTATTAGAAGTAGGGCTTTGGTGACTTATGTTGAAGACATGAAACACTGAAATATCCTGTTGGGAGACTGTGTGGTCTGTTCTTGGAGAACACTGAGAAGAAGTTAGGTAAGTACCTGTCAAGAATGATCAAAGCATGGCTGGTACTATGCTGGGAGAGAGATACAGAAAATGACCTCTTAATGTCCCTTACAACAATATTGAAAAAGCTGTGGTCCATTCTCTGTGATAAAACATTGTATATATGTAACACTAAAAGTATATCTGGAACTTGGGTATTGGTATACAAGTGCCAAGGACACCAATTTTGCAACCTTTTCCAGAGTCCCATCTGTGCATGATCACTGAAGAATCAGTTCTTCAGCCATTGGAATAAAAGACAGGGTGCTGGGGTGGATTTACAGGGATTCGGTCTTGTAACTTTTGAGTGCATTGGCCAACATAAAAATTAGCCTTAGGTTTAGTAAAAGCTTTCATTAAAGCTTAGGTGTTGGTGTAATCACAAGGGAAATCCAGATTTGGATACAGTGGATAAAGTTTCACTGAATTGAACGCAGGAGATGTAATTGCAGTTGGGCAGAATCAAAACAAATGTAACCAGTTCAATGCACTGAAGCGTCATTTCAGCAGTAAGCTGACAGTTGTGCGTGTGGGTAGTGTGGGGGAGCTGCCTCTGCATGTTAGTATTTACTGTGCTAAATCACTTTGTGTTTATAGATAATGTACCACCTAACAGGAAACTAGTTCGAATCATTTTTACCTTTTATTAGAATGTCCAATTTTAATGAAATCCAGTCATTCTAAAGGGGTAGGGGAGGACTGCGGTCTGTCAGCTAACCACAGATTACTTCAGGTTAGTGGGCAAAGCCCATAGGACGTGTGATGTTGCAAAATGCTGGCAAAAGACAGGAGACTATTCAGAGGAAAGCAAGCAAGAAAGCCGCTGTTCTCATTCACAGGCTACCATGGTATCTATAAGGCTTAAAGACTTCTGATCTAATTCCTATTTCTGCATCCTATCTACCTGCTGGTGCTTTTAAATTAAATCTGTTATTTTAGTGTTTAAACGTGGTCTAGCTGGGAAGCTTTTTGGAAACGTTTGTGACTGGCAATGGAATTACCCAAATGAGTGGAGTTACAGGGCTGAGAAATACTCTGGTCAATTTATTTTATTATAATATAGTGTGTTGTATATTTTAATGAAAGATAATGTAAGGTATCTCAAATACTTGATTGCCTTGGCATAAATTAAATTCTCTCAAAGCTCAATCAGATTTAGATATCATTGGGTAAAAATGTAACTAGTACGCATGTTCTGTTGCAGACTGACATGTAAGTCATGATGACCAGAGGTGCAAATGAACTTCCCCTTTGATCTCCTGGCCTCCCTCATGCTAAATCTGCACAGTTGGTTCTTATTGCTGTGGCGAAAGGAAGAGGAAGATCATGACCTCGTGGAGAAAAAAAAAGGTATCATTTCTGAAACTGTAGAAAGTCACTGTATCGTGGTTCAGAAAAGTTATCCTTTTTTTGTTTACTGAAAAAATATTTTAAAACCTATTGGTTAAAACGAGAACATAAGAAGAAACTTTTTTTTTGTCTTCAGGTGGCTTATTAGTCATCTGTTTAGCAGAGATGGCTTTAGCCTTTTTAATGGATCTAAAGCTCAGGGCATTTGAAAAATCTAATCATTAGACTTGATCAGCTTTTTATATTTTGTGCATTTGGCTCAAACATTCCCACTCATGTTTGATCACTTGGATGAATAAATCCCACAATGTGCTCCAGTATGTAAGGTATAGTGCAGTTTTAAGGGCAGCCTCTCTATTAGACATCATGCTATTTTTACTCTTCAGCATGAAGTCTGGGATTGCTTGCAAATGAAATGCATCTTAGTAGTAATTTAAAGACAGTAAAACTCTGTGATATCAAGGCACTTGTAAAGGTCAATATGCTACCAGCACTAGACTGTGTTTGAAAGTAATGAGAACCAGCAATCTCAAAACGTTTAATGAGATACTATGTTTGCATCTTAAGATGCACACAAAATCCACAATTATAAGAATATAAAGTTCTGTGAATCCTTAAAAAAAAAAAAAGTGGTGATTCTAGACCTCTACCCTGTGTGGAGTAAAGCCTCTGAACCAAGAGTGTGATATAATGCAATGTGAAAGAAGTTTCATTGTGAAATGGGAACTAGCCTCAGTGATCTCAAATGCATATAGGGTAGATGTGAAATTGGCATGTCATGTTAATATTAACTTTAAATTTATTGGGGAATTCCCCTGGAAGTTAATACCTACTGATATTTAACTGCTTTATGATTGGCATCAGCAGAGAACCGTTTTGTGGCTTATCTTATTAATAAATACAAAACTATGCTTCAGGAATCTGAAAGTACAAGAAGAATGTCAATTCTGTTTTTCATGAGTTTTGAACTACTGGTCCTGGTCTTGAAGTGATATAAAGTGTTTTTTTTTTTTCTTTTTGCTTGTTCCAATTTCTCAGATTCTGTGACTAGATTTAGTGGAACTTTGCTGTCCTCTAACTCATCTTGTGAACAAATGGTTAACAAAAAACACTTCAATATGTATGGGCCTGAAGCTGCATGTGTTGTTCATCAGAAAGACGTGATTAAAAAAAAAAACCTAGAAACTAATTTCTTAAAAACTATGGGTATAACTGACTAAATATGGAGAAAGATAGCTTAATTAAGGTGTGCCATATTTATGCTTGCTTTGACCCAAGAAACAAACAGTCCTCTCTTTAGAGCAAATACTATTTACCTGAGGTGTGCTGGTATTTCCTATCTCATCTGAATCCAGGAAGAACAGCAGCTTATTTCTGTTTAAATCAGCTAAGAATTAACAGTCATTCCAGAAGTCACAAATTTACATCACTGCTGTAGCTGTTGATAACTTATGTCAAGTCTTTATATACCATTACGTGGTTCCTAAATAGGCTGTGTTTGCTGTGAAGCTTAGCTAACCATTATGTGACCTTTTGTTCATACTTGTGTGTGCGTAATAGAAAAAAGTTCCTCTGTTGCTCTTAAAGTCTACATTTGCATAATTTCACATTTCTCAGTGAGAGCTCCATCAGCTTAGTGGGTACAAAATCTCCCTTTTCACTTCTTTCAGTTGAAGTATTTCATGGGTATCAAAAATAATGGTGTTAGCCATCAATTTCATTCCTATGGATCATCCTAGATAAAAAACATAAATTACATTTTAGGTTTGTAAAGTCTATGTTACATTAAAGTTTTAGGTGATTACCACAGAATATGCACATAAAAGGTAGCCTTAGAGCAAGAATCAGCCTATTGACTGAGAAAAGCTCTGATTTTTTTATTCCTTTCCCTCCTTGCCACATAAGCCACTTCTCCCCATATGTTAGAAAGCTGAATCCTTTCTTCAAGAAATGGAATGTAATCATATCCCTTCCAGCTCCGCTGTATCTTCCTAAAGGCTGTATGTCTTTAGTTTCTCCTGGCTCCTCTTCTCTCCTTTCCAGAGCTGAATGCTTTCTGGAGTGTAGGAATGTCTTTCTGAGTTGTCCAGACACTTTTTTTTTTTTTTTTTTTCCCCTCCAAGAGTGCTTCAGACAGATGCAGAAATGAATCTGTCTGTTGCAGGGAAGAATAAGCAAATATCCACTGTGTCTATGCATGTTTTTAGTTTTAGACTATGCTAAATATGTTTCAGGCTTTCCTCAGTTTCTCATGCTGGCTGGCCACACAACATTTAGCCAGTTAGCATAGATAGCTGAGAGGTTCCTGTGGCTGAAATAAAAATGAATTCATTTTCCATAACCCTAGATTGTCTTCAAGCTTACCTGCCTCTTTTGCTTAGCAGTAAAACTGTTAATGTGATTGGGTTTTTGAAGTGCCTTCATTAGCATCAAAGTTTTCACCTGCTGAAATGAATGAAGTTAACATCACAGACTGCTTTCTGAGTCTCTTCAGCTTGGGGAAGTGTTTCTGCTTTAGCTTATGGTGACTTCATCATACTGCTGAGGTCTCCTCTGAAGCAGGTAAGCACTGAACTCTGAGTATCACTTTGGAAGGGACCAGAGGTAAAAGCCAGGAGAACATGGCTTGCTTCTTGCCAGCTAACAGAAAATAAGACATGCAGGCAAAACAGTGTGAAATACTTTTGGTCACTGAATAGGTAGAGAGAAAACAGGGAAAAACAGCTGTTAAGTGAGAGAAAACAACGTTTCAGTTATTCTGTAGGTATTACACCTATTAAGACAATTCTTGTATAACAACATTTCAAAAATGTTTGAAACTCTTTTGTTTTCTCTTTCTGTTTGCTTCTTACTGGTTGAAATTTTGAGGTATGTTTACAGATGTGTTTTCTTGCATGACTTCCCCTGTTCTACATGTATCAAAAGCAAGAGACTTTTCATATTGTAGATACTGAGCTGTACAGTTGAAGCAAGTAACATATTTCTTCTGCTTGAAAAATAGTGTCTTCCCGTTGTTCCTCCTACCGTTACTTTTTTCATGGTTTAGCACATTCTAGGGGAAAAGGAGCTAGAAAGTTCTCTAATGCCTTCTTGTCTGAGAAAACTGATAGGATTTTACCCCCGTCTTTCTTTTTCCAGTGTAAGTGATTTCACTTCTCTTCTAAGTACAGTGGCAGGAATGAAATACAGTGGGTATGTTTAGAGGTTGTCTTTTAAATTTTGGTTTGTAAAATTGGTTTATTGTTACTGCTGTACTGGAACATTGGTTAACATGTGATACTCATTTCACCTGTCAAAGTGCTTGAGAGCAGTTCCATCGCTAACATCATGGGTCTGCTGTGATTGGGATACTTATGTCTCTGCTGTTAAGAAAGAATGTACTTAGGATTTATCTGGGATGCTGTGTGATGTTTCTTCAGGGTCTAAGCATGAATTTAAACCTCGTTTCCAAGAACAATGTATTTGGCCTATATTGTATTTTTGCTAAATTATAAAAAATGACAGAACAAGTAATAAAATAGGTAATCCCTACAGGAAGAGGAAGAGCAATTAAAAAGGTCATGTGACTAGTATTTGTCACTTTTTTAGCATATTACCAGCAAATGATTGTTTTGGAGAAAGCAGTGAGCAACAACATGTCGTGTCGTCCGTCCCCCCCTTCCCCCCCCCTTTTTTATATTTGGCTAAAGGAGAGTTTTAAGTATTACATATTTCCAGTAACTTTATGATTTAAATATTCCTTGTTCCCACTTTCATTTGGCTCTGAGAGACAACTGCTGTACTCCCTGCTCCACAAAAGGCAGAAAAGATATTTAGAAGAAAATCATCTGCTTGTTCCTTTGCCCTTCTCACTGAGCAGCAAAATCCTACCAAAATGCCCACATTGATCTGAAAAATAAAAATTTGAACTCTGCCTTTTCCTAACCCAACTGTATAGACCAGTGACGATGCCTGTTTTCACTGAAATCTAAAGAAATATTTCACATAATAACTTCTCAAAAAAGAACACCCAAAGGGATCGGTGGGATAGACTGTGGTCTGGGTAGGTAATCTTGCATCTTCTGAATTGAATATTAATTGTTGCTGCTAGTGAGCATATTCAGTCTTTTTGTCAATAAACAAATCTATACTTGGTGTATACTTTGTTCCAAGACTGCATTTTGACAGTAGCATCAGATGGACTGTTTAACTTTTTATCAAGCAGAAAAAAAACTTATAGTAATTGTCATATTGGATTGTGCTTGTGGTCTGCCTAATGTACTACCATTTCTCTGATGACCATACCAGATGCTTGAGATGAGGATGGTAGACCCCATAAGAATTAAAGGCTTCTATGAAAATTTCATTCTAATCCCTTCTAATGAGAAATTGAGCTAAAACTGAAGCAGGAGCTTTTATCCTTTTCAGTAGTCTTCTTCGCTTGGTGACTCTAACTCCTCTAAATATTCTTATCTGTGTCTAGATTTGATCTGCCTTTGGATAGTAGTGTGTGGATTGTTTTGTGTTTTTTTTGTTGTTGTTTTGGTTTTTGTGGCAATGAATTTCAGACCCTACTGCGTGAATTGTGATAAACTCAGTGTAAAATATTCTAATGTAATTGAATGTCTCCTTTCCTCCCGAACCAGTCTTCTCAAGTGTATTGCAAATGTGATGGCTTCAGAGTTAAACAACAATGCAGACAACAGCTACTGTCTCCATGTTTTATCACTGAGGATAGTCTAACACCTATGGCTGGTGATAATTTTTTGTATGTACAGTCTGAGAGGTTCAGCACTTCCCCCACACCTATCTTCTCAAAATCATGCTTCTTGAGGTATTTCAAGTTGGGCAACCCAAATCACTGACTTGAAAACCTCCACTGATTTTGTTGGCTTCTGTAGTCAGTAATGGTTTAATCAGGAGCTCAGGTTATTTTAGACTTGGATGCTAATTAGAGCTAAAAGAGATATTTTCACTACTTGTTTGGCTAAGCCATTGTTTGATTGATAAGTGCATCATATCTGAAGATGTATTCAGTTGCTTCAGTGTCTGTGGCATGTGATTAGATGCTCTTATTCCCAGCTGAAATCTGAGATGTAGTTGACAGTAAGGAAGATCTTTCATAATGCAGGCTTGTGTGCTGTCTCTAACTTATCTTTCCCACCAGGGGATAACCTGCTTTTGCGTATCTGTAATATACCCAGTTGTGTCATATAAACCCCTAATGACTTGGATTGGGGTGGTTGGAACATCCTTGGAGAGAAGCAATAGTCTGATTTCAGTTACACCTGTGTAAATCTGGATTTTTTTCTCCTCTGTTCTTAAATAAATGATTTTGTATGAACCTAGATGTAGTTGGGACTGTAACTGAAGTGGTTGGCTGTGTAATGCTTGAGTGACTGTCTGGTGGGTTGGAGCTTGCTGGAGTTTGCCTCCTCCCCTGGGACTGGAAGTGCCTCCATGTGTCTGGAGAAGTCAGGTGCTGGAAGATATCTCTCTTTGCAGGAACTATTTGACTCGATTAGGGCTTTGACTTACACAAGTATCAGCAGCATGCGTATGCTGGTTGGGAACCTAATGAGCAGAGGATAGCGACTTCAGAGGATTGGAGGGAGTTTATTCAAGGGACTGCAAATCTCTGCCAAATAGCTTATCTCTAAAGAAGGAGATCTGTAAGTTCCTTAATTACAGTAATCATCTCTCGAGTTTATCCTAGAGCTCAACACAAAGAAAACTTGACCATGATTATTGAAAGTGTAAATGCTATTAGTCACCTACCATTTCCAGTTTCTGGATTACACTTTATTTTTTGTTAAATCCAGGCTGTCTCTGTACATAATTAAAAAGCGCATTCTTTATCCACCAATTAAATAGAATACATTGTATTAAGTATTAAACTGGACTAAATTTATTAATTTCAAGACCAGGGTATATCTTAGTACCATTAAAAAGCCATACTTATTAGGATAAACCTTTCTGATGACATCAGCATAGAAATGGCACTTACAAAGAAGCCTTGGCGCACACATTTGTGGAACCTTTCCAGACTTTTGTGGAAGTATCTGACTGATTTCCACCCTTAGTCCTCCTTATTTTTCCCCTGCTTCTAAATTCTTTCCTATTGGTTTCAGTGTCATTGGTTAAATGCATTACTCATCTGAATGATGGCACTGTCTGAAGCCTAAGACTCTCATGCAAGATTCTCCGTGGACATGGATTAAAAAAAAAAAAAAGGTGCAACAGGTCTCAGTGGTTGCAAGGAAAATGTAAGGAGTGACAACAGCAGACACAGATGTAAAATTTGCACTTCCAGTGGCCTCAAAGTTGAGGGTTTTTTTTGTGATGGCTGTGGCAGAGAAGAGCTTTAAAAAGGGATTTGGAGGAGGAAATTATGGAGCTTTGTGTATGGGTGAAGGTAACCTTCATTTAACAGAACACTTCTGTGTCCCCAGTAACACCTCAGAAGAGTAACACAGGTATTCAGCTGTAATTGTTTCTTTTATTCTTATTTTTCAAGATGTGCTGTGGTGGTGGTCTCCTTGTCCACAAATCAACAAGGAGTAATTAGTTTAAATGACTTAAACTCAGGTGTTGAAATGCTTGGGAGGCAAACACTGTGGAAGAATTTTGAGGTCTGGACAACTATTTTTATTCTGCCTTTTTTTCTATTTGCTTGCTTCAGAAATGCGTGTATATGTAGTCATTCTTTTCTGCACTGGAATTTCCTTTGTGGCTGAATATTTACAAAGATTTTCTAGAAAACTGATTCAGAGTACTAGCATGAGGCTATGTAAGTGTATATTAAAAATGAACCCCCCCCCCCCCCCAAACCACAAAAAA
>NW_010972576.1:16091629-16247784 GCF_000737465.1 Haliaeetus leucocephalus
ACCTGTTGCAAGGTCGAAGAGGAGGGTTTATAAGAGTTTATTAAAAAAAAACCCCCCCCCCCCCCCCCAAAAAACAAAAAACAACCCCCCCAAAACCTGCCCAATGATGTTTTGCCTTTTCTAATATGAATAAGGAAGTGCAAAGTTACTGCAAACACTTGTCAGGAACTTAACAGCCCCAGTGTTTTTTAGGAGGCTCTGTACTACAGCATTTGAAAACATAAACGCTACTTACTGGAGAATGTTTAAGCTATCCCAGAAATGTGTGTATGTCTTGTCTAAACAAAAAAGCTGCCCTGGTTAAATTTAAAGTTGGTTGAAAAGCAGATTAGTTAGGCCAACCCTGTTTGGACATCCCATTCATAATTTTCCAGCAGTTAGGTTTAACTTAATAGACTTAACCTGTGCTAAAATGAGCTTTTTAGTGCCCTGGCACTAATTTTGGCAATAACCAAAATTGTTATGGTGCCTGAGTAACCAGTGCTGCCTTCTCTGTAGATCCTGCTGAAGAGATTGATTGATATTTGTTTTGGTCACGGAGCTGGGAGCCTAAATTTTCCTAGGTTTTGGTGGTTGGCTTAAAGAAAGTTTTGTTATCTTTGAGTGGAATCTACATGCTTATATAAAGCTTTAGTATTTGTAACCTTTGCAATTACAGACCAAAAAAAAGAGGTTTCATCTGTTTTTCGTCCTGTATTCTTCTAGACATTGGAAGAAGTAAAATATTATATCTGCTTTCAAATGTTTTATTTTTGTACATTAAGAAATTACTGCATCTACCAGAAGACTCATTTTACTGAAGCAGTGGTTCATTCTTAGACAAAGTATTTCTCTGGATTTGGATCTAAACTTCTGGGAAAGCCTTAGGAACCAATATATTTTTCTCAGCTTATAAAATAATCACATAGCCCAAAACTGGGAGATACACCATTCGTAGAAAGACAATTCTAATATTTTGTGTTCATGCTCATTTTTTAGTTAGACTGGTTATTTTTCAACCTGATTGCAGAACAGATTAGAAAAGTACCTTAGAAAAAAATTATGACACTCCAGGTCTTCCTTTAAAGGTTACATTACTCTGGGACCTGAGAGGAAATTAAGCACTGCAACACTGAAGAAGAGCAAGCTCACAACAAACTTCAGCTGTTGTTCTCCCTTACGCTTGGGCAGGTGCTGTGGTGCACATCTTGATGCAGCATGGGTGCAGATGGAAGTGGGACAAAAAAACTGGGAGGGCAGAAAACCCCAATCTGTGGAAACGAAGATGCAGGTTGAGGAGGCTGAGACCATACTTAACTTGTTCTTGACCGAATCTTCAAATCCCCAAACAGTCCTACTGGTGCCAGGATCTCCACAGGTCTAATATAATCATCAGCCAGCACGAAAGAGAGCTGAGGATGTCCCTGCCTGGTACCTTACTGGTGAAGGTCAAGGTAGCAGATGCTAAAAAAAGTTGCCGATTTCCTGCTGACCCACTTCTACACATAATGCTGCAAGGTCCCCCTGTTTTCAAAAACTACTGCATGGGTTTTCCTGTGTCACTTCCAGCCAGGAGTAAATTGTAAGGGAACATAAACTGACAGGCTGGGAGCGCTTTCCAGTCAGGTTAAGGATTTACTGGATTATCGACTTGAATCCTGTTTTGATGTAGACTTGCTTGTAATGGCATACATGCTATTCCTCTCCTCCTGTAAGCCACTAATGCTAGTGGACCTTTGTTACAAAAGAGTACATTTCAGAGTAGAGATGGACTTTAGGCCAACATTTGGAGCACATCATGCATCATGCTCTCTCTGCTATGCCGTTTATGGTGCAAAATTTATACCTGTTCTAAATCCACTGTGACCATGTGACTCTGCGTGCCTGTCTAAGCAGCCATCAGTGTAAGGATTTCCTGTTTTCAATCAGGCATGGAGCATACTACACACATTTTTGAGAAATGCATCCTTATTTTTTTTCAGTAAATCAGCTGTGGTGTCTGTGGAGCACCAAGAGCCATACCATGTAATTCTAGAAAACTGCAGGAGTCTCCAGACATTTCAAAATGCCAACAGTCTCCAGCATTCGCAACCCCACTTGAGTCAGAAACAATACATGAGCTGTGCTCACAACTTTGCCCATTTCTTTTTTTTTCTTGCTGGTGGGGTACTGCAGATTTTGGTAGTAATGACTTTCATATGAAATAACATTTAAGTAATTATAAAAAATTATTTGCAGAAACTGTCTAAAGCTGTAAAGTTAAACCAACAAATGCATTTCGATAAAAAACACTTGTGTTGTATCAAAGAAACCATCTTTTTCACAGCATACTTGCAGCTGACAATTCCTGAATATAGAGAAAACAGCTATTGAAGAAGGGATTGCCTTCAGCTTTTGCAAAGGCTACCATAACATAACATGTGAAGACTGGATATTTTCTACATGGGGCTTCAGAGACAATACTTAAACATTTTGATGAGCTTCTGGGACACCTGGCATAGGTTTTTACTTGTGAGCAAAAGGCATTGATGAAGAATTCGTATAAATGCCAGAAAAACCCAAACCCACCTTTTATTTGCTCAAGATCCTTCACATCAAAGGAACCCATCATTTCTTCATGCAAATGCTTTGGGGATTGCTTCACCCAGGACTGGAAAGCAGCCAGGCTGCATAGCATGACAGCTACTCAGCAGTCCGCAGCAATGCTATACACCACTAAGAAGCAGGAACGGATTGCTGGTTTTAAATCTGATACACATTTGCAGCAAACGTTCAGAAAGCACTTTATTTCTGTATTTTGACCATATCTTCTCTAATGTGCAGTTTCATGAGCCTTATGCTATGGTCTCAAATCTCAACATTTTCCTCAGGCTCAACATTAATTAAACAGTCCTACAGAACTGTGCAACTACTCCATCTCTTAACAACTGAAAAACGGCATCCTACCTTTGCTGCCAGTGTTGTCTCAGCTAATTTACTAGACATTAGGATGTATCCAATGAAGCTAAGGTTTTTCTTGGTTTGAGGGGTTTCTCACAACATCTCTAGTGGTTCTTAAAAACTGTTATTCTGCCATGCATAACTTCTCAGATCTGCACATTGAGGAAAATAACTTAATTCTTCCAACCTGAAGTCTTTCTCTCATGCAGCCCAGTTAATTTCCAGGCACTTAAATTCCAGCCCTGTAACTCATTGTTAATTTCAAAATAACCTTTCTTAGAAATAAAAATTCTACTGTTGAAAGTATTCTGTGGCTGTCCTTCTGCATTTTCCAGCTGGCTTGAGGCAATGGATGTTCTGGCTTTCCAAATAAAAGAATCTCAGCTCCAATGGGGTCCATGTCCCTCATGCAGCCTGACATAGAAGCATTAAATGCTTTCTGTAGAAGTTCTTTCCACTGACCATTAGTGAGCAAACCTGAAATTAACAAGTGGGGTAGCTTCACCATTTATATTTTATATAAGAAAAAGTGAGCAGAATCTAAGGAATTAAGTGAAATGAAAATTTATGCAGTTTCTTACTATTCTTTCCTAGAGGGAAGAAAGCACTCTTTTAAATGAGAAAAAGTCATTTAATCACATCACATTTGCCTCCAGAACTTGAAGATTGAGCCCCTCAGTTTATTTTTAAATATCCAACATAATCCCTGCTACAGACTTACATTTGTGCATCTTTTGGAATACTTATGTATGACAAATAAAAAGAAAAATATCCTGCAAGACAGAGCAGGTGCAAAGAATTCTTCCTCAAGAACTGTCAAAATGTGGGTGACCTTCCCCCCATCATGAGGTGTCTGTTTACACAACACACAGGGAGTAATGCAACACAGGGAGTAATGCGCCTTGTTTCTTTAGCGCTTTTGCAGACTATAATTGTAGTAGGAGTTGGTTTTGGGAATGTGCTAGGGTAATGCTCTCTTTAGAAATGCTGCTTTTTGGGTTACAGTAAAAGCAGATAGTCAAGATTTCATTCATTGTATGCAAAGAAACATGCCTGGCAGGATTATCTTAATGTGTGGAACATGTACTTGTCATAGCAAAGAGTTTCACCAATTGGAAGTACAGAACTGTTTCAGGTATTGCATCTACTGTCTATCACTTCACAAGGCATTTGAATTTACCCGGATTTTCCAGAACTGTACTTACTGATGCTCTGTACATGTAAAAATAACTTTTAAATAGAAAGTGTCTCAATGATTTGGAAATACAGATGTATTAAAGCAAATCTATACCTTGTGTTTGCAATTACTTTTTGCCAAAAATGTATCTTAACACATAAGCCTCTAGTTTTGGCCACGAAAGCTTCACAGTGGTTACATGTAGAATTACTGGGCAACAGACTGAAAAGCAAACGGAAGGGGTCAGTTTTGCAAGGCAGTGCATGACTTAGTTGTGGAGCTCCTTGCCATGGGACTATGCAAAGGATGCTTTGAGAGAGGTTTGACACATCAGTAAAAGGTAGAGACACTGGTAACTATTAGCTGTGGTGGTTGAGATGAAATGTGTTGTGTACTTCTGGAAATGTTGCAGGTATGGGGTATATGGGGGAAAGGTCCCACTCTCCAGCCTCTTTTTTTATTATGCCCTTTTTACCTGGTCCTGCACTTCACTATTGGTCTTGCTAGACCTTTATTTAGTTGGGACTGGCTGCTCTTACTTTCTCAGGTTTGTATTGGTATACTTATAACTGGCTTGGATAAAAAGCTAGTGCTGGCTCTATAGATCCCTGAAGCCACAAAGATCAGGGTTTTTGCTTTTGTTTTGTTGTCATTATAACAAGGGATTGTAAGATGTATGGTATATTTGGGGACATCAGGTAAACTTAAAGCTTAACCAGCAATATGTTGGAGAATCACCCTAAAAATAAGAAAAAAATCTAGAAGTGGAGCAAACCAAGATACACTTAAATATTTAATAGCTGTCCAAACTATGTGTCTAGAACTGTGAATCACCCCAAGTCCTTATAGGTTTGGGCACAACTGTATTCTGGATGTGCTTATGAAGGATGGTTGTGATGCTGTTTTTTTCAATGACAGGTGCTGTATTATCTGATCCCGAAGTGGTGAAATTGAGCATGTGGCCAGCTAAAGATGGTGATCAATTACTTAGCTGAAACTCTTGATTAGTTTTCTTTGAATCATGTTATTCATCATTCCTTGTGGAGCAATTTCTTCAGGGTTGTCTTTGCTTGTGAGGCTAGAAAAGGAGAAAAACTGTATGTATGTTTGGATGCTTTGCCTTTTGCTTTTTTCTGAGAGCACAGAAGTTGTCAAAGGTGCTTCTATTCTGCAAACGAGGTTGGCAGATCAAAGTTAGTTACAGCAGTCTGTCAGAGGAAGAGTGGATATTGTAGAGATAGACCTGGCATCTCTATTCAAACCCTGCAAGGATGAAAAGGGATCTGGAGAATCAATTGATTTGCAGTCACTTATGACCTGTTGTCAAGGTTGCTGCGGCATTGGAATTCATGGAAACCAGGAGGGAATTCCTCCCATGCCAGCAATGGAGGCACACCAGGTATTACCACGTGGCTGTGTGCCATGGCTTTTATCTGTTTTATGCTGTTCTCACTAGAACTGGTCACTCTGCTGGTTTTTGGAGGGAAACAGAATACTGGTAGCAATCACGAGGGAGTTTAACTGTTCACTTCCCATCTTTACTGTTTACTGTAAGTAGTACCCACGTTACTAACACAATTTTTTTTTTTTTGTCTGCCTGCATAATGACTGGAAGACTGAATATTTTAGAAAGCATTGAAGTACTATGGTTTGGTTTTTTTTCAAGTTGTTTTGCTTGATTGAATCCTTACGTAATCTTATTTCTCTTTTCCTCTCATTTCCTTTGCGTCTGTCTCCTTCATCTTTGACAAGCAACTCATCAAGTTGTGTCTGTTACAAAGACAACTTCGCTACTGTGTAGTTCAAGGCCGTGGTGTGTGCTCCTGAGGTGTTTCAGCATTGCCTGTGCAGCTCAGGATGAGTTTCTCTGTAGGAAATTTTCTGTTGGAAATGGCTGCTCAAGAGAACCTTGTTAATCTAGTTTCCTAGAGCTTCCTTTGCTTGTAAAGGCTGGTTTAGAGGGTTGATATGTTTAAGTGTTTTGCAATTATGAATTTTAAATTACATGAAAAACTAATAATACATTTTCTGGCTACAGCTATTCAGTAGATCAGAGTGCCTTACGGAGATACAGATAATGAAAGAGTATTGTGCTCCAGGCAGACTGTGCTAACTGAGCACTGCTCACTACAAATACTGTTGGACTTTACAAGCCACCTCTCTCAGCCTGTATCCATAGCCTGTAGGTTTAGAGAGCTGGACTGGGTTCAGAGGACCAATGATCGTTACGGATTTGTATATTTTTAGCAGTCTATGTGTCATCCTAATTGATAGGCATGGATTGGCATTATATATTGAGCTTGATTCCTGGGGTATATTTGGCTTATTTAACAATGCTATCTTTAGAATACTATCAACATGCTAATCCTCATTAGTGGTATGAACAGCATATCTTGGTGTCATTTAACTAGATGAATTGGTACTGCTGGCCTAGGCTACTCTAGTGATTTTTTTTTTTTTTTAAGTTGGTATAATAGTCATATAAAATTAAGTATAATAAAGCTAAGAATTTTTCTTTGCTTTTTTTTTAAACCTAAGTTGTTATGAAAAGGGCAAATTTTTTTTTTGTCACAACTTTTAATTTGTTCATTTACTATCTGTGCATTTATCTCAACATGCAACTGTGACTGTTGTGATTGAATATTACATAGCTATGGGATTAGCTTCATGTGTTGGGCTTCAAGGAAACAATAAATTCTGCTGCTTGTCAAGGTCATTGTTACAATTTGCAAGATGTGACATGAAAAGTTCTGGCTAAAATAAGTCAGAAATGTCTTATTCCTCTGGTGGTTGAACTCTTTGGACCCTTAAGTAAACCTAAGGATGGGCATTGTGGTCTACATTTGGGACCTTGCGATGTCTCTGAGTTTGCTGAGCTGCAGATAGGCAGAATTATAAGAAACAGTGTAAATATGAAATGATTTTTCCTGTGGTGTACCCTGTATGCTTTCTCAGCAATTGTACCTTGAGCTTATACCATGGTCTTTTGTTTGTTTGCTAGTAATTTTCTAATAATTTGTCAAGTTTAGCTCATGCTTTCACTGTTCAGCTGATGTTTGCAGGAATGTTCTACAAGTGCTCCAAGACCTTTCTGAATCATAATAATGAGTGTAAAGCTGGTCTTGAAGTAGATACATTATTTTATCATTTTGCTATTTACTGTTTTCTGGGGTATTTACTAAGATGATGTGCATAGTATTTTACATAATATCTTGTAGGCTTCCACAGTGAAAGCTAATTAGTAATCTACTTTCACTTACCCCGATTTTCTTAAAAAAAAAGGTAAAAAAAAAAAAGTTACAGTCTATAAGATGACCTTCTCTCTAATTCTGTAATAGTGTCGTTTCTTCAGAGCATCCTGTAAGGGATGTTACCAATCAGGGGCATGAACTGGTATAGTTACATGAGCAATTTACCTGCAGGTAGGTGTGTGAGTAGGGGAATCTACCACTGGTAAGGAAGTTCTTTTGGTTTCCATTTTCCTGTGCCTTTTTACCTCCATCCTTTGGTCTAAATGACTGCAGTGTGGCACTGCTATTCTTACTGAGGTAAATAGCAAACACAGGTGAATTTAGGATTTCATCCTGAGAACTATGGAGTACCAAGATAGTCAGACTAGGACTGCGGTGAAATGTCCCTTCACATGAGAGAAGAAAGCAAGAGATTAGAAATATGATGGTTTCATGGTGGTATTGACCTTAGTAAGGTCCTTTTTCCTTCTTTGTTCTGCAAAAAGGCAAATAGGAAATTTGTAAGTCTGAATAACTTGTTATAGGGAAGTGGTTGAAAGTTTGAGTAAGGTGGTAACTTACATAAGTTGTATTATTACCCCAGAACACTCTGGTAACATCTTTGTTGTTTAAAGGAAGTATAAACATGCCTTTTTTTTTTATAGCATTTGGATGGCTTTCTTTAGTAACCAAATAAAAAGATAAGTTGTTGTCAGTGGAAGAACCATGGTGATGCTAAATGATGAATGCTGCCACAGAGCTGATTAAAAATGTGACTGAGCAACTTGTGTGGCCAGTAGAAACTGTGTGTGATATAATCTAATGTATTTGTCAATGCAAGCAAGAAAATGCTTGGGAAATGAATTTGAAAAAGAAGTGGAAAAAGACATTTAAGGATGTTGTAGAGTAATTTAGGTTGAAAGGGATCTCTGAAAGTCATCTGGTCCAATCCTACTCTGAAGCAGGGCCAGCTGTGGTTCTTGAAGCATTTCTCATAGTGGTGTTCATAGCAAGCTGCCTTAACCTGCCACATAAGAGAAAACAATGGTTTTAATTTTAGTAATTCCAGAATAACTAGTAGAAATGAACCTAGTAAGTGTAACAGCTATTCATTTGGGCAATGCCTAATTTTAATCTGATGGCTAACACTATGGTGCCCCAAAGAGTGCAAAAGTAGAATAATTAAAGTGCCATTGTAGTACTGCTCCACATCTTTTTGCCATTTCAATGTAACCTTTTAACACTGTATTTTTAATTTTTTTAAATGAAATAGCGTTTAAACTGCCTAATGAGGCCAGAGCCAATGGAATGTTTTGAAAGGGAAGAATATGTTTTGGCAATTCTGCTTGATCCATGTCAGAATATTTAGAGTCTGATCCAGGTTAGAATTGAAACCATATCCCCCTACTACCATGAAGTTATACATTGTTAAGGGTTGCTTCCAAAAGCAAAATGCCTCTATCTGTTTTTGCTCTCTCTGTCTTGGGCGCCTAAACAAGCTGGGTAGGTTTTATGTGTGAAAAATAAGCTAGGTTCCTTCCAAGTACAAGTCAAAGATGATCACACTGATAACTTTGCTTGATGTAATTTTTCGAGAGCATCCTAAAAGAAAAGGGATGGGGAAGAGAGGAATAACTGCACTGTTAAAATGCTTGGCTTCAGTGACAGCAGCTGAAAATGCTAATGATAGGACATTAGTTCTAGTGTCGTTGAAGAAATTAAGTATATTTGACCTTTCTGATCATCAAATAAATGAAGAAATATAACCCCTACCTCTGGGGAGGCAAGTTTACATAATAAAAGATTTCTAGGGCTGAACATCAAAACAGGCATGCTGAATGTCTATCTGGAGCAAATCACCTTGTCCTCAGAGGTTTTTTCTTTTTTCCATTACAGAGGCTATGTACTAGCTTTTGAAATAAAAAGCGGGACACTGCCATGTCTGTTGTTGTTGCCAAGTATTTACACTGACCTGTTTCCATCACTTACTCAGAACACATTTTCAGTCTGGCTAAGTACAGTGCAGATGTGGAACAGTTGGATGTTCTTAAACATGGTGTGGTTTGGTCTTTTTTTGTTGTTGTTGTTTTTTTGAAGACACTGCTGTTAAGTTCATACAGCCTCTGACACAGATGAAGAAGAATGGGATGTGTGGATGGTTGAAAGTGAGAGCCTATTGCATTGTGAGGAGACATCTTGAGTATGAATCCCAAGGCACTGGAGAAGTCCTTAAGAGTCCTGCATATACCCAGTGAGAGAAGGAACTAAATGAAAGCCAAGGCAAGGTACTCAACTGAAAAGCCTATTTTTCACCATTTTATGATTTTATTATCAAAAGGAGTTTTAGTTTATGTCTTCTTGTTCCCAGACAGCCCCTGCATATGATGAAACAAAAATAGTTTTGGGGAGCTAAGTAGGAAAAGGTTGTGTGGTGAAGTGGTTTTGGTGTTAGGAAAGCAGGTCTCTCTTTCCTTGGTCTGCAGACCTGCCCACTTAAAACATACAAAATCCATGGAGACACATTCCCCTACAAGCTTTCGAATCACTGTAGGACAGACATCCCCTTCCTGAAGCAATGAAGACGTTTTAAAAGGCTAGAATTTTTTTGAAACAATGGATGTTAAACCAAGTTTTAGTGTTCAGATTGATATTCCATGGAGCCAGAGACAACCTGGTGTGAGGTGCTGTGGCAGTGACTGACACAGCTGAGGTATGAATTTACAACTGGTCTCGATATGGCAGAGCGGAAAAATATTATTGTCCGTTTTGCCTATGAGCAATCAGAGAGGCCCCAAAAAGTGGAGTGATGCTCCTAAGGTCACACAGGAAGTCTCTGGCAGAGACAGAAATTAAATGCAGGTTTCCCAAATCCTGATCCAGTGCCTTAAGAGATCTAAAAATCAGATATTCATACCAATCACATTGACTGAATTTTCCTAACCTAATAATGTTCCTTTCAGAAGTGCCGTAGGCTGTGTAACAGGAGGTTTCTTTCCTTTTGGGGTTGCACTGCATTAAAGTCTATGATGTTGCAAGTCATGGTTCACTTTTTATGGTACTGCATAAACTAAGGGTGCTACCTCAGTGATTATGCAGTGAAAGCAGCGATCGTTTGGCTGCAAAAGACCAGCTCTTCTTTATTATGGAGCCTCCGACCCCAAAGAAAGTCCTGCTGGGGCAATGGATTAATTTACAGTTGATGACTTCTAGATAGAAAAATAGATGCTAAGATAGAGCTAGACTGGGAGAATATTGCAATTTCCTATTTAGTCTTTTAATATTTTCAGAGGTCTTTGTTAGCAAGCCTATTGTGAGTTTTCCACTGGTGGTATCCACCATCTGAGCTACCCTCTTCCTGATTCCACGGCTTACTCCAAAACAATCTCTTGAGTATGAAACTCTATCCTTAATAAGTACCATCTTTCAAGCTGATAGTGACTGGCATTAGGCCACGTTTGCCTCTCCTGCATGTTTCATTCTCCAGTATTTTGTTTTCATTGGGTTTTACTGCTTTAGCTTTTTCTCACTTTTAAGTTCTCCAATAATTTAAGCTCTCCTGTGATCCTGCCAGCCTTTTTCTACTTAAAACCAAGCTCAATCACTTGGCAGATTTTCCCAAATGCTCAGGTTCTGATAATATCCCCCTGACTCTGAAGCACAACATAGCAAGGGTGACTTTTTCAAGTCATGTTTTGCGTTTCATCCCTTTAGAAGCCATTTTCTGTTACGAGTCAATTGCTTCAGGTGGGATGTTCAAACAGCTCTGGCTAAGCACTGACTTCCCTTGGAGCAGAATGAGAGTAGCAATGAGTGAAATTTTTTGGAAATCTTGCTTCTGTCCTTCATTCAACTGGAAAAAACTGCTGATAGGAGGTGGTGAAATGCAGTTTAGTCTGTAGGTGTGCAAACCCTCTAGTGCCCTCCTTTACATACACGCAGAGTGAGTGACTAGAAAAAGTTCTTATTTACATCTGTTTCAGTATAGTGAAGTAGCTTGCAATTAATTAGGAAGTTTCTGGTGTGGTAAAAATCATCATATACGAGGAATGCAAACACATGATTTCCAAAGAGAAATTTAATTCCATATGGGTTGTACCCTCTCCCAGCTAGGAATTAATTGCAACTTTAAAAGAAGATTTGATTATGTATGTTTAAAAATAAAAAAATAAAATTAAAAAAAATCAGCAACAAAAACCCCAACCCTCCTCTCTCTGCCGTGCATAGCCACATTTTCAATACTGAGGAAATTTAAATGATTTTAATTTAAACTTTTCTTTCATTACTTTGCTCAAGTTGAGAGAGTGCTTTGATCAACCTTTGAGTTATATAATTTATTAGAGTAAAGGGAAGAGGATAACCTTCAGATGTCTTCTGTGGTAAAGCACTGATGCTGAAAATGTTAAATGTTTGCAGACTGAGAGCATGCTTGGCTGGGAAGGCCAAAAAAGAATAAACAAAATGTGACATGTTTTATTTTGCTATTTCTCCCCTAGTAAAAATACAAAACAAAAGTAAATATAAATCATATCTTACTCAAAACACTGGCATGAGCTGTCTGGAATGCACCTCTTTGTGGTGGTATCCTGTCATACCATAGATGATGTCAAAATATATGCAGTTAGCTTTAAGGTTGTCAGTACAGCAATTTTATTAAATCCTTCTAGCTTCTTAATATATACATTGCAAATCCTGTGAAGGACACTTGTACATCCTTAATGACACATGCCATAGACTTTGCTGTTCTGCTGCAGTTTTGTAGGTTAGTGTCTGTGGTTGTACTTTCCATAGCTTGGTACTTGTTTTCTAAGGTGTTTCATTCAATTAACTCAATTTTGCTTCTTTCAACAGTGGTATAAATCTGAGCACCTAAAGCTGTAATTCTTTGTCTGCTGGCGCTGACAGTGTAATTAGAAACAAGAGCATTCAGATTTGCATTTCTAATTCGTTGTGGGGGCACAAATTAAACTAGCTGAAAACGTTGTGTGTGAACGATGTATTAGCTGACAGGGCAAGTAAGTGTGAGGAAGATGAGCAGTATGCAACACTATAGTATGGATCTTGGTGAAACTCTTTTTGTGAGCTGCAAAAATAACTCTTGTGGTATAGCTTTCCTTTGAATAGCATGACCTTTCTACTAAAGTTTAATGAATGAACTTGGATGAGAACAGCTGGCCTTCTCCCAGGTGCTACTGAGCATCAGTCAGGGTTTCTGAAATGATGCACCCTATGAAACATAATATTAGAACGTGGCTGTTTTAGAGAGAAAATTAATATGCAAAACTGGAAATGCTGAGGTTACTTGGTGAACAGCATATTTTAATGCACGGTGCTTGGAATTCAGTGCTAGCTTACACAAATATCAGCCCTGAAAGATACTGGTGGACTTGCAGCTTTGTTTCCAGAGGGAGAAGATGTAAAACATGTGGTAGTACTGTTTACACAGTAAAAAGCTGCATACAGAGAGTAACACAATGTTTGAGTGGACAGTGGAAAATGGTAATATTTCGTCTGCCACTTGCAAGAAAGGGGGAAGAAAGTTTAGTAAAATGTAGACTAGTCTTAGGCATAAGTATGACTACATGGAAGATGTGTTCTGGGGTCTTTAGAACATGCAACCAGAACTGCAGGCACAAGATGCAGAGAATTAAGGGCCAGGAGAGATTATGATATGATCTGGTCTAACTGCCTGTATTCAGCAAGAAAGACAACTTGACTGAAACAATACACAGGCATCGATCCCTATAGCTTATTTTTACTTGAAACATATCTTCCCCAAACAGTCTTGATTTGAAATGATGAAAATTTTTCCAGTTCTTTTTGTAGTTGCTACCATGGCTAATCAAATTCACAGTTCACAAAACAATACTGTTTTATTTTATCTGTGTTTGCTTGGCTTTACTTGCAAGATACTACTTATAACTTTTAGCATTCGTTCAAAGAAGTCCCTTAGGATTTAATACTTTTTATATGAAGATACCAGTATATTCCGCTTTAATAAATTAAACAGATTTAGCCTTTAGAGTCTAAGCATTTTCTGCAGTCCTTAAAATGTTTCTGTGGCTCTTTCCTGCATCCTTTTAAATTTCCAACATATTTTAAAAACAATCTGCATCCCGGATCTTTATGCAGTATTTTTAATCCTTCAGTTTCAACCAGAAAAACCTACCTTTTCCCCCTTCTTCCTCTCTAAATCCATCAACCTTTTTTCAATTGGCAAAATAGTTGTCCCCCAAATCAATTAAACTCACTTACTAATTATGTCTCTGGGAATTTCAATTTTCAGTTGCAATTTCTGCCTAAATCTTTCCTTTCCATTAGGTTATCTTACAGTTTCCTCAGTTTCAGGGAGCTGGCCATTTTGAAGCTCAGTGGTAAGACTGTGCTTTGCTTAATTCTTCCTCCATCCTTTCCTTTCTCCACTGATCCCTACTGCACTTTCTCTGCATGTGTGCCTTGCAACCTTAATGTTCTTCAGATAGTTTCCAACAGAGATGATCCAGGAGAAATGGGATTTTTTCATTCATATAAACTCTTCAACAGGACTGTCATGTGAAGATCTATGCTACCAAAACCTTCAGCTTCACCAGCTGTGCTGTTCACCCCATTGCAGGTGAGTGTGAAGTATTTCTTGGACAGGATTTTGGCTTGGTTTTTCCTCTTCAACTCTTTCATAGTCCCTGAAGTTCTTTAATGTGTCATTCCATAATGGAGTCTTTTCCATGTGATGAGATGCAATGAAAAAAAAGGTGTCGTTAGTAGAGATATACAAGATAAGCAAAGACTCAACTGGATTATGACTCGAATTTGACACAAAAGGCAAAATTTTCTCCTGTCCTCCCGTGTTTTTCTTCTTCTCAATTAATGATCATAATTTGATTTTTGTTCCAGTTTAGGATAGTTGACTACTGCTTTTGGTAAGAACTTCGAGACAGACTGTGGAATAATGTATTTCCTCAAGTTCTCTTCTTTTTAAGCTGGAATTTGTCTTAAACCTTATGGGATATGATTTAATAACTTTCTGAAATTAGTTGTCAGTGCTAACTGTATAGCCACCTGTATATAGCCAGCTACCCTATTCTGTTTGAATATTTCTCAGTTTTTATTCTTACTTCCTGCCACATATAATTCCTTGGTCTAATGATATACTGCATGACAATGTTTCTGTTGCATGATTTTGAATTTTTCAGATGCCAACCAATTTGAACAAACCTCTTGGTTTTAAATTTAGATAAGGAAAAATAGCTGTTGTAACCATCTTCTACGTACCTCACTCCATAACCTTTTTTCTGTGTGACGCCTCTAGTTGCTTCTTGTCTGAAACGTCCAACTTCTTCAACTTCCAACCTTATGGAAGGCCCTTCCCCCTGTATTCCCTCACTTACAGCAGCTTTGTCTTTGCACCCTCTGATTTTACAATATCTTTTAAAAATAGAGGGATTGTGTGTGAGTAAATAGTAAATTCACAGCAAATTCAGAATATTGGATGTCTGTGGGCAAGGGAGAAACAGGCCAAATGGAATTTAGGTCAAAAGAAATAGTACATTTGGAAATTATATTTTCTTTCCAATCTTTAAATAAAGGGGGGGGGGGAAGTCAAAATCAGTTAAGTTGGAAGAAAGTAGTTGTTTGATTTTTGGGGTGAACACAACCCAATACTGGCTGAATTACAAAGGAGAAAAGCAACTTTTTGATTTGTCAAGGAAACAAAAAATAGTGGGACAGCTGTGTTTAGGCACTTCCCAGGGTCCATGATGCTAGTGACACATTGAGGAATTTTGGAAATAATATCAATTTAACTTTAATTCAATCTCTGGAAGCCAGCACTGAGTATATGCCCTCCCCCCCCGCCCCCGCCATGTGCCTTCACTAGTTCACAGGAAATAAACCTGCCCCTTGCTACTTCTCAGCTTACACTGCATAAAGATCTGATTTGCGAAAGGGTCTCATCACGGTCTCCTTTTTGTGTGCACAGCTTTACATGTGTAAACACCTGCAAATTCATTTTTCATGCTCTAGCCCTCAAGACTGTTATTTGTATGTGTACTTAACCACCAAGATTCTCTTGGAGAGAAGGGGATGCACCCCAATGTACAGGCTTTGGGGCACATATCTTTCTGAGGTAATCTTGGTTTTGCTCACCTGGATCTGTGAGTCTGGGTCTTGTCATGATGATATGCTGCAAAAGAAGAGGCAATGCAGATCATTAGCTGCCTAAATGTCTAAGGGTGATACAATCAGAGTTTCTAAAATAGCTGTTGCTAGTGTCCTGGTAGTACTTAAAACTAGTGAATCAGAGAACTCTGCTGGGAGCAGTTCTGACATAAGGGTCCGAAGAAAATGGAGCCAAACTTCCCAAATAAATAGCCAATGACCGTTTTGAATAACTGCCTTAGAGCACACAGGTGTGAGAGCGGGAAAGTACCTGTGCTGTCTTACGGCTGGGATAATAGAGTGGAGTGGAGACCCAGTATGTTCTCAGTGCTCCTGCTGTGCCCAGTCTGGAGTGAATACGGAAAGTGTGGGGCAGAGAACTGACCTCTGGACAAGGTTTGGATGACGATGTATTTGAACATGGATTTCCAATATGGGAACAGGGATTCCTTTTCTTCATCATGTAGGGTAACTGTTCAGACCTTAAGGTCTGATTCTTCACTTGCTGACCTGAGTTTCATGCTGGCAGTAAACTCACTTCAGAGGAATTCAGTCTTGAGCCATGCTCATCTAAATAAAGAAGTTCTGTTTTTTAACCATATCCATAAAGTGATACAGATTTTGCTGAGCTGAGCTTGTATATAGGCTGGATGCCTACAGACTATAGAAATGGACCTGTTATTACAAGTATTTATTCCTGTACAAGAAGGGAAATACTAAGTGTCTTCTCACCTGTTTCATTTAGGCATAAGGCAGTAAAATCACCTTCTCAACTGGTACTGAGTGTGGTGTGCTAAAACTGAAATCTGTCCTCTCTTATCCTTTAGAAATGCTGAAATGATATATTTTGGCAATATTATCAGTCCTGCTTTCATTTCATGGAGGTGAATAAAAAGGTGTTGGAGCAGGGTTGGAAACACTGTTCTTCCCTCCCTGTGGAATGCCACAGCCAGGAGACTGTGGACCTGTGTTCCTCTGGAGTGAGACAGACCCAGAGACATGGATGCTCCCCAGTTCCTACGAGGATTGTCTGGTGAAGAGGATGTGTGTTTGGCAAGGGGTGTCACGCAGAGAGGGACTCTGGCCCTTGACTACAAGTGGAGAACTCGCCTTTTACCAGACCTCCATGAATGTGGGGTCCTGCTTAGGTCTTGCCTCTCTCCCACTCAGTGACCTCATATACTGGGTGCTCTGTGGTCTGCTGGGCAGTTTCTATTGATGCACATGTTTGCAGTGGGGAAGAAAGCAGTTACGGCAGTCGGCTGGGAATATGTATGATTTGGGGCCAACGGGGGGAAGCCCAAAGAGCAAATCGGATCAGAGAGTTGCATGTTGAATGTGCGTGACTTGACAGGTTGGAAGAAGGGGCCTGTTTTGGTTATACCCCTCTGTTTTGAAGATGCACTGGGTGCGCGCACAAATGTTCACGGAAGTGCATTCCTTCGCGAGAGGTCTGCGCAGCAGCTGGGCTTTGTCCCTGTGCGTTGTCAGCCTGTGGTGCTTAGTAATGTTTCTGGGTAAAAGTCCTATTTTACAGTAGTGTATTACTTTGAGAGGAAAAGGGATTTGAGGCAAGTTGCACTGGGGGATGCATGGTCCTCAGCTTGCCCTGCGAGTCTGGTTCCCCCTGTCTGGTGACTGATCGCAGCTTCCTTCCCCCAGACACATGCACCTGGTGGCAATATGACAGTGACTTTCTTAATCTCATATTGGACCAGGATTTTGAGCCTGGTGAGTGTCGGTCCCCCATTTCAGGCAGTCTGTTGAGCGGACAAATACGGTGAGAGCACGTGGAGGAAAAGGTGTCATCTTTGTGCTTTAGGACTGCCCAGAGCTCTTTAGTGCATGCTTTGCTATGCTGCATTGACTTGCTGAATCCTTGAATGCTTTCCACAAGCTCTAGTGTGGTCAGATGAGGACTCTTTTGTTTTTTCCTAACTCTATGTATCTTTAAAGCAATGGAAGTCAGAGTGAATCGAAGCGAGTGCATTTAGACAAACAGAAGGGGAGAGCTCAGTGGGAAGGTAAACCAAGCCGGTTCTGAACTGCAAGGTGGATTTCAAGGCTCCCTTATATTGTTGGTCTAGGCTGGGAGAAGTGCAGCTCCCAGCAGGGGGTCATGTGGCTTGTGGGGCTCAGCTGGGGAGAGAAGGACCCAGTGTATGATATACAGAGGGATAGCTCCAGTTAGAAACCTCCTTCCATACACACTTTGGCTAAAAGGATAGGAACGCTTGAGCTGCACATGAACACACAAACAATATGCTCTAGGGAAAGACCACAAATATGCTAAAAATCATAATCTGATAAACTCAGATGCTTTCAAAATACAAATGTCCTGTCATGGCTTTTCATAACAAAAATGATCGCTTAAGACTTTACTACAGCTTAACTATTCACAATGTAAACATCAACAAAACCGATGATTTTTTCAACACTTAATGTGCCTTTCACTGTGAAAATAAATGTTTTGGCACCCAATCCTTCCTTATGATTTTGCTAATTGGAACCTACAGTACAGAATCACCATTTGGTTAGACAGCTGAAGAAAAGCAGATTAGATATGCAGATATGGAGGCTCCTTTTCCAGACCATTTTCCATTCCTGAAACTTATTTTGTTATCATCATTTTAATTTTTCCAATGCAATCAGAAATCTTTTTCCAAACTCCTGAGCCCATCTTCTCTTGAAGAATAAAATAGTTTATGGCTTCTCATTTTTTTTTTTTTTCTACCCGAGACCCAAACCAGCTGCAGGCTTCCCTTTGTTTCTCTTCCTTCCCTCCCTCCCAGATTAAAATCCCAGAGTCTTGGATCTTGGCAAGAAAGTGCAGCAGTTTTTTTTGCTGTGTAAGTTACTGGAGGCTGGGTGTAGAGGAGTAAATGGGAATTGGGTCTCCATGCCTGCCTGTACTGTGTGTGCAACTAAAAGCATCTGTTATGGAGTACCCAGATGGATTAGTGGGGCTACTTTCATACATGCCTGGTGAAGCACCTCTTACTTCTGCTTTGTCCTGGTGCTGGCAAGATTTGAGTTACTTTCTTAGCCAGTTCTATGCAACATAGGATCCGTCTCCTGGAGGCTGTTTCTGTATACGTTTTGGTATTTAAGATGCACTGATCTTAGTAATTTATGCTATTGTTCCCATACATGTATCATTTTTCTGTGGCTTCAGGTTTTTACTGCCATTCAGATCATATTAAACATGTTTTTTCCTTTTTAAATACTAACATCTAGGATTAATTTAATCCCACATTTTTTCCTGGATAACTTAAAGTTTTGGATGAATCACTCCCAAAAAAATAAGAACATGTCCAAACCTCAGCCTAAATGTCAAATTGAACCAGAATTCAATAGGTTTGGATGAAAGCCTGCTCTTGGGCCCCCCTCAAAGAATACACTGAATCAATGTTGAATCTGTCTTAACAAGTCTGACAGCCTTGCTGCATTGCCTACTACCTTCAGATATTCTGTGTTTGGGAGTTTCTTCTGCATGATCTATATCTGAAGCATCTCAAACTCAGACAAGCAAAAGGCCTGAGATTTAGACAGAATTAGTTAGAGAATGGAAAAGGGATTATTACTGAAACCTGATGTTGCAAATTTGTAACTTGTTTTTCTTGCAGGTAAGACTTCTTGGTACCCTTCTTAACAAAGGGAAACATTTCCAAAGAATTTTGCACCTTATGCTCCAACTCTTTTAACTGAAAAAGTGTTGAAAGCAGACAGAGCTCCCTAACCAGAGAAATCTTGGTAGGGAAAGCCTGGAAGGCACCAGATAAAGTCAGCAACCAAAAGTGACGTATATTCCATTGCAAGACACATCCACAAAAGGAAGGAACTTTTAATTCTCCAAAGCTGAACGAGGGTATCGCATGACCAATGCTCTTCTGATTCAGAGTTTCTTGGAAATTCCCTGAATTTTCTCTCAGCTCTAAACCTGACCACTCTTATGTGTGTACAGGAAGGTAATCCTCAATTGCTTCTTAATTGTCATTCTACTGATTTGTGTTACCCTTTTGTTCAATATAGAAAGTGTGCTCTAGTTCACTTTTTGAAGAGACATCTGAGGAACCAAAAACAGTTTGATGTCACATATGAAACTGTAGTATTGTAAGCAATATATGTATTATTCAGCTATAAATCAGCAGAAAAGCTTACACTTTCACTACTCTCAAGCAGAACCATCTATAATGTCACCTAATAAGGGTGAAAGGAGCACACTGGAACTCACAGCAGTTGTTAAAGGGGGAAGAGAGAGAGAGAGAGAAGTAAGGGTTGAAAAGACATTTGCAGTTTCAGTGAAAGGGAGATGATTATTTTACTATAACCCACATTTAATTTCGTAGGAAAAAGAAAATTTAATTGATCTGGGGATAGGAAGAGAAAGATGATAAAGAAAACAAGTGTTAGAGGGAAGAAGAGGAAAACCTTCAAATTGCTCAGAAGTTGAGTTGAACTACATTTTGTAATCCACCACCAAAAGTGATATTGTAGTTACCTTGTAAACATCTGAATTTTTTTTGGTGCTCCAGTAACAGTAGAAATTCCTATACTTCCTTTTGTTGAAGTTGGAGTGGGTTCATCATACGGCTGCTGTCTTTCTTCTGGATTGTTTCTGTTCTCACTGAGGGTCTCTGTTTCTCCTGCTTTTCACGAACTTTACAGTCTCTGCTTCCAAGATATGCGTATCTTTTTCACCTCACTTCTTGATGGCAATCCTCTATCTTTGCCTTTCATGTCTCCTGCTTCCCACTATGGAAGACGTATTTTATTCTCTCTCTTCTCCCCCCCGCTTAAGATGGGCTGTTATCTATCACGTACCCTATCCTGACAGACAGGTTGCAACCTTTACAAAGGTCAGACCTAGGGGTGAGGTTTGTGTCCATCTCTTCATCTATGGTGAGATCTGAGCACCTCGTGGCTGTGCTGCTTTCTGAATTTCAGTTCAGCAAGCTGACATAGTAAAACAGTGGGCAAAGGAAAGGAGGTCTAACAGCAGCAAGTAATCTGTTCTCTTGATGCAAGGCTCAAGCAGGGTGAGGAGTTAAGGAAGGCTGAGCTGTGATCCTTGTGTGCAAGTGTTCTGCAGCTCATTGTTTCTCTTTTGGTTTGGTTCATGACAATTTTTATCAAATCCATGTCTATTTAGATATTTATGTCCCTGTGCATATGTTGTGATAAAATACACTGTTTTAATATGAAGTTTTGGGTTGGGTTGTTGAATGCAGTGTCCTTGCCCTTAACCAAAATAAAAACCAGACTCAGTGCACACATACAGTGCAGGGAGGAAAATGGATATAACCTTATGATAATATTGCATCTAATATAGCTGAAGCCAGTGCTACTCACTAGCATTGGGCTGTGGGCCAAAATTCAGCCCTAGAGCACTTCCAGGGGTTTCATAGAGTTGTCAACTTGGCTACCCTCCCCATCTTTTCTCCTCCTCCCTCCTCCTCTTCCCTCTGCTCCAGTGTCTGAACTAAGCAGTTTGGCAGACAGGAGAATTAACTTTTGTAAGGATGGGGAAGAACGTGGAGGTACCCGCTCCAGCAAGGCGAGGGTCTTCCAGGCTGCATATTATTGTTGTTATTAATAACAATTATTTTTAAGTTTAACACTTGGGGAAGCCTGGGGACAAGTGTAGGTTAGTGTTGCACAGTCTTTTGGAAATAGTGGAAGAATGTAGTCTTTGGTAATGATAGCTCCACAGTACAGCAAAGGTGTGGGGATACCAGCACCTGTTCTCATCATCACTGCTTCCTTTACCACATTCAAAGCACCATGGATTTCACCAGCACCAACGCATCAGCTCTGTTCCTGTGCAAGAAGCTGATTTTCGTATAGTGTTTGTAGTTTTGTAATGCTTTTCATTACAGGATCTCAAATCCCTGTTCCGTGAAAAAGAGGGGGGAGCCCTCATAACAAGTCTTGGGAAGTACCAAGAAGGCCAATAGCGTCCTGGCTTGTATCAGAAATAGCGTGGCCAGCAGGACGAGGGAAGTGATCGTCCCCCCCGTACTTGGCACTGGTGAGGCCGCACCTCGAGTACTGTGTTCAGTTTTGGGCCCCCCACTACAGGAAAGACACTGAGGTGCTGGAGTGTGTCCAGAGAAGGGCATCAAAGCTGGTGAAGGGTCTAGAGCACAAGTCCTATGAGGAGCAGCTGAGGGAGCTGGGGTTGTTTAGCGTGGAGAAGAGGAGGCTGAGGGGAGACCTTATCTCTCTCTACAACTACCTGAAAGGAGGTTGTAGTGAGGTGGGTGTCCCTCTCTTCTATCAAGTAACTGGTGATAGGACGAGAGGAAATGGCCTCAAATTGCACCAGGAGAGGTTTAGATTGGGTATTAGGGAAAAATTCTTCACCAAAGGGGTTATCAAGCTCCAGGATACAGGAGCTGGAACAGGCTGCCCAGGGAAGTGGTTGAGTCACCATCCCTGGAGGTATTTAAAAGATGTGTAGGTGTGGCACTTAGAGACATGGTTTAGTGTTGGACTTCACAGTGTTAGGTTAATGGTTGGACTTGATCTTAAAGACCTTTTCCAATCTAAATGATTCTATAAGTACCTCTGAGCAAGGCAAACAGGCATGCCTATTCCAGAATTTCTAAACTTCCTTCAGTGCTTGTTTTTATTCTGGTGTGGAAACGTAATGTTGGGGCACTGGACCTTAGTTCTGATGATCTCTTCAATGTAAATACGATGTATTTACCTTTTTTCTTATTCTGTCCCCTCAATCCTTCCTATCCTCTCCCTATTTGATATCTTGTCTTCCCCCCCCCCCATTATTCTGTTGTCTCTTTTCCCTCTTCTTTAAATCTATATTCCCTTTGTCAAGTTCAACCTCCCCCATTGTTATTCAACTTCTTACCTTATTTCTTTTCACCATGTAAGTTTCCTCATTGCTTACAGCATCTCCCAGCCCAGTCTGCTGTCTTTGTTTTCAGCTGGAAAGCTTTCCACTCTGCTGGGAGGATGCACCAGGCTTGCTCTCTTGGACAAACTGGGAAGAGATTTGTGTAGTAATTTCTAGGTGGCAGGTCAGTGCCCGGCCACTGCAAGCTTTTGGCTCTGTGAGAAGTGCTGCACTGCTTGCTGCATGGCATGGCTCTACTCCTTGCCAGATCACAGGGACTGTCTTGAAAGCACTGGGCAGAGAGTGGAAGATGCTGGCTACAGTCCCTTAGAGCTGCAGCCAGCAGCTTGCGTAGGGGGATTGTTTTTCAGTCATTCAGTTTTCAGAATTTCTGGATTGTGAACTCTGCTGGGAAGAAGCCGCGTTACCTTCTGCTGGCCCATCAGGACAGGGCCAAAGTTTCAGCTGGGACTTTGGTCCTGCTGCAAAACAGCATCTTTAGTAAGATAGGCTCCAACAGCTGAACTGCTGAAAATTTTAAAAAGCCCCAATTTTTCAAGGGTGGTGGTTGTCATCTATGTGTAGAGTAGCTCAACAAATGACAAGGACATCGCTGCTGCCAATTTAGAGACCCTATACATGTGTTTGGGGGTGTGTGGGGGAAGCAAGACCTTGAAGCAGGATTAAAACGATTGGGAAGGGAAGTGGCTGCATGACAGCTAGTGCACAACAGCAGGGTGTTTTGTGCTCCGGTGCAGCTTTAGGCTGTGAGGTGGCTTTGACTCGGCAAGTGCTGGTTGCCTGGAGTGTGGGTGATTGGTTTGGAGGTTTTGCATTAATAAAAGTTACAGTCCTACAGCCACATCTCCATCCTCTCATTCCAGAATAGCATGCTGTTATATCAGTGGAATTACTGTGCACTTCAGACTTTAAACCCATAAATTGCTAATGCCAGACTGTTCCGATGAGCAGCTTTTTGATATCCTTTACATGTTAAAAAGTACTCGGGCCTGTTGACAAAGCAAAGAAATGGTGTCAAAAATAATTTTAAAACCTTTTGACCTGTAAGGTTTAAGAGAATTAGGCACAGATTCTTTGCTTTAAGCCTCTTGGTGACAAGAAAAATGGTCCTATGCCAGCCGGTTTGATTGACAGTGACGTTTGTAGTTTCAGCTGCTAATACAGTATGCTCCTTGTGTATTCCTAGTGTGTAAATATAGAAGACTATTTGTCACCTGGGTCGATGGATTATGCATAAGTGAGACAATGTGGTTAAGATTCTAAAGCATAAATGAAAAATCATAAACTTTACATAACTCATAAAGCAACGCTTAATACTCATAATGAAGTATCATTCTTTTAATCAAGGGAAACTGTCAGACTTTCGAATAAGCAAAGATTATACAGCTACCATGGTGTGTGTGGTTTGTTTGTTTTTTTTTTTTATAGCTACATGCTACTAACCTGCTTCATAGGAGTTTTGACAACCATAATAAAATATATTGGAAAATTGATTAATTTTAAGAGACTCCTCATAGCCAGCTGCTTTTATTTGTAAATGTCATGTATTCAGTCATTGTAGGCTCCATCCCTTCAAGTGGAATTCTTGCCGGAATATGAACCTTTGCATAGGTACAAAAGCACCCTCGTTTCGCATTCTTCAGTTTTCAGCATTTTCATGTGTACTTGCATAAGTTTATTTTTCCTGAAAGCTTTCCCACCACAAATAGTTGGCTATTTACTCATTTCCCACTATGCCATAATTACAACTTATTTGTGGTCTTGAGATGTTGTATATTTGTAATAATTACAGAGATGGCTTTGTAATTGATATTTTCAGAAAATTCCAGCTTTTTTCAAGAAAAAGAGCATGGTTAAGTTATTGATTTTTAGATAGAGAAATGAGAATTTGCCATGAAAAGTGCATTATCACCTCTTGAAATATGCAGTAAAATTGGCATTTTCAGCATGCTACTCTTATCTTTATTTGCTGATAGAGAGAATATCCAGATTTTTTTAGCTTTAAGGGAAAGGATATGGTTAGGTTCATATTACTCAACATTTACTAAGTACAAAGAACCAGGAAAAGGGGACATAGCCCAATACCATAACATTTAACAGATTTTGTTTGAGGAAAGCACTTTTCATAATCTAAATTAATAAAATGAATCTAAATAAATGAAAGTCTAAATCTGCATCTGTTTTAATCTGACTTACAATAGCACAAAAATTTGACTCCTGAAGTCCTTTTCCAGACTAAACAATCCTGCTGACCTGCGGGGGGTTCTGTATGAGCAAGAGGTGCAGGATTCGCCCCTAAGCTGGTATGCTGTTTATGAACCACTTTGAAGCAGTTTGCTTCATGAGGCCACATCCTGCTTTTTGCTGCACGCTGAATCCCAGCAGATGTCAACAGCAATTTCATGCATGTTTTGAGAGGAGGCTGTGGCCCTTCAGCATTATTTTGCTCTACAGAGATACTATAGCAGAGTGTTTGCTTTGTGATTAGACTCTACTTTTTTTTTTTCAATAATGTGATGAGCTGTGTGTGGCTGACTGCTGGTATTGAACAAAAAAAGTCTAGACTCAGAAATCGCTGAAGTAGATATGATCACAGATATCTGCATGATTAAGAAGATTTTATTTAGTTTCAGCAATGAGGGATTCAATTAGGTGCATTTTATTATTTATTCTGTTAGCTCATTTATTTGCTTTGTGAGTGTAGAATCCGGCTTCTGGACCAAAACCTGCCCACAGCTAAAATGAGAGGTATTCTCAGATGAAGTGTTTTAAAATGTTAGTTATCTTCAGTGGATTATTTTAACAAGCCACAATAGCTTTTCATATGTTTGAGTCTCTGCTGTAGTCTACACTGGAGTGTCCAATTGCCGTGTTACTTGCGTGTCTGTGCGTTTCTCACCTGTTCAGTGAAATGCTAGAAAGTCATTTGCAAACATGGGTTAGAAGACAAAGGTTACGTTCACTGCATATTTATTGATACCATGCACCTATAGTTTGAGAATATACAACATTTATTAAATATTCTGACACAGAAAAAAATCTGCAGGATGTTGCTATAATAAGATTAGATCATAAATAATGAAAAAAAATTCTTAAAGAGAAGACGGCTAGCCTGTGTTTCTTTTGGTGTAGATGTTACTTCTCAGTTTTTAGTAGACTTTCTTGCTTCTATGCCCCAAGGAGTTGGGTTTATGGCTAGATGCTATGGACCAGAGCTATTTATGTTCAGTGGATAAAATCACTTCAGTAAAAAGAGAAGTAAACTGCACTGTTATAGTTTTGTAGAGGAGCAGATGTCCCTAACTCTTCTTACTCTGTTCTTTGAACTTGATGAGGTTGTTCAAAGACTTGGAGGCTAAGAAGACACTATTTAAACAAAGTTTCTTGAGCTCCTAGCTGTTATAGGTCATTATATTTTTGCCCCTTCGCTGTATGTATACTGAGCTCTATACCTTTTCAGGTTGCCGACTTTAGTTTAAAAAAAAAAGTTATCTAGTCTGTGTGGAAAGATGCCAACAGATAACTGTGCCATTGGTTCACTACCAGTTCTATTGAAAAAAATTGTGACTTTGCTCTCACTTCAATTTGTTTGCCTTCAGCATCCAGATGTAGATCTCTATTATACTTTTCAGTGATTTGCTTAATTTTGGACCCTTAATACTTTCCCAGAGTGGAAAAAGAATGCTTGTGGTCACTCATCCCATTGTTTATTCTTGAGGAATCTGCACTGTTGGAGTTCTTCCCCAGTACATACAATATTTGAAGATCAGTTTTGCCAAACTTGCAAAGGCAAGTTCACCTCCCCACATATGTAAACCAAGAACCCACTGGTTTGTGTTTCTGCAGGCTGGTGTTTAAGAGCATACGTCAAGTTGCCTGTCCATTATAGCTCCCTCCAGCAAGCTCAAAGACAATGAGAGCAGCAGCTGCACTTCAACACTTCTCTATCATCACTCTGTCCCCCCTTTTATAGTTGTTATCATCTGTTTTATTTTTTTCCTAAGCAAAAACTTCTCTGACACAGAGAGAGATCCTAACACATTTCTCCTCTCTAAAGAAATAAATTAAAAAATCACAACTCTTCTGCTTTTTGCAGAATCTGCTAGTAGAATGTAAAGATCAATACAACATATCCTGTGAAATGACATTAAAATGTTATACCTAGAGCAGCTGCAAAGTGTAAACACAATCTGCAGTGTAACTTTTTCAAGTTCAAAACCCACAGATTGAGGATACAAGGCTGCTTATGAGCAAGCAATATCTAAAAATACAGTAGTAAACTGGAATTCTTGTTTTGCATAGCAAATGAACAGAAACATTAATCGTTGATGTCCATGTTTATTATTCAGTTTATGGCTTTTCATTTTTTCAATCAGAATTAAAAAATGCCAACAAATCAAAGCAGATGTGGAGTTAATAATTTAAGGCTTTCCAAGTCTTGCCAAATTATGGGTTGATTCTGTAAGGAAGGCTGCACCTTTAACTTTTGTGTTTTGGGGGTTGAGATTTATGCTAAGAGAAAAGCTGTAGAGGCAACTTGGCTGATAAAGGTGGACTAATGTGCCAGGGCTTGATTTTTCCATGCTTTAAAAACTGGTGCTACTGATGTAGTGCTGGAATCCTGTCAATGTTTTGAGCAACCTTTACTTTGAGGCACAATACTCTGTTTATGTTGAAAGATTGAGGGATGCAGTTTTTTCCCCCCACAGCTCTCACTACTTGGGATAGTTGCCATATGCTTTAGAGCGTGCAAATTCCTGAAATGGATTGAATAGGTAATAGGTTGACTTGATTTGATTTTTTTGTTAAGTCAGTGTGGTTTGGTGAATTAGAGAGAAGTCAGGCATCTCTCTGTTTAATGAAACAGTTTCTGAAGTGAAGGGGGAATGTATAGAAATAGGAAGTCATTAATTTCTGATGTTGCATAGTTACACCAAGACTTCAAGTTATGTCAAAACCAACATTGTGTACTAATGTATCAGAGTGTAAATGTCAGTCTGTCAAGCTGTGGTTTTTTTGTATTTCTTCATCACTTGGCCTCGCAATAAAGTGGTTTTCTGGCTCTCAAAGCTTCAGTACTGCTAATCCCAAGTACAGGATTATCCTGGGCAGAATTATTGAAATAATATACCTCTAAGAAAGAATAATGAAATTCATGCAGAAATGAACTACCTCTCATGTTACAGATGGACTGAATGTTGTACTTCATGTTTAGTAAGTGAAAACAAAAGCATCCCTTGCTTCGCATGTGCAAAATCTGTCCTGAGTCTGTTATAATGTAGGGAATCTGTCCACATGATTGTTACCAATCCCTGCTGACAACTATGATGCTGCAGTATCATTAGTGTAATCCCTCGATATTTGGCAGAATAGGGTTAAATATCTCCTGTAAATCATCATTTACCCTTCGTGTTTCCCATTTGGATGGGACCACACTGGAACTGAACTCAGGAAATCAGCAGCGTCTGAAGGAAGAACAGGAAATCTCCAAAGAGAACACACAGAAATAGGTGGGAATTTGCTGTATGTTCCCAGCCAGCTGAGCAGGAAAGTGAACAGATCAGGACTCGCCAAGGATGAGGGAAACTGGCTGCACAAAAGGAAGAGAAGGTATAATTCAAAGAGAAAGTGGGCTGCAGGAACAGAAACCTGTCTGCCCACCTATGTTCTGGTTTTGTGATGGGTAAAATAACAAGAAATTATTTTTTTAAATGTCAAACTTTGCTTGCAATAGCCTGTTTTATGTCCTTAAAAATCATACATCTAGTGAACAGTTGAAGATCTGTGAAAAGGTATGCTTATATCAACACATAATCAAATATACACGAGTAAAAGGGTATTAGTCCCATTTTGCCAAGAGGCCTGCTGGCATGTTTTGCAGGCAAAGGCTTTCTATCAGGAGGCCAGTGGGAGAAAAGCTGCTGTGGCCTAAACCAGCTCAGGGATTTGTGAGCACGCATGCCCCAAGAGTGACTCTCCAGATCAACAGCCTGTGTGGTGTCCTGTCTAGGAAAGCTCTGTGTGGGCTGTGAGATGACATATTATGTTATGGAAACCCTGATTTTAAGATGGCTGCAGATTGCAAAGTAAGTGACGTCATCATGCCACAAAGAAAATAAATGCTTGCTACTTATTTCTGTTACATGGTAAGTGCATTTTTTCCCCTCGCTTCTGCATACAGTTTATTATATAATTGCTTTCTGCAAGGAAGTAAAAACAATAAGTATTGGGGAAGGAAAAAAAAGTTGACCTTTTTTCTGATAGAAAAAGATAAATGCAAATACATTAATTGTTGATCATTAATGTTTTCTTTCTAAGAGCTCTTTTCCCAGCTAGCTTTTATCTGGACTATAGTTACAAAACCTAATGCATTAACTTGTTAAAATATATTAAATTAAAAAAAAAAAAAAAAAAAAGGAAGTCCAAAACCAGAGCCTTCCTCCTGCTGTGTTTAAAACCCTACTCTATCTAGGACAACTGTGAGCACTGTGCCATATGGAGGACACAGCACTGCTGAAAGGAAGATATTTCCTCATTGTATTAATAATTTTTCCGTTTAGAACATCCAGCTACTCTCAAGCTTCTAACAGCAAAGTAAAAGAATACCTTGCACCCGCTGACTAATTTTAGCTAACGCAGACCAAACATTTCCCTCTTCAACCAAATGACCTTGTGGCCACCTAGAAGTGGTTACATGAAACAGCACAGAGGCCGTTCAGAGGTGTTGATCCTGGTGGGGCGTGATTTCATGGGCTCCGCTGATGTCCCAAGGCAGGTGATGTGGCTCGCAGACCCAGAAGCCAGGCAGTCAAGGAGATCATCTAGGCCACGAACTTGAGCCATCCTGATGGAAATGGAGGGAGCGCCCCAAAGCAAGAGGTGGTTTGAAATGAACTTTTGGTTGTAAAGCTGTTCCCAAGCTAGATCAACCTGCTTACTTTGTTCATAATGTTGAAGTGGGGGATGATTATAAATTATCTGGATATTAGAGCAGGATAAGGGACGTGTGCTTCACAGCCTGGGAATGCAGACTGGTGAGCTTTAAGTTTAATATTACTCACTCCTGCTCTCTGCTGAATTTGTTCAGCTCCTTTCCAGCACAAGGAAGCGGGAGAGCAGTGCTAGATGAGCAGCTTCTCAGTGCTCCTGTAGCTGCTGAGCTGTGCGTGCAGATGCCACCCGTGCAGAGCTCTAGCAGCCGCTGATGGTCCTTCCCCTGTGCAATGGCAGTGCAGAGCAGCTTTCAGGGTGCCCCAGCTGAGGGGAGCAAATACCTGACAGCCAGTTTCAGCTGGTTTGATCCTGTTCTGCAGCAGGAGAGTGGGAAGGAGGAAGGACATGGCTTTTCCCTGTGGCGTTGCTTGACATAAATGTTGTGCATGTATCCTGTTTCAGTGATCAGTGAACATTACCTTCACATTCCTACCATTCACCTGGCTGCAATTCTTTTAAAGAAGCAGTGCTCCCTCTCTTAAACAAACAAACAAACAAATAAAACCCCAAACCAAAACCCAACATCAAACCCAAACCACCTATTAGTATTGATAATCTTATATATGTATTAACTGAGTAACATTAACCTAAGACCAAGTTTCTGGATAATATGTTTATTACTGAGATTGAGGTTCATAATTCTGGAGGGCAGAAGGAACCGTTAATTACATATGCTGTGTAAGACAGAGACAGTCCTTTTCCCTGGTGGTTCTTGCAGCTGGTTCAGTAACTTGTGACTGAATTAGCTAGGCGTGGTTTTTGAATGCATAGAAGGAATCTCCTTTTATTGATCAGAGGAGGAATAACTACCGTAGTTGTATGTTCCAGTGCAAAGCAGCACTTGATGTGGAGTAACAGCCAGCTGAATAGTAAATGGTTGTAAAGAAGAGAGAAGAGGAGGATCTATGGGACAGTGAACTTCTGCCAATGCTAGTCTTCCAATGTGAATGAAAACCACATATATGGGCAGAAGAGAAACCCCACTATAAACCTTTTCCTCAGCATAAATTGAGGAAAGGAATGCTTTATGTCTTCCCGGGGCTGGGGTAGTGTAATTGAGGGTATGACAGATGATTTGGAAGGCCAGGGCCAAGTTGCTTTAGCAGACATGTTGTAGAAAAATGTGCAAATATCTATTGTTAATCCTGTTACTGAAGGATGCCATTGCATTGGCTGGGAGAGGTATTAAACATATTTCTCGCACAGCTCTGACAGTGAATCTCCTTCCCACTCTGTAAAAACTTCAGAACATTACAATCTCATTCTTCTGTTTGCGTTTATGTGTGATGGACAGGGCTGCTAACGCTACCTATGCTTTAGGTTGCTTAACACTTTCAGCCAGAAGGTCATGTTTTTAATGGTCTGTGTTAACTCTGCAAAGCTTAAATAGTTTAGGCTGAGATTTTCCAGATGGGTGTCTTCGTTCAGGAGAGGTGGGAGGGGGGTGATTTCAGCCAAACTTAAATCAGTGTACTTCTCGGAATGAGCCGACAGAAAATGATACTGTTTTGTTCACATTACAAAGGGAAAATGTCCTGCATCTTGCTTCACTGGGGGGGAAGCAACCTTACAGTCTATGTTTTTCCACTTGAATTTTGGCAGGCAGCATTTGATCTTGAGGGGGGAGGAGAGAAGTAAATGATAAAGTAATGAAAGACTGCACTTTAGAATAGAGATAAGCTTTGTAATGCTTAAGTCTTATGAGACTAATTTAATTTGCACAGAAAACCTTAACTGGTGTTTTCCTGCATCTTTGAATGCTTGACTTTGCAAGCTTAATGTCACTTTAATGTGTTTAAAATGTGATTCATAAGATTTTTTTAATGAAGTGAACTAAGCAAAGCTCTATCAAGGGATATCATTTTGGCACCTATGTATTCCACGTGCTCTGCTAAAATCTTCAGATCCCCTACTCTTCCACTGGAGTAAATGGAGCAATGGATAGCAGTTGTCATTGTGCATAGGCATCTCGGCAGAGCCTGATCAGGTACACTTTGCAAATGGGTATTATAGCTCTTCCTTAAAACCACAGGGCTGCTGAGACACAGACCTCTTAGGCTTTAACTCAAGCTCTGGCTGGATTGTTGACTTAGGTACAAGCTTTTTTCCTCCTTTCCTTCTTTTTCTGAACTAACATGCTTTGATATTCTTCAGTTTATTCTCTTTCCAAAAGAACTTCAGGGTAAAAACCATCATAGAAGGAAGCTTCAAGAAAGCCTGGGGTCAGGAAGGAATTTTTATTCCTTCCTTGCTCACAGCATGTTAATTTGATTAACCATGTTTTTGTGCCTCCTTTTCTTCATGTATATAAGGAAAAACCTAATGATGATTGAGCAAAATGATTACTTTTGCAGTGTTTGATGTCTGGTAATGGAGGTGAAGCAGAAGGTTGGGTGTATGTGTAAGAGGATGTATTGGGGAAACCAAAGGAGGGCCACAGGAGAAGGTGTCTGTTCCTAGAGAAAAGGATTACTTATCCTAGTGAGGGAAATTCTCAGCTGAACTACAGCTAATACTGCTGCAGTGTTCTTTGCACTAGTGAATATCTGAGGATAGCTGCTCTCTGACGTCAAGAAATACTGTTTTGTCTTGTATAATAGTGAGAATTTGAAAATCTTTACTCTCCAGTAACAGAGGCTTTAGACCTGGTAAGGTACAAAAAAAGCACAGTGAGAAGACAAGGCAGGGGTTTTCATTTTTGACTAAACTATGAGGAGTCTTGTAATATTGGGTTGTTATCTTGAGTCTTATTTTCTGAATATTATTTTTGGAAGTACAGTATGGTTGTTTCACTTTTTAAAGACTGTGATGGAGAATACACAGCAGTCTGCAGGCTTATCAGTTTGATCTAGAGTTTTTGCCAAAGAGTATGCTAGAAATATTCTTGATTTCTCTCCCCCCTTTTTTTTTCTTCTTCTCCCCCTCCTCAAATGTCTGGATTGTAGAGACTGGAAAGTAAGTAAAATTACAAGAGGAATGAACTTATCCCATTAATTTTTTTTAATACAGTTATGCAGAACAGTTTTTGAACAAATCACTCAACAATAGGTAGCTATTTTTACTGGAATATATTTAGCTGGAAAATATATGGAGGTGAGGAAAAGTGCTTTATTCCTCATATACATGTATGTTTGTATGTATATGTACATTTGAACTCTGATTCTGGCTCTCTTAATTGCTCTCTCTTTAAAAGAAATTAAGTCTGCTTCAGAGCTTTTCAACTACTTCACTTAAGTTTTCCCTAAGTCCAAACTTTAAGCAGTTTGGAGCAAAGACTACATTGCTGCTGCTTGTCTGTGCAACGTCTGGTAAAGCATAAATGAAAAATTGCTCTAATAAGAAGAAATCTGGAGTGTTATTTTATTTACTCTGTAAAAAGGAGGTAAATTTCTCATTTAATCTTGGATATCAAAGGGTTGTGGCATCAGTGTATATTTGAATTTCCTTTCACTTTTCATGAATTCTATCTCACCGGCCATGTCTGGAGTGGGGGGTCGGACCAGATGACCTCCAGAGGCCCCTTCTAGCCTGATTTATTTTATGGTTCTTCACTTCCACCTACTAACACCACAAACTCATGCTTCAAACCTTCAGCTTAAGAATTCCTTATTTAGTATAATCATATATAGTTCAGCATGTCTTCCTTTTGTGTTTGCAATGATTTAATCAATGTGAATATATCAACAGTTGACATAAAAATATACAGGTAATGCAGTGAAAAAGTTTCTTTTGGTTTGCAAGGTTTGACTGTGCTAATGATCTCCTCCTCAATGCTGTAGAGGAGAGGGCGCTGCATTGTTCAGAGGACCCTGACTTTCTCTACTCAGACCTCTGGAAAACACCACAGAAAACTGTGGGAAAGCTATAGCTGTAGAAGCTGTAGGAGGGTCCTCAAGACTTTTTTTACAAATACAGGGGCAAAGCTGTTAAACTAAACCTGTCATTTTGCAGTCCAAGGTGACTTCAGAGCTGTCATCCAGGACAAGTTATGGGCTGTGAATGATTGCTTGCTGGTCATGTCAAACAGTTTTCTGCCCAGATTCTTGGCCTTGCTGGCTATGACTGCAGCCTTCGTAGAATGGGAAGCAAATCAGAGATATCAAGTTTGGCTAATCTATCTTCATCAAGATATTTGATACAAACTTCTAGAATGAAGATTAATAATATTTTAAAGGAAAATAAATTGTATAATTTGCATATATTAATACTATCTATTACAAGGGTATTTGATACATTTTTTTATATATGGTAGATTAACTCCATATCCTCGTATGACTGAAAGGTAGGAGGATTTTTCCAGGCTCATACTCTGAGCTGGCCCATGACCTAGAAGGCTAAGACAGGGAGAACAGTCTGGGGCCAGAGCATTCCAGCCTTACTCTTACCTCTTTTTTTTTTTCCCACCAAACCTCTCCCCTCCACCCCTTAAATAAGCTAGCTCTCTGTTAGCTGCTTTTATTTTTGCAGAAGGAGCATTAGAAGTAGCTGAAGTGTGATACCAAATAGCTGTTACCACTGAGTAACTGCATTCAGTGAGACTTTCTGTGGGATTCTCTGATCATGAGAAGACTATCATTGTTTGTCCTGATCCCATTCAAATGTTTTGCAATGAAGTACGTGGGGTTTGGCTGTCACTCAACAAAGCACTTATGCATTTGCTTAACCTGAATTAAGCTAACATCACCTGGAATCAATTGCATCACTTATATGTGTGAATAAAGCACACCTTGTTGAGTCTTGACAGGCTCTGTTCTTACTGAGGAAATATTGTAGAGCAGAATTGATAGTAAATTTCTTCCCCTCCCCCTTCTAAAATTGTTACTTGCTAAAAAAAGAGGTGGTAGAAGATCATGTTCTTTATCTTGTACTTCAATCTATCTGATAACTGCCATTATTTGGGAACTGGTCTGGGGGTGTTATTGGCTTCTCTGTACCTGTTTGCTGTTATCTTTCAGTTTTAAGCTCTTTAGGGGCAGTACTGTCTTTTTATAGCATGACTGTGCATACAACGGCAATCTCCAGAGGTATATAGCCCTGATTAGAGCTCGTTGCAATGTTATTATTATAGGAATAAGAGAGACCCTGTTCTGTGCATAGGGTTGCTTTCAGGCCGCATCTTCTTTCTGCCTCTGTTTTTTTGCATGTATGTAGCCTTCTCCTGGGTCTTGAAGGGAGCACAGGAGCTAGATATGCATTTGGGAAGGATTTTGTTCTCTGGCTGCAAAGGGGTCAGTTCTCATTAGCTCCGGTTCAGGGTACTCAGATTGGGGTGCAGAAGGGCACTTTCATGTATGAACATACCTCCAAACACCTATGCAAGAGCTGTTCACAGTCTACCCTTGCTACAGACTGAGGCAGGTGAGGAGTTTCTAAAACACGGAGGTTGTTATTGCTAAAGCGTGCAACTTTTCTGTGTGCATTCTGGTGCAAGAGCTAACAATAGATTAAATCTTTTTTATTGTTATTCCTGCAATTTGATTGCAAGTACGTTTGTGGAGCCAGCTGGCATGTGTCAAAAAATCTGATTGATTGAACAGTTAATCCTTGAAAGCTTCCCTTTGAAATATTGCCAAGGTCAGCAAGGGACAGTGCCCATGTACACATGTCATGGAAATTACCTATTTTGCCAATTTTATCTACCCCCATATAGCTGCAAATGTTCTGGTCTTCTCATGCAATGTGTACTTTCCCCAAAATACTGGTTTTAGTGATCCATGTTCTGCTTTGTGTTGGTAGAAGAGAGGAAAATGCTTAACTTCGAAGGAGATTATCAGTAAATTAGAGTATTGCTTATGATTTATTTTTGCAGTTCAGATCTGTTTGTGGAACAGGTTATTTTATGGGAAAGAAATACTGTGAACATTTTGAGGAAATTGTTTTTTTCCACATTTCCTATGAGGCTTGTCATTGTTTCTTGAATGTAACTTGTCATTTATGTAAATGAGAGATTTTACTTAGTGCCACAAGAGGTGCCTTCTGAATGCCATGCTAGTTACATGAAATGAGATGGTTTTGTTCAGGGGAATAAAAGCCTCCTGTCACTGTAGTGAAAGGTAAATGGAAGAGTTTCTACTTTTCTGCTGTGCTTGGACAATAACAGAGCTTATTGTATCTGTATGTTTGGCCTGAGACACCACCCTCATGAATTTACTCACTTTTTATTGGTTGATAATTCAGTTGCCACTGCTGCACAGTTGCTTTATGCCAAACTTTGCAGAAAAACCAGGCAATTCTTGCAAAAGCCTATTCAATGCTTTCTTCTAAGGTTGTTGGAAATTATTTAAAATGCCTTTACAGAGGTTCCTAGGCACTGATGTCCTATTATGCTTCTCTGAAACAGGATGAGTGACCTCCTGAGACCTTGTCATAGTATGCAAGTTTTCCTAGGTGACTCTGGTGAATAGATAACCTGTTGTGTCAGCTCTCCTGTCTGAACTGAGCCAAGGTCTGTGTACCCTTCCTGGCTATGTGAAGAGATGATCCTTATGCTGTGGATGGCATTCTGTGCTGCATTCCAGGAACATGGCCCTTCTTGACAGCTGTCACATATCACAGATACCCACTGAGCTGTTCGTATGAAGCAGTAGGGGAAACAAGCACTATACAAGAAAATGTCAGTAACTCATTCACCATAACCCAATCTAATTGAAATGTGCAGTTACATAAGATGGAAGTGGGGGAGGAGGGGAGCTATGATCATCACTGAACTTTGTCAGTGAGCAGGAAATTTAACGTTAAAAATTACTGAAACTGGCCAGAATGAAATTTCTCATCCTTTGCAGAACTTTGTGGCAGAGATTAATCTCCTGTTGTTCTGAGAGGATTTGCTTTGGGAAATTGCTATGTCTTGGTCTTATTGCCATTCTTCTAAGGAAAATATATCAAAATCAGCAATTGGTCCTTTACAGGAATGGTGCACTATGAATCAAAATGTGCCAGAAACATTGCAATGCAATACTGATTGTTGTGCCCAAATGTATTCTTGAAGGACCACTCTGCAGTGTTTCCTGTACTGATCTTGTTCTGCTGGTTTTAGAAACAGAGTTTTTCAAGCTTTGGCAAAACATAATTCTCACCCCTTAGGTAACTAAGAAGTTAGGGAAAAAACCCAAACTCATTTTAATTACATGGGAATTTCTGTACTCCCTGTTTTTTTGTTCATTTGCTTTTAGCAAGTATGGCATTCTGCTTGGGGGAAATAGTCTTTGAATTACTTTTACCGCAAGCCAAAATCATGCATGATTTAGAGGGAGCAATAGCTGAACAGCAGTCTGCATTGTAATGGTAAAGGAAAAGACATAAAATGCAGTCAAAGCTATCAGTAAAGGCACTGCTGCCAACTCTGAAGAGCACCTGGCTAGGTATTAAAGGACACAAACATGATCCCCTTACTGAGCAGTATTTTATAGACTGTAGTTCAGAGCCAAAGAAAACAGCTTTTGGAGCTTTTAGGTGTCCATAAACAGCTAGATAAATATGAAGGAGCCAGAACAAGGGATAAACAAGGTAGCTAAGTATCAGCTTGCCACATTGCCTTTTGGAGCTCCCCAAATACCCAACTGAACTTGGAGTATATTACCTCCTCAGCGTTCCCATTGCTTTCCACAATTCCTGGAGGTGGTGTCCCTAATGTTGGAGGGAGGGTCAATGGAGCAATGTCATGATACAAACTCAAGCTGTGTCCTGTCATCTGCATAATTGCTGGGATTGCATAGTTGACCATATTTCATGTGAGTTGGCAGTAACCACTAGTCTGTAGTCAGGATGGGGATTTGGAAGAAGAGCTGCACCTATGGTCTCTGATCTCCCTCTTGTAGCTGCTGCCAGCATTCAAAGCATTGCAAATGGGTTTCATAAACAAATCTCATTAAATGTTTTTAGACAGAGGAAGGCACATAGCCATAAATAGAAAATTGATAAGTGGGCAACTGTTAAAAATAGCTCATTAAGAAATGGTAAGTGGAGAAATAATATGGATATGATAGCATAAGGAATATTCTACACACATACTTGAAGCCTTTAGCGGTTGCCAAAACTCTGATGAAGTGAATGAAGAGCAAATGGGTTGTATTTCAAACACATACCATTACGCTGAGCAACAGTAACATTTTATTGCTTCAGTCACATTTTTTGACTGAAGTAATAAAATTTGTAAAATATAAAGAAAAATACAGGATTTATCTCTCCCTCCTGTCCTATTCCCTCCCCCCACCTTTTCTTATTTCAAATTCAAAACAGATCTCATGGTTAACAGTATGGCACTCAAGTTATGGAGATGTTTAAAAATTCACTTGACAGATTCAAAGAAACATGCAGTTCTGTACACAACTAGAGTAATAAGAAATACTTTTTTTCATTTGAATTTTATGGTCATAGCTTATGTCTGGTGAAGCTAGAGAAGAAAATACTACAGAACTAGTTTCAGCTGCAGTCCTACAAAGACTTAAGTGTATGTTAGGTTTTGTCCTGTAGGAGTAGTCAAAGGCAGGTAAATTGCACGGTGCACAAAGCTGGTCACGTGTTAAAACTTCTTTTTGGTCTGTATTTTACTTAGGTTTGGTCCAAATGACTACATTATTTAGTCCAAATGGCCTTGTTCAAATTGAGCCCCTTTGCAGGTGTTGCTCTATACTATTGCCTTGTAAAATGGAATTTACTTTTCCAGATGTAGTTGTGCATTACCCATAAACAACTATGTAGTCTTTTGTTTTTAAATCCATGGTTTTTTTTTTTTTAAATGGCAGAGAATCTGCAATGTATTCCTAACCTGAAGACAAGCCTCAGAGTATTAGGGCTTCTGAATGCTTAGCTTATTTCATGTTAAGCAATAATGTCCCATCACTGATGAACATTGAAATAACAGCTGATGCCATAGTTCACACAATTTCTTATAATTTGAGTTACGCTGGACTGAAAAGAAACATAAATTATAACTAAGATCCTTTGTTCTGTAGATTCTTCCTCCAGGTCTTTTCCCAGAGAGTGGTGAACAGCCTGCTTCTGTGTCCCTGCTGGCTGTGATGCTTGCACACACCCTGTCCTCTGCTGGGTGGGATATGAAGCACTCAGCCTTATGGCAGAGGTTTATGCAGTTAACAGCTGGATGTTGTCTATTGTTTAGGTGCCAGGGACATATGTTGCAAATGGAGGTTTCAAGAACCTATTTGTGAAGTACTAAGTAGCCACAAATTTGTTTAAAATACTTTGCATTTACAGAATGCCTTACAACCTTAAAGAATAGCAAACCACAGTGGACTAGGAAACCACCACTAGTGACGTGTCATCCTGATTTTGGTGCTCAATCCAGAGCTAGGTTTTCGCATCAGGGCTGAGGCATTGCAGTGTCATGCTTTTTCTCCTTAACCATGGCTTTCTAATGGAAGTGTTTAACAGTGTAATGTATATTGATACAGTGGAATAATATACAGTCTAGGCTAAAGAAGGATCTGTATAGGTAGAGTATCATAATAATTGCCTATAAGCAGGAACAAATGATCTGCTGTGGAACTACCTGTACGTACACCTGTATCTTAATTTCCACTAAAAAGCTTTGAGTAGCAGCACTAAATACCTGAGCCAGATCTAACTCTGCAATTCTGTTCTTCTACTCTTTCATACCTATACAGGTATTTTCACTTGTTCCATTGATGATTCCCTGTTGTTCTCTGTGGAAACTTGGAAAATACTTTGTGTTTTATTTGAATCCTAACATGTCATTTAGTACTTTTTACTCAGCAGAAGAGTCAAACCAGTGGTGATCTTCAAATGTGTGTGTTAATATGTGTAACTGCACATGCAGCCAAAAGAGAGTATGTGAAAATTCTTTGCAGATGCCCTGTGACTTCATTCACACTTCAGTGATTAATTGAAATGGGTAATTCTTTTAGAAAGGTAGTATATGTTTTCCTTGTTAATCTATGTGCTAATCTGTGTTCCTCTGACAACTTAATAAGCAAAGGGGTTACGTTATGGTTGTAAACCAGACAAACCATAAACAGACTGCTACCTAATGAAGTGTCACTTTTATTCAGGTTTTTTTTTTTTTCTTTCAGAACAGACTAGTTTGCATCATGTTCTTGCTTTGAAGTGTAGCATTTGTTGCACATCTGACACATTTCTTTCCAACTCGGGGGAGTATTTCATAACTTCATTCTGAAGCTGCAAATATTTGGGCTTATGAAAGGAATTTGAGTTTAGGAAATCTAGAGTACTATATGGAAGACATTTTCTTTTCCATGTTCTTTTTTTTTTTTTTTTTTTTTAGTATGGGTTTGTTTCTGTGTTAGTGCTTAGCTCATTAGGGTTTTACAAAGGGGATTGCTGCTACCTTGGCTTGCATAACCTCCCTTCAAAGAAAGCAGTTTATCCCTGCCTGTTTTTCAAAAGAAAATGAAGTTATACTGCAGAAAACATTTGGGTCTTTGGATCATGAGCTGCCTTGATAAGACACCTCAGCCCAGGATATCCCCTCCTGTGTTTGCTACTCCATCCACTATTTCCTGATGCTAGACAGGTGGGACTCAAATTAGTTTGGTTTTTTTTTTTTCCTTCTGAGATGCTGTTCTCTGCTTGCACTGAGCAGAGTTGGAGATCTAATTTAGCAACCTTGAGCCCACTCCAAGAGCTGTAAACCTGTAGTTAAAATTGTGGGGTCTCAGCCTGAAGATCTCAGCCATCTTCTTTCCTGAACGTGCTGTTGTAATGCAGAACACTGCATGATGCATTTTGTGTGTCCTACAAAAAGCAATATGTTGGTTGGTCTTTCTTTGTACACTAATTAACAATTGAAGATATTTTTCTTCAAGCACTCTGAATTTGCATGCTTACAGACTGCCCAATTTTGATACCACCCCAATGAATGGTAAATCAGTATGATTCAAATCAAAGACTTTTAAATCCTGTGAAGAAAAAGCAAATTATAACCAACAAAAGATCAAATTGTCTCATGGCAAATTTTGAATGAGGTGAACTTTGAATGAAGCCTGTGCTGAGTATAAAAAGAAAACAGTCAGAAATTAATAAAGTAGGAGTATCTGCAGTCACAAAAGGAATACTAATTTATGGTACCTTCAGTAGAGGCATCTGCAGGAAGATTTATTTTTCAGCAGGGAAGGCTATTCGTAAGTATTTTCAAAGATGTACTTCTGCATCAGCAATGCATATGTTTCTGAGCTTCACTTTTTATTTTCCATGTATTTTAGCAACTCATTTATTTTGGCCATCACTAGGGAAATCTCAGCCATGCCTATTTACAATGTGTTGTTATGTGACATAATTTGTGTTGGGACAAATCTTCTTTCCTACAATACATAACACTTCTCTGTCTGTACTACAAATGCCTGGTGCTTTCATGCTTCTTCGAAATACAAAAATACTGTTTTCAGCTGTATCTACTCATAAAGTTAACTTCTGCAAGTGCCCCCTCTACTTTCTTGAACTGCATTTATATTTCCAAGTTTCTGGATGCTGGGGAACAGTGAGCATCTTTCAGGTGCTCCTGTTTTTCACCCATACTTTCAGAATTTGCTTTCTTTCATTTCCAAGTACAGATTTACATTTGTTAAACAGAGTTGGCCAGAGGGATTTACATCGTCTGTTTTGGAGGGCCCATGAGCCTCTTGCTGGGGTACATGAACAAGGTCTTGAGCAGAACGTTTGCCTCCTTGCTTGTACAGTCTGGCAACCCCCTCCCCTCTTCTATCTCTGTCATGGGGTTGGAGAATGAGGTTGAGCCTGGCTTCCTGCCTTGGGTTGCAGAGAGACTGCTGTTCTCCTGCACCTCTTTGGGTTTAAAGACTGTCATAGTCTGATTGTGCAGACCATGGGCCCTGGAGCAGCCCTGATGCTTTTTCTGGTGCTGGGACCTCTTTGGTCGGTAATCTGGTAAGGTTCAGAATTACCTGTGCTTCAGCTGGAGGAGTTGTCTGATTACTGCTGTGTTTGCATCAGTTAAACCAGGCTGTTCCTGAAATGTACTGCTAACAAAAGGATGACAGTGGTGTTGAGTGTATGAAATGGTGTGGTTTTGTATATATACATGCGTTTAGGACCATGACCTGCAATGCAACCCGTGTAGCTGAATCCTTAGATTGAAGTATTTTCCATGACTTACAAGAAAAACATGTTCTGCTAGAATAAACACTTGCCATGACAATTGCTGCTATAGATAAGTAGTCCTCTGTTCATAACAGCAGTATCTTTCCCCCTTACAGCATCAAATTAAATAGCAGTAAAGCGATCCTTCTATTACTGAGTCATAACCCGATGAACTAGTAGTGTCATGTCTATTTTCGGAAGCTTTGTTGCTAAAAACAGATCCTCACTCTGCAGACTGCTTTAGCCTTTCCCAAAGTGGCAGCATTTCATTAGAAATAGCTTGCTGGGCCTTCTTTGCCCAGATCTCCATTGTAGTGCCCTGGTCTGTGAGAGCAGACAGCTGGGGGAGTTCGGCGTTTTGAAGGTTATGATCACAGCAGTTTCGTAAGTGCTTTATTTCAGTTCTCTTCTGGCTGTGCTGGGGACAGGTGCGGTCTGGTTCTGATTTCACTGGTCTTAATTTCTTATCTGACCTGGTAGTCAATCAAGGGCATGAGAGAGGAGCAAGAGAAAGCGGGAGAGGAACGGCCTGAGACAGACAGACAGTGAGAGTGCAATGCTAAGCATCTGACTTTTCTCATCCAGGAACTGGCAGATCTGCCTGTCATTCAGTGCTGCTCTGTGTACTGACGCTGCCCTGTGCAAAATGGATTTCTGAGTGTTAACCATCATGTTCTTCTTTTCCAAAGGGTCTTCTGTAGGATTTCATTTGCAGAGCACAGAGGGCAATATCTAGGGTAATTCCAGGGCTTAGTGGCTGTGATCTTTTGTCAACTCTACTTGTGAGTGAAATTAAACTTGGTATGAGCACCCACAATCTGAGCTTGTGCAACACAATTCCTGGCCAATGAGGGAAAAATCATAAACCTGACAAGTATTTATGAGAGAGAAAAATGAGATGTCATATTATAACAGGAATATATTCATTAAATCTATCAATTTCACAGAAACCAGGAATTCCCTTTTCAGTAAAAGGCTTTGAGTAGGTTTATAAAGTCAGATATTCTTTTATGAGATGTAACTTTTTTATGCTAAAACACAGTATGTTTAAATTCAGGTCAGTATTTTCTAAGGGAGCAAGTTACAAAAAGGGCTGAGTTAACATGAAGTTACAGTAGCCACTCTGTTTCTGAGAGGATATTGGCCAATATCTGTGCATCAGCTTATCGCAGCTGGAGCCATACCTGGAAAAAACCTTCTTACAAAAGCAATAAGCCTGGCAGGGGTAAGCCTTCAATGTCAGTAGCCTTATGCCACTTCCCATCACCAGAGGATCTGATGCAGCAGGAATACAGCAAAGACTTCAAAGAACAATTTCCAGTCCTTTCCCACATGCAGGAGGTTGTTCCCAGAAGAACCTGGGGTGTGAACCTTGCAGAGTCTTCCCTGCCTGCCTAGAGGAGGAGAAAGGTGTCTCTTCTGTCAGAACGGAGAGAGACCCCAAAGCTGAAAAGCTGGACTTCTTCAGGTTCTTGAGGGCATTCACTTATGCTGTCAGATTTTCAGTCCAAAGAAGGAGTAGTCAGTGTGGTGGTGATGTGAGCGACTGAGTGCTATGTGTACACGATGTAATTAAACTTAGCATCAGTTCATACCATAAAATTAATTCCACTGCTACTAGCAGTAAAGCTTTGCCAGTGTTAAGTTTCCAGCACAAAATTTGCTAAGGGAAGCCAAAGCACTGGTGAGACACGGGAGTTATAGCAGCACACGATGGAGCTGGCCAGCTCACTCACTGGGAAGGAGTCCTGGCTTCTCCATTCCAGGGGGCTTGACTTGCTGCTGCTTCAGAAGTGAGCTTGTCATGTTATTGTGTGGTCACAGCCTTGTGAGTAAACCTTTATAACTGGTGAGATTCGGACCAATTTGGCACAAGGGATGCAGCACAAGAGGTGGCTAGACTGTCTGTGATCTAGTATGCCAAAATGGACAGGCAGGTAAGATACAGTCAAGCAGGGAAAAAAAGACTAGTGGAAGCAAAGTTCAGCCGCCTTTGTATGAGATGAATGTCACGAACCAATATCTAAGTATAACTGGGCTGGTGTTATCAGGTTAGATTGGCACCTGCTGCTGACGGAGATGAGCCCCACGCCATTCACAGCCCGGCGGGTGGTATAGCTGTCTCGTGCAGTTTTCCAGCCACTTGTGTCTTTCCTTCTGATGGCAGCATGCTGTGGAGGCACCGCTTGTCTGGTTTCCATTGCCCTGGTTCCAGCTGCTCCTCATGGCTAGCAAAACAGGAGGTTTGGGTGGGGTTTTTTTTGTTTGAGGTTTATTTTTTGGTTAGAAAGCACTTAAAATGCTTTTTTGTATGAGTTAAGTAGTGATTGTAGTCCCTGTGCTAAGGCAGTTTCAGGGACTTGATGCTCATTTTTGCCACAACCATATTTCCAGATGTTACACAGATGCCCGATTCTTTGGTATGCTGGCACTCGTTCTTGGGTGACCTTATACTGTCCTGTGTGTGGTTTGAGAGTGTGAAGTGGGGAAAAAGTGTGGCTAGAGACTGAGGAAAGATAAAGGCTTTTACTGCTTAAATCCCCTCACCACCTAGTTTCCTTTAGTAGATAGCAAACGAGCATTGTTCAGAGAAGCATGGATTGGAAAGGTGCATGTACTCCTGTGTGGTAACACGTCATGGATGCTAATGCATAAGAACGTATAAAATATACAAAAATCATCTGTACAAGGTTGTGTGCATGGGATTTATGTTAGACTTTGAGCTCAGAAAGTCAAGAGACACTTCTCATATTTTAACAAAATACACATTTAAATGTATTTCATTGTTTGAGTGAAACACAGCTTACCTATTGTACCTAGAAATATTAGCTCCTAAATGTATCTGTTTACAAATGGCAGCCTCAACTTTATTTTAAACTAAGCATTAACACTAGATGTCCTTTCAGTATAATTAGTTCACCAAGCTCATGAAGAAATACGATGTCTAAAAAAAAGTACAATTAAACATGGTTCAGAAATTGTAGTTAAAGCCTCAACCCCCTATTTTTCAAAGTGGAATTTAAAATCTATTGTCCAAATAAATCAGTTTTCCACTTAAAAGTAATGAAAACCTTTTGCTGCAGCCCAAGAGAAAAGCTCTTGAGAGAGGAAAAGTTGTATTGTGTGAGAGCTGACTTTAATAAATGTAAACCCTCACTAAATGATATCAGTTTTGTTTATTTGCCCACAGGCCACATTTGGATTGATCTGTGGGAACTTTTGTGTTTCTTATCACCCAGTCGCACAAAAAATATGACCATGTCTTCAAAAGAAAACTGGACCTCAGTCCTCCATAATGTTACTTCTTGTAGTATTAATCAGTCATCATCCTTATGGCATGCAGAGATCAAAATACAAAATTCCTTAACTGTTCCCCTATTTCTGAACTTTTTGAATGTTTGCAGTAATGCAGCTTAATGTTCAACAAGGTTATTGCTGGATAGTCAGGGTAGCGGTGACAAAGTCTATCACCACTTACAAATGTAACGATTAAGTTCAAAGCCTTTGGACAGGGTTGTTTGTTAGCAGAGAGAGCTCGAAAACTGAGACAAAGTATTAGCGATCAGGGAGCAAAGGGTGATGTGTTGTGACAGCTAGAGGTATTGTGCTAACGGCCACAGCCTGGTAACCTGGCTGGGAGACCCTCTGTTTGTGTGTTTCTCCATTATTCAGATTATTTCCTCTTGCGGTAAATAAGGGCTTACTTTGGGGTTTTCCTGTTGTGCCTAGATCAAGGAAGAAATTGGGAAATAAGTGCTGTGTATAAGCAACATGCTTTCAGAAAGTTGCCTGGATTTTTTGCCTGGAGAGAATGACCGGCTTGGTTTAATTTTTCAGGTCAGTTGTAGCTTTTAGAGAAACTTTGGGAGTTTGATTTTCTTTGGTTGGTTGGTTGGTTGGTTTTTTTGCTTGTTCACCTGGCTGTGGTGGCTGAACGGCAGTTCCCCTCAATGCAGCCAGCACCGTGTCCGCTGATGTCCAGGCAGGGAAATCCCGGGGACGGAGGAGAGGTGTGCCCCAGCCTGCCACAGGCCAGGCAGCCAGGAGCACGGGTGATCCCTGCTCCCGGGCTGTGCTCAACGAGGGTTGAATTACCTGTCGGGGCCTGGAGGGCACGTGTGGCAGAGGGCACTTTGCTGGTGCCCTGGAAAGGAGCGGCACGCTCCTTTTTGTTGCAGGCTGTTGACAGCAGGACACCGGATACCCCCCAGGAAAATGGATGGCCTCTTAGCTAGCACGTTGCTGCACCGAGTGCCGGCGTGCCACCTTCCCCCTTTCCCTCCCTCCCTTCCTCAGTCAACCTTCCCAGCGCTGAGCTCCAGTGCTGCGCAGGAGGTGCTGCATGAAACCCCGCGGGCGGCTGAGGCACTGATGTCCCCCCAGCTGCAGCATCCCAGGTGCAGCTAGCAGGAGTGAGGTGGCCGGCGGAGCGCCGTCTTCTAAAATGCTGAGGTACTGGGGGGGGACCGAGTGGGGATGCTGGCAGCCTAGGCAGGGGCTTGTTGCAAACCTCCCTCCTGGCCAAGCTGCCCACGCTGAAAGCTGCCTCCTGTGAGCCCTGCTGCCCTGCCTGGCCCTCATGCCCGGGCTGGGCGTGGATGGCAGGGGTCTTCCCACTTCACAAAAGGTGGAAATGTTCCTCCCCAACAGCTTTCTGCTACCTACGGGGGTATCTCTGCCCTTTCCTCTTGGGATACGTTGGGCAACTCGTAGGAAAAAATGCATCAAGGTTGTTCTCAGAAGTTGCTGCTAATGAGCAGAGGGCTAGGGTGTAAAGAATTTAATTTCCCTTCATGCCAAGACCTTGAAACAAGCTGTTGGGGTGGGCTTGTGCTACAGCCATTCTTTTTGCTCGTCAGAAAGAAGTCTAAAGAACTACAGCAGCTCCTGCCACAGCGAGATGGCTTTAGAAAAACTATAATTTAAAAATATCCGATTTTTAAAGCAGTTCCTAGAAGACAAGCTCTGCCTGCCTCCTGGGCTTGTCAGGAGCTGAAGTGTCTCTCTGTGTGCCAGAACCACTTTGGGAGACAGGTGCAGCAATGTCAGTGAGGTTGGGGAATGTGTAATAACCCAGTTGGCTATCACCAAAAGGTGGCAGCGTCTACATCTGCTTTTTGTTATAGCCCATGCTGCTAGTTAAACCAAATATCCTAGATTTAGGTGCAGCAGGAACAGGGCAGTAGCAATTGGTGCTGGATGAGCAACAATAGCAGATCTATGTTTGCTTTGTCTTGATGTTTTATTGGCCAACCCAAATGAGGATAAATAGGCAGACAAACAGATTAATGCTACTGATGGGCTCTGAGAAGCCATCCACGTCTATATTTCATCTCTTCGTGATGGCCCCAATCTAATCCCTGGGTCAAGACACTTCCACGCCTGGGGATTCAAAGTCCTGGTCTGAGCGTGAGACTGCCCAGAAACAAGGGTGCTGGGAAGTATCAGCACTGGGGTTTCTACAGCAGGAAACGAATAACGTGGGCTCAGCAGTGCTGTGTCATGAGATACAAAGCAAAACCCTGAAGTTAGGCCATAAAAGAAAACATAGCTCATGTACATCCCGATGAAAATATATCTTCCTCTCTTTCCTGGAGAGACCCTCTACATAGCAAAAATAAAAGCATCTGTATATATATTTTTTTAACTTTGCTGGTAAACCATTCTCTGTGTGATAAAATGACTGATTGTCTTCAGATTTTTCCTCATTTTTAGTTATCATATGAAATAAAAAAATATTTAGCCAGCTTGAATGAATTCTTTTATCTCTCCTTAAAGGATAAACTTTTGTCAGAGTCCCTTAGTGTTTTTCCTTTAGAGAAATATTCAGCAAGATTGCTCTGTTGCCCTTTTAATTTCCTTCTACCTTTTTCTGAACTGCTCTGTTGCCCCAAGGTAACATGTTAATTAAATTAGGATAAAAACTTTATGTTTCAGTGCAGAAAAAGAATTGGGCATGTTTGTTTGTTCTGTGAAGGAATTTTTCTTTTTTGCTTTTTATCCTGTAAGGCCCTTCTGAAGCACAACACTGAGTGAAATCTTTGCAAACAACACTTCACATGCTGGGCCCTGATGCTTTGGTTCTGTTAAAATCAATAGCTTCAGCTGTAGAGGATGGAAGCCAGATTTTGCTTTGAAAGTCTCTTCTATAGCAGTTTACCTGCAGAGAAGTCCTAGTACTGTGGGGTTAAAGTGTCTCTTTGTGTCTCACTCACAGCATCAGCTGAAGTCAGTGTTAATTGCATACTCATGTACTCAGAGACTGGCCTTTAGACTTTTATACGTACACTCAAAGATTATTTTCAGTTTCTGAATCTTTTTTCATATGTCATATAACAGCCTCCTGCAGTTCCCTGTTGCTACCAAAAAGGCTATGCCTATGCCTTATAGACAAGAAGAGTCAAAGGTGGGGGCCAGCAGCCTTAGAAAATAACAACACACTCATATGTGATTGCTTTTGTCACGTGCCTACAGGATCAGTGTAAAATGTTTCAAATGATGGATATTGTATGTGGAATCCCAATGATGAATATTACAGATTTTGTCTCTGTATAACAGCAGTACTAAGGTAAATAACTGAAAATAATGCTGCTTGTTGAGAAGGGTGTTGTCCTAGCCTTACAGGTTCCCTGTGTTTCCTCGAATGGTACCAAATCCATCCCTGGAACAACATAGTTCACTAGTAGCTTTTGGATAGTGCTTCTGGTTTAGTATTAAGCAATTTAGACAGGAATTTGGAGCAATGTTGAGTGATCAAATGATCAAATGATCAAGTGATCAAATGAATTACTGGACCCACAAAAAAACTTTTGAATAGTTCATAACTAAAGTGAGGCTCAAAAATATCTCTGTAATATAACCCAATTGTGGACCATTGTTCTTTGAAGAAAAGGATTACTTTAGCTTAAACTTCATGTCATACTTCCATTTTTTACTCCTTTTAAATATCTATTGTATTTTTAAAGCATAATTTAAATAAATGACTTTACTATTTTATTGACTATGTTTATCAGAACGTGCCAGGTTTATGTGGCACAACATGTAAGAGCAAAAGCAACCTTTGTGTAAAAAGTGTAAAACCACACTTTCTTGCTAAGCTTGTATCATCTTTTTGACTTGACTTTTTTGAAAAAACAGTGTTTCCAGTACTATGGTACTACAATAAATACTAGAACTTCAGAGTATGTTGTCTATCTAAAAAGCAGCTGCTCAAATCTAAAGATCTTACCAGAACTTGTCCTTTGTGACAAAATTTGATGGAAAATCTTTCTTTTTGACACCTTTGAAATATATTATCTCCTGTTTCAACATCTTATATGCATCACAGTTTAGCCAATTAAGTGATGTTTATATGCCTTGTAATTTTTTCATATGAGTAGAAATGAAGTGGTTAAATCAAGATGATAATAGGATCTGAACAATTCAATATTAATATAAAAAGTGAAAGATTTCACTTAAAGTCTTGGAACAAAGTTAGAATTTTTGTTCTGGTATTTCAATTTCTCATCCTTATTTTAAGCCATTTTTAAAAATAACAGTGGAAAAGAGGAATGCTCATTGCAATTGTCTAATTGATTGGATCAAGGTCTACAAGATGGCCAAAATTCCTGACGTTTCTTATTAATGACTTTGAAATTGTATCCCTGACTCAGTTCTTAAAAGCTTTGAGAAATGTACCCAGAAGTTTCTCTTTTCCTGAAGAAAATTAGCAACCTTAACTGCACCATGCTGATAAAGCTTACGGTAACTGAACTTGCTAAAGCCTCCTGGCAAACAAGGAAGGATACCTTTCCCATTGCCTCCCATTTTCAGGGGGGAAAAATTCCCAGACTCCAAACCACCTAGTTTCAGCTATCTATATTCAGGTGAAGCGTAGAAGAATACTTTGCAACTCCTTTGTTATTAACCTCATTCCATCTCAGTCCACTATTTAGTTAAAATACCCTTAATAGTGTATACCTGTTGCTTAGGCCAGGAACCCCGGCATTTCATTTATAACCTCTTCATAATGTGAAACCACTCCCTTAAGCCCCAAGCTTATTTCGGTCCATCAGGCTTAGAGTGGTCTCTGCTTTTCACACACAAGTAAATCCTGAAAGATCAAGGGGTGAAAAACCCCCACCACCTTCTTAGTCTTAGGCCCTGAGCTGCTCCTCCTCCAACCTGATACCCAGTGATCACAGAAAGCCTCTTGCCTACAACTATGGATGTAGACTTTTATTGGGAGGAAGCATGGAGATGCAGCACCTACCAATATGCAGCAACTGCACCTTTATGGAGTATCTATAGGAATTAATATGACTCAGCCCACCACATCAATGCTTCTCTCCTCCACTTGATCTCTTTGCTGTGCTGCCTACAGTACCCTTGCAGCTGGGCTGGTAGAAACCAAGAGCTCTGCAGCTCCTGGAGGTCCATCCAGCACCTGCTAGGTTCGGACGTGTCTCTGTAGGTCTATACAGATGGTATAGGGAGTGTTATGGCATTTATTTCCTATATTGATACCAGGTAGGTCTGAGCTGCAATCAGAGGCGTCACCGAGAGAGCTTTAAATGTGGCTGGGTACCTGACAGCACAGTGATTGGTGCTGCGGGTATGGTACAGGCTACACCAGCCACCCAGGATGCTGGATCTTTCTTTCAGAGATTCCTTTGGGTTGGTCTGTAAGGTCTGTAGGTCATAGTCTTTATTAACGTGGCTAGCGGGTCCAGTTAAGTTGTCTTAATCTTCACATACTTTGCAAAATGCCATTCTAAGTATGTGGACACTTGGCTTTATCCAAGTATGCCTGGTGAATCATAGGGTGTACTATGAAATTTTTTGTGGAAGAACTGTCTGTTTGCCAGGAATGAGACACTTCTCTGCACACAGTCTTTTAGAGGAGGAAAAGAGCAAAAAGACAGGCAATGCATCCAGAGTGGTATATAAAGTTTAAGTGTTGTTGTTTATTACAGTGAAAGCACCTCAGGCACATCCTTTCTTTTTTGGAATCACAACTTGATTCTGAGTTACCAAACTTTGGAAAACCTGTCCTAAGTGCTCTGAAACTGTATTCTGCACTTTGGAAAATGTCCAGAGTGATTAGGGAATACCCCAGGAGCAACAGGGTAACGTTCTCCAAAACATCACATTTTAAATTCTTCCCATGATTTTTAGCAGCCTCTAAGATTTCATTTTAAAGACCTTAAGACAAAAATCCCTTCTTGCATAATACTGATGGTGATTACATCATGATAGCAGAAAGCAATCTGACCTGTGATAAATTCTTTCCATTTCTGCTATAAATATAGCTTTCCCTTTGTAAATCAATTTACACTTGCTCTAATAAGTCTGTTGAAAGTTGCTCCTGCACAGAGTCTGAGGGCATGAATGCAAGCATCCTGCCTTCAGAGAGCGGCTGAAAAGCCCACCTGTTCAGGCGAGCACTGAAACAAGATGACGGATGTCAGCGTGACTGGTTCATGCCGATGCCCTCACGTATTTACCCGTTCATAGCCTATGCTCTGTCTTTTCCTGCCACACAGCCGGGATCGGAGGGAGGTTGAGCCTTTTCTGCCCTATTAACTTTGGCATGTTTGCTTTGCTTTTATCTCCCAGTCTCCTCTCCCCAGTAGCAACTGCCTTGCCCTCAGTCCGGAGGATGGCCCCATGACTCCTTTGTTTAACTGCTGTTATAAGCTGCCGCACAAATTGCTTGGCAGAGGGTGATTTGTAGTGACAAGGCTTGAACCTTATCCCCGGAGATTCACCAGATACCTCTGCAATGCTCTGCATCTCTCAGGATGGGGAATAGGAAGCCCAGCTCCCACTTTCAAGCCTGATCTTGCATCACCCCAGCTATTGCATAACATTTTAGCTGAGATGCAATGGCATGTCCTCCTGCTCTCCGTTGCATTAACGTGGCTCTGCTTGCTCACAGGAGGTGAGCCGATCCCTCTTTCCCATTATTTATGGATCACTATGCATGCAGTGATTTACACACATCCTTTAAGAATTATAGAGATAGATCAGATCAACAAAAATGATGCTCTTTAAAATCTTTTGAGGAGAAATGGGTAATTTGCTTAAGAATGTATGGGATGAAAATTAGTCTTCTGTGTGCCTTGAAGTGTCACAGTCTAACTCACATAATTTACAAATACTGAGAAAATGGCAGAGGCTTAGTTTGGAAGACCACTTTACTTGTATCTTCTTTTCTTTTAAAATGTCTTTGCTTTCAAATTTCAGGTTTTGCTTCTCTTTATTTCTCATTTTTCACTGAATCTGTGATATGTGTTAATTTTCTGTTGTAGATTTGTTACTGTTCCCTAACTTTGCCTGATTTCCACCTCACATTTTGACTTCTGATGAAGATTGCATCACCTGTTTTAGTCCTTTAACACTTGAAAGTTTTCTTTTTGTGATTCATCTTGCTTTTATGTTTTTAAATCGTATCTGGTACCTATTCTCCCTGCTAGAACTATAACAACTCCCTTCTCTTTCCCACCATTTCTTAGGGTCCCATAATCCCACAGCTGATGGCTCCTTATCCTTTCAAGCCTTCAAACAATAACAAAACAAAACTGTAGACCTCCTCTCCTCATTCATCTTTCTGCTGCAGAAATACCTAAATGCCAAGCAGAGGCGTGCGTGTGAGTGGACTTGCATGGCAGGTGTGGGTTTTTTTGGTCAATGGGCTGCAGATTTACCAAGCGTCATTTCTGCTGCTCTGAAGGTAGTTTTGCAGCACTTAAAGGTGGCTGTGGGAAGAAGCTGGTGGAAGTTCTGCAGCTGGATTTGGGATAAGGAGCCATCACGTGCAATCTTCTGTTATTGTCCATGACTAAATCCCAGAGATTGGTTCAGCCTGTCCTAGTGGGCATGAGGTTACTTCCAGGTAAAAGAGTAAATTAACGTAATTTCTCTCCCAACCCTGGAATAACCTCCCCGTACTTTGTTGATCTGGGTAGGTTGGTGCCAGGATCCAGTGGATGGGTTCAGAAAAGAAGGGTTGAAGGTGTTGGTAATTTTCCTATCTTGTGATCTTGAAGTATGGGCAGAGCTGTCTTGGTGATGATAAAGTGGGGGACAAAAAGGGTCCCTCCATGCTTTCTGTCTGTCTCCTTCATTCCATCCTTCAGGAAAAGGGTTTTGGCTTTCATTGATCCAGGGAACAACTCATAGGTTCACAAGTCAGCTTTATGTTGTTAGAGCTTGTGGCAGGCTTATGGCCTCAGGACTAAAGGTCCAAGTGAAATAAAAGGCTGATGGCTTTGAATTAAGATGCTCATTTATAGACTTGCATGCACAGTTCTTTATACTTGTAAGAATATATGCAAATGATAAGAATTATGCATGGGCTTTGAGACTGAAGTAATTCAATTTACTTTAAAAAATGTAGCTAGGGTTCCTGTATGTTACTATTATCCTTCATTCTGTATGTCTCACACATACCGTACTTTCAACATATGCAACACAACCTTAAAGTAGGAGCACTGAATCTGTGTTCTCGGTGCCCTTGTCTTTACCAGGGAAACTGAGCATTCAGCCAAGTGACCAAGCTAGCTGATTTATGTCTGGAGAAAGAGAGTCTGGCCTTGGATGTGACTGGTATTTTACATGTACTGTATCAGTGTATTGGTTATTTATATTGTAGGAGTGCTTAGAAGACCCAAAAAAGATCAGTGCCCTAAAATATTAAACACTACACACAAAACTGAAACTGTTACTGCCTCAAAAAAAAAATCAGTTTTTCTGCAACTTCTGATTCTCCGGTAAATTGGGAATACTGAAAAATTGTTAGTAGAATGGATATATTGTCTGGTTACATGCTGTGCACAGATTTTCTCTTGCACTAGGGACATTTAAGATGTCGCATTCACTATATTTGTATGATGTATTTAAAACATTTTTGCTGAAAAAGTTGGAAGAAGTTTTTCTTTGTGTGTTAAAAGTGCCACAAAATCACCAGCATAAAAGCACAGATGTTCTGTGGCTGACACACAGGCTTGGGAGTGCTTGTTTCTGCATCAAGATATTGTCTAAATAGATAAAATAGCTAAACATTTTTTTTTTCTGTCAGAGATCTAAAGAGATGAATGACAGGTCTTATAATAATGGTAAATATGCTTGGGGCAACACAGAGGCCAAAGACCATGACCCTGTGTTGGTAGAACACTGTTTTCTGGGAGAATCTTAAGAATTTTGAATACACTCAAACAGGCATGGGAACATTTGGGATGGTTTCAGCTTTTTTCTTTTTTTATCTCTTTGGAATAACTTATAAATATTTCAGAATGCCCTTGCGACATGTCTGGTCCTGTGTGAAAAAAATTAAGGGAATATATTTTAGAATTGTATCCCAAGTGTTTATAAGGAATATTGTAAAGTTAGAAATTCCCCCAAAAGCACTAATTCATAAGTGTGCTGGATACCTTGTATGCAAGGAAAATCCTGCTCTAGAAGTATGAACTAACCTGCACGTCACAGAGGATGAAATAAGTGGAATAAAACGACCAGCAGAAAAAATAGTAAGAGCTGCCTTGCAGGGCAGATTGAACTTTCTGTGTAGAACTTAGTTGGCACAGCAGGAAAAGGACACTGAAACACGTGTGTGATGAAGAAAGTAAATATAAATGAGATGATACTGACACTTACTTCTCACTGAAGGTTTGTTACTATCTAAATGGCACCTGAAGTTTTCTTGGTTTGGAGCAGAACAGTCTACACCAGCAGACTCAAAACTGAGCTGAGGCTGAAATTGAAGTCCATTTAACACAAGCAAGCTGTCAGCAACTTGTTCACATCATCAAAGCTGATATAAATATATCAAGATGACCGAGTCGTTCATTGTCTGAAAAGTGTCATGGAAGGGGATTTATCAGTCATGGGGACAGAAGAGAGAGCCCACAGCGATCTGATTGTCTTTCTGAATAGTGGTATAAATTTGATAATTGAAAAGGGCAATCGCCAAGAAAAAAAATTGTGTTCACACACAAACCGGAGTGAATTCAGCTGCATGTAACATAGGGAAAAACACCATGAATGCATCAGAATGTTGATTTGTTGATTTTTTTTTTTTTTTAATCAGGTGAATCTTTTAGCTTAATTATTAATTTCTAGAGAACCTCTAGTAATTTGAAAATTGGTCACAGATTTTTTTAACCAGTTAACCTTGACTTCCAGCTATTTAATTACAATAATTATAGAATAGCATGGATAACTCCACTTCATAGCAGATTATTTGTGTCCTCTGAAGCCCAAGTAATTCTTTTGAGCAGCATGCAAGTTTTTTAAAGGTTTATTTTACCAATATACTCATACACATGGATATCCCCATACTATCTCAAGGGTCACTGGAGTCAGTGGAAGTCCTTCCACTGATATAACTGGACAACAGTTGGAAGCTTAAAATACTATCAAGGGCCAGATCCTGTCATTGTAGTGCATTACAAAGTATTCAGAAACCTACAAAACTTAGGCTAAGTGCAGAAGTGTGGTGAGAGGTACCGATTTCTCAAACATGTGACTGAAATCAATAAATTAGGTTTGTTTTTTACTGTGTCATATTGTTTCATTTTGATGTTGCTAAAAAAATATTTGCATGCTTTTGGAATGAAATAAAAAAGCACGTGTTCTTTATACCTTCAGATGAATCTTTTGTTTAAATGTATATATCTTGTCAAATGCTTTAGCTTCTGAGAGAATGCAGTCTTTCATCTACTTGTATTTATTAATATAATGCTTGAAAGTTTTGCTAGTCATAATATCATGATGCCTAGTGTCCCTTTTTGTATTTTATTCCTGAGCAAGGCAGTGTTGTAATGGAGAAACACGTTAAGATAATTTTAGGTCTGTCTTGTTTTAGTCATGTCCATAAGCGAGCCCTACAGCAGAGGTAGTCAGCCAACGTGCCTGGCAATTATCTTCTTCAAAGACTGCAGCACTTGGTTGTTTCCTTGTTTGTAAGGAGTAACAAGCCATAAAAAGCAGGGAAAGCAGAGGGAAACTCCTGTTGTTTATGTGGCTTCCTTTACTCAGAGCTTTTAAAATCCACCTTGAAAGCCACGAGCCCTCGATTGCTCCATCCTGTGCTAAGAGCAGCCCCCTTGATCGCTCTCTGCTCTGCAATGGAGATGTGGCTCCTTGGTAAGGGAGGGTGATGTCAGTCCCAAGGGGACAGGTGGCTCCGACTGTCCTGTCAAGGAGTAGGGTGTCCACAATGACAAAGTGATGGTTTGCAACACCTGAGGACAAAACAGCTGAGTGCCAGACCCGGTGGCAAGTATTGCATCTGCCCCCTTTCACAATGATGCTTGCAGGTTGAGGGCTAGGACGGCACTTGCCAAAAGCCCAAACGCTGGCTATATTTCACTTGAAGAGATTATATACATCTTTTGCAGTCTTGCGTAAGAATATTTCTACTTAACTTTTTTCAGGTAGTTTGGTGTGAGTTGCATGTTGGGTAAGTTCAGCAGTTATTCACACTTGCTGGTGTCAAAGTAATTTTTATCTCTCAACAGCAGAAAGAAGGAAGGTGGGGACTATTTGCAGGACTTGGCAATGGTGGCAGTGTTTGTCTTCAGTTGGCACCACAGGTACAATTGCTGAACGGGTTTCCAGACCTTAAGCTGTTTAATCAGCACTGAAACTTTCTTGGTAAACAATGGACTGGAATCGCTTGCTTGACACTAATACTTTTGTTGTATTTTCTTACTCGGAGTACTGTCAGATTGGACTGGACTCAGCCACGTTTGCTGTTGGAGTTTTCAGTGCTTGTTTAAAAAAGGAATATTCTGAGAGTGCAAGAGGTCTGTTATCATTTTCATCTGCATACATAACTTTCAATGACTGTAATGGGAAATACGGAGAGGGAACAGATTGCCTAAGAATGCCTGTCTTTAAAGCAATTAGTTTGATAAATGACCTGACTGAGACTGGTCAGAAAGACAACAGAAGAGAGACTTATCTATGAAGAGGTACCAAATTGCAGTGACCATTCAGGAGTCCTTTGCACTGGAAAAGGCATGCAGGGTTTTGTTTCTAGAGTGCTTTATTTTTCTGGTACTAATTTATGTGTTTGAAGCCTTTGGAGTAGTTGCTGTTATCCTCCACATTTAAAGTAAGGGGGGACAGAGGCAGGAAGCTTCAGGGGTTCTCCAGATAGAGAAGCGGTAGAGTCTTATCTGAGGAATTTCTGGTTCTTCTTCCCTTCATTGACTGCTGGAGTATCGGTTACTGGGCTGCATGGGGCAAGCAGCATCCCAAGCTACGTATAGGTTCTGCAGATGCAATAAATCTTGAGAGGATTCAACGCAGACATCCTTCAGCTACCATGGCTATTTCCAAAGCCCACGGTATGATGCAGATCTCACGTCAGATGTCTCATGTCACTATGAGCTGTCGTTTCCATAGGAAACTATTGAAAATTAGTGAGATTTTGCACAAATAGGTCTGTGTTATCTCCCGCAGCAAACTTACAGGAATGCTGGGAATGAAGTCCTGTTTTCTGGTTTTCCCCTATTGGTTTCTCAAGAGGTCTTCAGATGCTCAGGAAAGACAAGTACTGTAAACAGTTCAGCATATAAATGACAACACATACTTTGGTTTCTAACATCAATAAATAATTAAAAAGATATTTTAGTTTACATTTTCATATTTTCAAGGTTTTTAGCAACAAAGCTCGTCTTTGAGTGTGGGGTTTTTTTTTTCCTGTCTGTGAAAGAACAGCTGGTTGGGGTAGATTGGTGCAATTCTTTGGTAGAATGTTTTTCCATTGATGTATGCTGTTTAATAAAGAGTTGTTTTCCAACAAAAAATATGTGCTCATCCTTTTAGAATTTTTCTGGGAAAAAACACCAGACAGACAAATCTATAACCATGGTTATTAAAATAGAAAACTCAGCTTTTTTAATTTCAGCATTTTGATGTTATAACTTCAGATTTCAAAATGAAAATGTAGGAAGAAATGCAGATTTTTGATTTTTTTTTTTTCTTCTAAGTTGCTGGAAACTGATTTTAAATGTGTTTTCCTTTCAGTTTGGGGCAAATTCCAAGATATTCAAATTTCCTCTAAAGGATAAATCCTGAGACTAAGTCAGTAATGGACTCGGATTTATCTTGAACATTCATGTTCTTATTCAAGAAAATGCTTGCACTACACAAAATTATTGAGGAAATGTAACAAGTCTGTGTGTCAGCTTTTACTCTTGTGAGCCTTTAAGAATGTCTTTACTTCAGTCTGTGTCACTGTCAGGAGTTTTGAAGTATGCCATTTGTCATTTAACAACACAGGGAAACTAGAGGGGAAGAGAGGTGTAGTTTCCTATGAAGTGCGGGAGGACCTTTAGCTGGGTGGGAGGCTGAAATGTTACGCTTTTTAAAAGCCAGGTTTTCAATTCTTATCCCCATTCTTTTTCTACCCGTTCCTTATTGCTGTGGCACTGCTTAGAGGAGGCTTTCAAGCAGCTCGAGCATCAAATACAAATATAGTAATGCATTGAAAGATAGGATTTTTCAAGAGAGGTCTTGGTTCTCAACTTCCTCAGTTCTCTCTTGAATACATCGTGGCCATGGGTTCTTCCTCCTACATTTTGCCTGTTCTCAGTTTATCTCATGCAGTTCCTTACAAGAGAAAACCAAGTGGTAAGTAGCAGGGTCCTAGGAGGTTGCAGAAATCTGTTCATCAGGATCCCTTGGCATAGTGCAGCTTTTGCAGTATAATGAGTTTAGGTGCAAAATCTTTGTCAGCCAAATGAGACGCAGACTTGTAATATTGCAGGTTCTGTGTATTTGTGTCAAAAATGTGTAAATGCACACAAATCTCTCAAAGAGTTATGGCTCGCCCAAGGCTCAATGTTCTCTCTACGTTTCTTACTGAATCAACACACTGTCATGACATTTCCTTCTTAGATTTGCATTTCCAAGCCAAAACATGACTTAAAACTGAAAGCCATGCTGATATGACAAGTGGTTTTGCTTGTGTTTATGATACCATAGATCAAGACCTGTTTTTTCTGAAAGGGGGAAAAAGCGCTCACCCCTAGAGTTTCAGCACAGCTTTATGCCCAGCAATCCAAGTTTTTTTTTTTCTCTTGTCCTCTCGGTGGTGCCCGTCCTTCTGTGGACAGTGTAATTCTTTGCATTAAAGTAGTTTGGGCCTTTCCTCCTTTTGGCTTGTTTCTTGTTTTTCTTCACCTTCCTAGCAAGACTGTTCACTAAGTTGCAGCTAAAATTGTGAAATGCATGTCTAGATCCAAAATCTTTTTACATCTGGAGTGTATTCAGCGTTTTTTTTTTTTTTTTAAATAACCTTATCTCTGGTCATTGACATGATGCCTATTTATGGATACAGGCGTATAAGGCTGGCTCCATTCTGAGTCAATATGAGTTTTGCTATTGTCTCCAGTAGAAGCTAGGGTTATGCACTTGGACGTAAAAAGTTTGATGGAGACTTTAATTAAGTTTGTGAAAGTCATTAGAGGATGATAACCTTTCGTCCCTCCTGACCTCAGCTGGATTTTGAACTGGTTACCTAAAGGTTAAAGATTCTGTATCCCCTTTACAATGCTTTGATCCAGGAAGCCCATTTTATTTTCAAATCCTTTAAATTTCCCGTTTTCTGGGTTCATTTTAGATGGTGGTGGGTGGTTCTTTTGCTTTAATTTCCTGCTCGTCATTCTTCCCCATGCATCCTCTCTAAATGAGGTTGCTTGTGGGATCCGGCCTGGTTATTAGGCAGCCTTGTGGTAGCACTCCCTTTGAGGCTTTTTCTTCTCTTGAGCAGGCAAGAGAAGGTCTTCATATAAAGAAGGTCTTGGTTAATGCAGTTTTGTATGGTGAGAAACACTTGAATGAATCCCATACCTTGGGCTTTAGCACTGTTTTTTTCTGGAGCTTGGAATCTGGGAAAAATGTCCAGTCAGAAATTAGGAAAATGGGGGCTAAACTGACTTGAGGAGAAGGTTAGGAAATGTGAGCTAAGCATTTCTGCTGTTTAAAAAATTTCTCCAAACCCTTGTGAATGAAAGGGTTTTGGTGTCGCTATTTTGGCATTTCTCAGTCCTTCTATGCAGTCTATAACCTGATACCAAAGAGTTTACCTATGTTTCCCACATCAGAGCTTTGGACTAAAGTTTGGTTACTCTGAAATAATGGGCAAATTTCTCATCGCTTTCCAGAGAGCCAGGGACAGAAGCTTTCTGATCCGCACAGCTGAGCTGCCTGTTCTGGGGTAAAAGCTTTCTGTTACGTTGCAAGGGTTATAAAAAGAATGAACTCTCTACTTTCAGTTGTACCTGCAAATATTTGTGGGATCAGACTTGCTTTGTTCACTTTTAATTCTAGCTCAAGATGGAAAGTAGCAGTGAAATGTACTTGGGCTTTCCAGGATTCCTACCTGCCTTTAGTCTGGGTTAGAGTTTGTGTAAATTGTTAACTTTCCTGCATTGGCTTGCTTACCCTGTTGTAGAACGAGAGCAATTTACTATTGGATCTGCAGATTATGACTGATTTCTAGCCTTATAGTACCCTGAACTCAAACCCCAGATGTTAACATCACCAAAGTCTCAGAAGCTGGAATATATGTTTGGATTCAAACCCAAATGTTGTGCCTTGTGTTAGTTTAATATTTTTTAATATACCAACTGAGCCTCTCCTGCCCTCTTCAATGCTCTCTAATTTTGTTAGGTAAAACAGTCACTTGCTTTTGTCGATGAAATTAAATGAATTAAACGTTACGACCTTTTTGTCCATCTTCTCTGCTCCAGCTGTACAAATTCAACCCCCTTTCCAGTTAGGGTGTTGACTTATTGAAAATAAAATGCTGTCTTTCTAGTATTCTGTCCTCACAACTGCAAAATCCCATCTGATCTCTTGTTAACAAATTGATCACTCTTTTAATGGTTTTAAGCTTTGAGTTTGAATCTTGGTGTCCGAGTAAATCCCAGAAACCAATGGACATGCTGGTAATTCCCTGAGACTCCATTTATCTATCATTGATCTTTTTATGTGTGCAATCACCGTTACACTGGGAAATACATGGGAATGGGATAACCAGCAGTAAGCCACCAGTTTTATGCCTATTCCAGTCATGAAAGATATCTATACTTTTTAAATTTCTTATTGCTAGTACAATGTTGATCTTTTTAATCTCGCCTCACTAATTATACGTCTAAAATCTTGGAGGTTGTTGTTCACATAAATTATTTTTCATCAGGTTCAAGATAGCTTCCTTTTGGTGATTACAGCAGCCTGCAAGAGCTATGAATGGTAGCAGTTTGGTTGGTTTCTTGGCTATAGATTGAGCAGTTGAATGGTAATGATTTTGCAGCTTGGAAAACTGAAAATTCTGTTAAACAATTTTCCTCTTCATTTTTTTGCTAAAAGGATGAACAATTAAAAAATATTTTTAAACATAAAGAAATGCTTGTTCTTTGTACAGTGATTTTTGCAAACCACCAGCCTGAATCAACTGTTTGCAATGTTAAACTATGAAACTGAAGAGAAGATGTAAATATTCCAGATGCTATTTACTCTTCAATAGGAAGCATTGGAGGGGTTTGGATTTGGGGTGTGTGTGTGAGTTTGTTTGTTTGTTTTTCTTCTTCTTTTCCTTGTTTCTCATTTTCTCTTAGTAGCCAACCAAATCTAACGTGGTTTTGCATTGTCTGAAGTAACTGAACTTTTGCTCGTGCAAGTAAATAGTCTCATTAAGTGCAATAGGAAATCCTTTGCAGAAGCGTAGCCTAGTTTCACTCCTTAATCATACTTAAATAGGATACCAAAGGCAGTGACATCATCTTATATCCCAGAAAAGATAGAATGGGATTGGGTGGAATTTCTTTGACGTATCATGGCATCTCCCTCAGTTAGTCGCATTCCCATTAAGCATTTTACTTGAACAAAACAAAGACCAGGTGATTTATATAGTGGGATACTTCTTACCCTGGCTGCAGGTTCGATAAGTTTTTCACGGCACAGTAAAGTTACTGTGGCAGTAACTTGTAGCACTTTTTAAGTACAGATCTGCGTGCTGCTACTATGTGAAGGTAAGGTACTTCTTACTGTTAATAAAGGTCAGAGAACAGACATAGCAAAATCCTCCTTAAATTATTCATCTAAACTGCACTTTGGTATAATTGCCTTCTGATAGTCGTTACTCAAACTAAAGTCTGTTTCAATGGTAGCAAGTCCAAAAGCATTTCATGTCAAAAGACGGTTTTGGGGATTTGAAATTTGCCTTTATTGTTTTTCTGTAGATCTAATCTATGAAGGACAAATTGCCAAAAGAGGCAAAGGACCATTCTTCAGCTTATACCTTAGAAATGGATACAAGATTTAAAAAATCCTGGCTGCAAGCATCAAAGTTTCATAACTTGCATAAGCAAGAAAAAACGATTAGGAGAAATAAGAAACATTTGCATCTTTTTGCTTAGCAGCTTAATTCCTTCATGTTTGTTTGCATCCCATCTCTTTTCTGAGAGGTTTGCAGGCTGTGACTGCATATTTTCATCAATCCTGTTCAGAGTTGCTAATGTTTTCTTAACTGAATTTTTTAACTCTTCTAGTCAGTCAATGGCTCTGCCTCAGACAAACCCTCTCAGGTTTGGATTTCTTGCTATTTAAAGGTGCAATACAGATAACTTCAAAAACCTAGAGATTTCTTTTGTTTGACAGGCTCCACAATATTGGAGAACAGTCCACAGAAAATCCCCTTTATATAATATCAGACATAATTCATGGAAGAATCAAGCCAATAAACCTGCCATAGCAAGAGAGGCAGCTTCCCAGCTGTGCTCCGTCCCCTTCTGCATTGAGCTGGGAGAACGCAGGTGATTAGTTTTGTGAACATAAACTTACACAGTTGATATCATTTTGGGACATAAGTCATTGCTGGTACACAAGCCCTTGGTTTTGAGGCAAATAAAAATGAGACATTGAAAAAATACAGGTTAGAGGATTTACACAACTCCCACACCTTTGAACCCAATGCTTTACAGGAAAGGATAGGGTTCAACCCAAACTGTGATTCAGTCGCTCCTGCGTATATATCAAGTATCTGCTGATGTCTGGTGAGGACTGATTCATTCCTCTGTTTTCATATGTACTTCTCCTATCCCCAGAAGGCAGGACTTCTCAAGCATGTTGCTAACTGGGGACTTATTGTGGCCTCTCCCTATGGAGCCGAGATTTTAAGGTCTTGTAATTTCAAGGGGGGGGGAAAAAAGTGCACCTTTTTTGTCATATTACATGAAATAGAGCTATTTTTAAGCCAACAGATTAAAGATAGGAATAACAAGATTGTCCTTTGTAAGATTAGGGGGTTGGGTCTGTGTCCTGCCCAGCCAAACTCTTCAAAGTTTCTCACTGTTTCAACATATTTAACAAAAGCCTACATATTGCATAAAGCTTGAAAAGTATAACAGGAAATAGTGATGTTAACAAAATAAGCCAATAATAACTGAAGTGCAAATTTAAACAGGTGACGAAGCTAATATTTTCCCTCTATAAAGTACATACATACACACCGTACTGCTTGTCTTCTGATTAATTTATGGTGGAGAAGAATTATAACCATCTATGTCTTTAAAAATCACGTAAACGGGATCTCTCACCATGATAACTGAGTGGCCAGAAAAGAAGAACATAAAGGTAGTGCACTTTGAGTTCAAGTCCTACCAAATGGCACTTGGGTTAAACTTTGGGTATATTGCCCAGTGTTTAAATATGAACTACTCAAAAGAAAGATACAGAAGTTTAAAATAACAGCATGCAGATTTCTTTATAGAATTTAAAGAATGAAAAACACTTGAAAAAATATCAGCAGGCAGGGGCAGGAAGAACAAACGGTAACCAAATTGGTTCCTGTGACAAACCATAACATTTACTTTAAAGCATCAGCGTGCTAGTCAGTAAAAGTCAAGCTACTACTCTTTTAATAGATCCCAGGCCTTCTTAAACTCACTGGTCTGCAAGTATTACCCAGGTCAAGAGCAGGTCAAAAAGTGAAAACCCATGTGAAAGTAAACTTTAAATATCTGCTTTTGAAGAGCTATGGCAGACTGTCTCCTCTATAGTAAATATACTTCCTCTGTTTGTATGGCATTATACAGTATACTGTACTTAAAACATCGATACTTTCTACACCATTTGTTCAGTTAAGAATTAAAAAGCTTCCTCATTACATTTTTACATGAGTCCAGTTTATTTTACTCTTAAGGTTTTGGGGGATTTTGTTTTAATTGTCATGGGATTTGACTAGATTTTTTTACAGACCATATCACAATTATTTATTGTAATTTCCATTCCATTTACCAGACCATGTCTCTCAGTTGCAGACCTCTTTTTTAACTATGTGTGTACAAGTGCACATATGCAAGTTGGATTTTTAGCCTTGCTGCCTGAAGATAATAAAAGACCAAGATCCAAGGAGCTGAAAACAAAATCCTGGACTTGATTCCAACATTGCAGATCATACTGCAGTGATACAAGATACATTTTTAAAATCCCTTCTCCCTTTTTGACATCACTGGGATACTTTTTTTTTTTCTTTTTTTTAAAATATCAGCGTTGTATGTTGGCACTTTGAATGCCTGGTCTGAGTCCTATTCAGAATTGATGTTGTCTTTGAGCTGAAACCCTTGTTTCTCCACACACTGAGGAGAGTCTGACTGACTCCCTGTTTTGAATTTGTTTGCCTAGTAGAATGGGTATTAATTTGGCCTGCAATACACTTGCTCCAGCTTTTGCTGGAGTGAAAGGTCGTACTCTGGAGCTGTTTTTCATTTTGTTTTATATGTGTTAATGTAATACCTTATGAATTACCCTGGCGTTTTGTTCTGACAGCTAAAAAGCATAATCATTTTTCCTTCCAGGAGGACTGAAAGAAAAGCAATCATTCCTATTTCGGAGATGATTTATTTAAGATCTTTTCCCTCATCTTTCGCTCCTACATATATAAGTAGTGAGTGAGATTCTGGCTCTGTGTAAGTTGGTGGCAAGGCTCCCATTGATTTCCATTGGGCCAGGCAATTACTAAGTGTTATTTTAGTTCTCAGGGCTACCCTTGCATGTGAAATCTTTGCCAGCTCAATAAAATATCACAGATCTGAAACAAGCTGAGCTGTTGTTTTGCTGTTCCACAAGGCCCTGTTTCTGCTGTTGTTATGGAGGCAGAAGTCCCACTGAAGCCAGACTTTCAAGGATGATGAGGCCTAAGAGGAGGAAAAATAATGTAAACTCTATCTTTCATGCAGTTGTCTTCAAGTTTGGTACAAATTTGTGCTGAGCATGACAACAAAATGTGAAATTATAAGTGAGGGGGATGCCGCAGCGTGCATTTGAGGTTTCTGTCCTCTCCACCTTCTGCTCTCTTGGTATTTGGTGAATGCTGTGTGTTTTGATTATTGACTGGGGAGGAGAAGATTGGATGGATACCTGTGGAAGTGTGTATGCCAGAAAAAGTATGATTTTGACTTCTGCTTGTTGCCATTTTTGAAAGCTGTGATGCTTCAGATGTTTAAAATAAGCATGTGTGCAGTTGCAAATTAAAATTCCAGAAACCAGGGAGGGAGCTGAAGCTCAGACAGAAATTTGGGTCAGTGTAAAAGAGCTTTGCTGCATGCTCAGAAGCAGAGAACAAAAAACCAGAACCAGCCACAAGTGGATGAATCAGGACTGCTGCACAGGATCCTTCTAATAGAGGTCACAGTTGCCTGCCTTCAGTGCATTTTGGGAAAATCCCCACCATTAATTTTGTTTCTCCAGATGTATGAGTGCAGAATAGAAGTTCCTGTGTAAATGATGGAAACATGGTAAGGAAGAATTTCTTTCTTGGGAGGCAAGTATAATTTGTATAATGAGGACAATTAGTTCAATTAGTTTTGCACCTTTTCACTATTCACCCTGACCCCTCTTTAGAGATTTGTCTTTATTTTTTTCTCAGTGAAGCTAAATCTTCTTTTTAATGTCTATATTATATTAGGTTTTTGCCATTTCATTATAGAGAATGAATTTGAAAAATATGAGTAAGATCCATATTGATATGTAGGTGCTGCACATGGGTTTTCATGAAGGGAAGGGTTGGTAAAGTGCCAGCTGGGACTCAGGAAATTGTTTCACCTCTTTGTATGCATTTAGATACTGCTTAGGTCAGCATTGCAGAACCTAAGTGACGTAGGAACCAAAATATCTCAGGAGAAAAGGACTGCAATATCTGAAGTGAGACTTGGAATTTGAGCGCTTGAGTCAAGCCTCATGCCTCTGCAACCCCCACACAGCGGCTGCTGAGCCCTGGATGCTGACAGACCCTCCTGGCAACACAGTGGGGGCACCTTATATTTCCCAAGTCTTTGCACCTCTCCAGAAACGTTCTCTCACCCACAAGCTCAGTAGTACAGACTATGCTTGAGTGGGATTAGAAAAGCCCCGGGGCTTCAGCTGAGCAGGGATGCTCGATGTGCTCTGGCACAAGCAGGCTCTACCCAAACTGCAAGGGCAACACCACCTTTCCCTCAAATCTCAGGCAGGAGGAGGCAGAGTTGCTGGCAGCAGCATGCAGAGGGGCTCCTCGCACTGTGGCTGGCTGGTCAGAGCCTGTTCCTCCCTCTGTAGAAAGGTAGCGATGATTCTTCTCAAACTTATAGAAAAGTTGTGAAGATAAATAAAGCAAAGATGATGTAAGGGTTAGTTATTACAGCGCTGAGGGTCATATCAGTCATATAGCAGTTCAGTAGTGTCCAACATCTAGGTGCCTTTGGATATCTGATCAGAGTAAACTTTAGAAATTACCTGAATTCGGAGAACACATCGATCAGGCTTGGATGACAACATAAAAATGAGAACAGAAGGAATTTTTAATTGCCTCTGAAAGCTGATAATTGTCAAGTCTTAGTATACACGTGTGTGTGCATGCGCTGAACCACCTGTACTACCCACGTTACACTGAGGAGTCCTAAAGCAGGCGCCCGAGTACAGCACAAGTCCTTACAAAAGACCTCACTCTGTGATAATGTAGTTGTTTTTTAAAGTTGGTTGGTTTCCTTTTTTTTTGTTTTCTTCCTAAGTCTGGGCTTGCTTACACTTCACTGGGGCAGCAACATGGGTTATATCATGCTAATTAAGCAATAGGTGTATGTGTGTGGGGGCTTTTTTGGCAAAATGGTGCTCTCTATTGCTCTGTATCCCAGCCACCAACTGAATGAGATACACTAGTCAAATTGCACTTGGTCAGTAGTGCAGTGTCTGCAATAAGGATGCTGCTGGTGTGGATCAGTTGGCCACAGGTTGGACTTCTTCAAATGCTTTATGCCAGTCTCTCCCTCTATCTGTTTATATGCATAGCATGATGTATGTATCAGCACTGATTTGGAAACAACATGCTCGCAGGAATCCATGCAGGTACTTACAATTTTTTTTCTGTAAAAACTACACTTAAAGTGAACTTTATATGCTATCTTTTCAAAATTTTGTCAATGACTGCAGCTTTAAAAATGGAAATGTTTACGTAAAGGTACATACGTTAAGGCTGTTTTTGTCCAGATTTCTCAGAGCGGCTGTTGGAAATCAGGGTTAGTTCCTCTGAAATGTCCCTGTTGCCCATGAAGCTTAAAATTCAAATGCTCTCTTTATTTTTATTTTCCCCTTTTCACTTTCTCCTCTCTCTTCTTTTCCTACCTGTTTTTCATTCTTAAGGGACTAACGCCAGTGTGAAATCAGGCACTGAAGAATGAATTTTATATCTTTTTGCCTATCACCCTGCTTCTGTGATCATCTAGTTCATAGATGTTTTCAATTACTTTGCTGTTTGTTTTGCCTTATGATCTTGCCCAGTCAGTATTTAGACAGTGATGCAATGTATGTACAGTCCCTTCAGGTATTTAACAATACCTCTTTACACTTTGCCAAGCCTCTTCCCGCAAATGTGCCTTGAACACCCTTGTACCACAGAAGGCAGATTAACTTTGAGAAACTACAATAATAAATTTTAAAAGTATGTACTTTCAGGTTCACAGTAAAAGAAATCTGCTTTATAGCTTATTAGTGTGCTTTACCTAGCCTGGCTAACGGTTTTTGTGTTGAAAATTGGAGTGTGGGCTGTTTATTTACAGGGATCTAAACATGTGTATTTTTATAACTTCTCTGCTGTCATAATGAATTACCAGCCATAAGCTGTCCTTTGTTGGTTTTGGTGAAAATCAAATGAAACCCAGCAGGAGCTCCCAGAGTGCATTGTCCAAGAGTGTAAAAATGCTGTGTTGATGACAGATCATACTGTTTTTATTAAAGCTAAGAACACTGACTTTACTTTGCTTTTTGACCCTAGTGCTTTACTGTCAAGGTGATTTTATTTCTACAAATTTTCCTTCTGCAGGCCTCATCAACGATTCACCATAAAACATTAGACAAATTCCCATCATCTGTATATGATTAGAGCAGGTTCTGTTGTGCTGCTCGCCACAACTAAAGCGATGTTTTTCAGCTTTGTCTGAAAAGGAGTCAGTTTACCAGCCTTCATTCATAACACAATGTCTCCTTGTTTTCGTACCAGTTTTCTTTGGTTCTTTTTAAGCTGATAAGGACATAATTGAAGGAATTTTAATGCATTATTTGCTAAAGACTGCAACCAATTTTTCAATTCTACTGTCTAAAAAATGTTGCCTTAAAAAAATGTTTTCATAGAAATGCCCTGACAGATGAATAGGATGCACATGTGACAGTCTGCTGTGAGAAAAGCATAAGTTTATTGAAATACTATTGAGAAAAATCTTCCTGAAATTTCCCAAATTAAACACATGATGAAAGTGCAAGCTTTTGCATAGCCACCTTCAGGTTCTTTTCCCTCTAAGAATTTCATAAGCTACTAATAATCAAATCACATACTAAAACCAACCCCATGCCGAAATCAGAATATTTAATTATCCTGCTGTAAATTTTTCACATCTTTCTTTACCAAAACAACTAATTTAATACGTGTGTATTAAAACAATATTTTTATTCTTTTCAAATAGAAGTATTTTAAGAATGGAAAAAAGTTTTCCACAAAGCCCTTTATATTGAGTAGTTTTTCAGCAACAAGTTATTAGAAAAACTTCCCTGGAGTGTAGCTATGAGATAGAAGAGGAAGAGCAGAAAGTCTTCATTTTATTTTTTTAAATCAATTCAATGCACACAGTCTAGCCTTGTATGTTACAGAAATGAGCTTGACACAGATTTATATACAATTCTCACCAATGTCTGTCTGTGGTTTAGAATTAAACCGTCCTTTTCATAGAAAGGAAAGACCGGCACAGTGAAGCTTTCATGGTGACCCAGACTTTCCTAAAATATAGGCTTCTTGGATTAGAGATTTCTTTTCTGATCTGCAAAGAACCCCAAAAATTCAGACTCATGATTCTGGACCAGGTATTTCTCTTGTCACTCTTGGTGCCTTCTGATTTAAGCACCTCATGGCCAAAGCAGCACACATGCTCTTATGCATCTCCTCACGTCCACACATGCACCTCAATTTGGCATCTAATACAATCTAATATATTTGAATTAATATAATTTTTCTGTTTCATTAGGTTACTCAGTATTACTATGGCCATGTGCTGCTTTGGAGTGGTATATATCTGCTTACTGATTTCTTTACAAAATCACTTATTTTCTTGAATGAATACTTTATACAATACTGTACACTTCAGATTTTTAGTGAAAGGTTTTCTCTCCATATTACTAATTGTGGTACAAGAGAAGATACTAGTGATTCATTTTAGAAGACTTCAAGCTACCCTAGGGCACCTGTGATTTATGCATAGCTTTTTTCAGACATGACATTACTGATGATGGCTTTTCTCTGGCAGCTTCTTCTGACATATTTCTCCTCATTTCACAACCTCTTTTCACCCTGATGAAGGAGGCCAAATCTTAAAACCCAGGAATGAACCAGCTTTAGGGAGACCTTCTTCCTAGAGTTATTTTATTTGTAAAATTGAGCAAATATATGTGAAAGCAGACTTGATAAACACAGCAATACAATTTTACAGAGATGATTTGGCACTGAAATCCCCCAAAATGCTTCATGGCAAACTTTGCAGAGCAGCCGTATGCAGTAAATTAATGTGTGGTATGATCTCATTTTTACAGTCCTAACTTGAGATCTGTTGGCTCTCCCCATTCTGGAAGACTGTCATTGGTAAACATAGTCAAATGGTCACTAACACGGTGAAGATCTTCAGCAAATTTGCATTTTGCAAACTAAAATGAAAATGCCGACATACTGAGGTAAATATATAATAAGAGATTGATTGCACAACAACAGACTGAATCTTTGCCCGCATTAGGAAAAACTGCGCGTGTCAAAAATCAATGCAAGTTTCAGATGCCAAATAACTTGCGGACTGAGGCCGTTTTCCTCTGTGTTAGTCAGCCTGTGAGTTATGTCAACAGGAAAGCCAAGCATTTTACACTTTCTAAATTGCTGGCAAAATCACAGGTTATTCAGCAGGAAATACATTGAGACAAACCGTGTACTCAAAAAATATGCATAAGCACTTTTTAGACTGGAAAAACAATTTTTCTAGATTCTTTTGAGAAGTGTTAGATCTTTTGTTTGGCTTGTTCTCAAGGCATGCTGGTGCCTCAGACCCCGTGGATTCAAACAGAAGCACTTACACTCTAAAGGGCATTTAGAGGTATGGGTGTTGGAATGGGTAAAGGCTGAAAACATTTTCCCTGCTCATCGGTGACTGATACCTTTTTGGGTCAGCATAGGCAGGAAGTGTTTTGCCACATACGGCCTCTGTTGCTCAACCTCATGAAGTTCACGTATGGTTTTGAGGATCTGCGTATGCAAAAGAGATTGACCAAAACTGGAACGGGAAATAAGCTAGCCCCATGAAAGCTGGGGGGTAGGAGATTTTTTTAAGCATTTCCATTTAGATGCTTTTTATGCTGTGGGGCCAGCTGGGAAAGTGCTACGGACCTGAGGTCTGGAGGCAAGGATGAAGATGGGAGAGAGGGGCCGGATTTTGGGTGGTCAGGCTGGGCAGCCTGTGGCTGTCACGGCATTTTTCTTCTAGCACTGGGGGCCCTTCATCTGGATGTGGGATTTCTTTGTCTGAGGTCGCCCATATAGAATAGCACCCAGTGCCCACTTCCTTCTGCTCTCAGTCTGAGTTGCCTATGCTTTAGAGCAAGGGGGGGAAAGAGTTGTATTATGTGCTTCTACCTCTGGGTGAGCAGCTGAGCCAAAGGCTCAAAGCCTCCCCTCTTTTCTAAAAACCCACCCACTGGAGACCCATAGTAATTCTGTTATTAACCTTTTAATTTGGCCTTCTCCCTGGGAGGAAAGAATCTGCCTTAGAACAGATGTACTGCCTCGATTTTTCCTCTGGTTTCGTTTAGTTTGCATTTTTTTATTAAGTAGAAAATCTGTGATATAATAATTCGTTGTGCAAATGAGGGTTGCTTCCATGCTGCATTTTTCCTTTCCCAAGTCAGATGCTGAAGCCCATCCACCAAAACCCAGTAGTGGCCAGAGTTCACTGCTTCCCAAGGTTATCAACAGCATCTTGCCTCTTGAATCAGTGCTGTCTTGTCTTGGGGATGAGGTACGAGCTCCCGACTCCTGCCATGTCTGTGTCTTGGGGGAACATCGGAGTTTTTTCCCACCAGTGACTCCCAAAAGTTGCTCAAGGCCACTGAGCTGCTTGGCCTCTCAAGGGCGTCTGTGCCCTGGCTTGGTCCCTGTCCTGCCTGCTGCTCTGACCTCTTGCCAAAGATATATTTTAACAGCACTGGCATCGAAATCTGTGCTCTATACAGCCCTTAGGCTGTTTAAAGACAACCCTTAGGCTAGTTTTCTTCTTTTTTTCTGAGAAACAATTTCTGAGGTGATGGAGTTACCGATATTCTTGTTTTAGTAATATAAAAAATGAAAGTCCTGTGTCTTTCTTATGAAATTTAAATTAAAATTCATATTTATTATGCTAAAATATTTTACTTGTATTGTATTTCAGCAGAAAAGAGTGGACCTTCTGAAAATGCTACATTGTAGTTAAATCAACCACTTAAAAAAGCAATGATGTAACTGCGTTTAATTTTTCTGCCAGTAAGAGGTTGGTAACCAAAATTCATGCTGTCCACTTATATTTTCACTGCAAGACTTTCAAGACTCTTTAAAGACTGACTGCCTAATCTTATGATGTGCTTGTAAATATATAAATACAGAACCTGACCTGCAAATTTGCACATGCCAAATAGTAAATATGAAAAAGTCATGTAAATTTGAGGTGAACGTGTTAAATAGCAGATGTGTGTGTTGAGTGCTCACATGGGCCCACCATGCTGCGTTTAGGCAACCCACCAGCCACGCCAGCAGTACGTGAAGTTTGTGCTGCAGAGTGCAGGAGAACGGTTTGGTGTCTCTTATTTCTGCTCTGGCTCTCTCTAATGGACTGATAAAATTAGCAAGCAATGCAGAGGATTATAACTGTAAATGGGTATTTTCTAGGATATTTTTCACTACTCACCACATCTGTGAGGCTGAAATGGGCGCTGGGATCCACAAACATGGAACAACTTGTATGAGTGAGTCCATGGTAATGAGACTCACTCAAAATACGTATTCAGAAAATACCAAATCCTTTGATTTAGTATCCCCATTCTTGCAATTATGGCTTCCAAATTGGTCTTCTGCAAAAGCACCTTGTCTCAGTAATTTAATAATGCCATACATCTGTGTGTTAACAGATGTGCATTACAGGAGAACTAGGCTGGATGTGCATATGTATATCATAGTGGCAGTTACAGCTTTGAGTATAGCACGGTACAGTGTTGGCCATATCTGTGCCCCGCTGTGAAATGCGCAGCTTCTAAAATAAGCTTAAAAATAATCTTGGGGGGGAAGATGGTCTGATGTTAACATATAACTAGTAATTTTGCTGGGTTTTTTAATTAATGTGGTTTTAGTTCCCAGTTTTGTCTTAGTGGTTCTTAGATAATCTGTATTTTGTAAATAAAAGAAATAATTTGCAAAATCAGGGAGCATTTCCTTTCATAAAAAATCATCTTATAGTCCTGAAAGATGTAACAAGGAATAGAACAGAAGGCGTTTTATTGTGCTCTTTGACATTAATGCAATATATATGTTGTACAGGTTATGTGTATACGTATGTTTACATATGTATGAATTACTCCTTTCATCTCACTTAAAGAAAAAAAAGATGATTCTGACCAAAGTGGACCAGCTCGACACTTTGGGATCTCAGGCTCTGTGATAGGTTGACCTTGGCTGGCTGCCAGATGCCCACCCAGCTGCTCTCTCAGTCCCCTTTCTCAACAGGACAAGGTAGAAAATAAGATGGAAAAGCCCATGGGTTGAGATAAGACAGGGAGGTGTGCTGGTTTAACCCCAGCCGGCAACTAAGCACCACACAGCCTCTCGCTCACCCTCCCCTGGTGGGATGGGGGAGAGAATTGGAAGAGTAAAAGTGAGAAAACCCATGGGCAGAGATAAAGACCATTTAATAGGTAAAGCAAAAGCCGTGCACGCAAGCAAAGCAAAACAAGGAATTCATTCACTACTTCCCATCGGCAGGCAGGTGTTCAGCCTCTTCAGGAAAGCAGGGCTCCATCACAGTTACTTGGGAAGACAAACACCATCACTCCAAATGTCACCCTCTTCCTTTTTCTTCCCCCAGCTTTATCTGCTGAGCATGACGTTATGTGGTCTGGATATCCCTTGGGTCAGTTTGGTTCAGCTGTCCCAGCTGTGTCCCCTCCCAACTTCTTGTGCTCCCCCAGCCCCCTTGCTGGTGGGGTGGGGTTAGAAGCAGAAAAGGCCTTGGCCCTGTGTGAGCACTGCTCAGCAATGATGAAAACGTCTCAGCATTATCAACACTGTTTTCAGCACAAATCCCAACCATAGCCCCATACTAGCTACAATGAAGAAAATTTACTCTATCCCAGTCAAAACCAGCACAGCAGGTCACTTAGCAATTACCATAGTGCAAAACAGACTTGATGTGGGGAAAATTAACTTAATTTATTTCCAGTTAAAATAGAGTTGGATACAGAGTTGGACAGTGGGACACAAAGACACCTCTCATCTGCACTGGAACTAGCTGTGTCCAGCATGGGGCAGCCCCTGGCCTCTTCCCACAGAGGTCACTGGGACTACTGGGCAGCCTAGTTTCGCCCGAGACTTCCCGGTTCCCCGTGGACTCTCTCCCAGTAAGGACAGGGTCCAGGCAGAGGTGGGCAGTGACAGGGACAGCAGAAAGGGGAGTTGTGGGCAGGCTCCAGCTTCCACGACAAGTCAGCCTCTCCCTGGCTTGACTTTGAGGAGCGGCAGGCAACATATCAGCCGAAGCCGAGCACCAGCAGTGAGCTTCCAGGCACTGTTTGCCCTGCACACACATCAGCCTCAGCTAGAGACAGCTGCAGAAACACCTATTTGCCTGGCCTTGGCAAATCTGCTATGTTTTTGTGTAGCCTCACTGTACGGCATCTGTATTTGTCTTTGTTGCAGTAGAAAAAGTGAAAGGTATAATCTCCTGCCATGGGTCTATCCACCCAAATGGCTCAGATCCTCTGATTTTAGTTGTTTCACTCTGTGAACTGTACAAAATGTGTACAGGGTCCAAAAAGTGATCTGTCTTAGAGATTTTACCACTCACACAATCATGGTGACTCCTGGCCAGGTTCAGCAAAGCACGTAAGTACATGTTTAATTTTAAGCACATGTTTAAGTCCTATTAGTATTAATGGGAGTAAAATGAGGGCTTATATTTAGGTACATGCTTGCAAATGATTTATTGAGGAGAGATAAAATTAAGCCTACGCTTAAGAGCTTTGCTCATTCGGAGAGTGGAATATTTACATTTGCTCCAAACACATGTTCAAGTCATTAGGACTTGTGATATATACTTGTGATTCGCTACTTTTTTGTTGTCTTGCAGTTGGCTAAGAAGAGACTAAGGTGCACAAGTGCAATACTTTATTGGCGGATTTTATTTAAAGATAGTCCTTAAAAAAAAAAAAGTGGTTTGTTGTACAGCAACCTGGATAAAAGCCGGTGGGTTTTAGTTTGTCTGTCTCTCTCCTCTGTCTCTTTAAATCTGGATATTGGGGCCAGGTCCACAGCTGGGCCATGGAAAGCAGGGTGCTGGGCTGCAGGGCTCTCCGCCTCAGGGAAACCTCTACTGTGAGTGCTGCCTTGGAGCTTGCAGGTACTGTAACCGGTTTTAAGGTTTCATGGCTTGATCCCCACCCCCCCACCCCCCCGTTGCTGCTGAAATTGCATGTGCAGAAATGCTAGTGATAAGTTATGGCTGCGAGTGTGTGTGCGGGAAAGCTGTGGCACACAGTTGCTTAATGGGAAACAGTCGGGTTCGCTCTACTGCATTGCAGTGCGCTTACTGGAGGAGGTAAATACTTAGGAAATTAAGGATAGTGTTTGCATGCTTGCTTGTTGGGAGAACTGGAGTTTCTTAACATGTTTTGACTAGCTGGAGAGAAGGTTTTATTGCAGGCTTCAGAAGAGTGTGCTGTGGATGGTTGCTCGTGTAACTTTTCCACTGCTAGTTCACGATCTTATTGAACACTTGAGCCGTTTCGTGTGTTTTTTCAGTAAAAGCTCAGCTCTTGGAGGCAAGTGGCAAAGGTTGAGTCACAGCTTTCATTGTGTAAAAAGGCATGTGCTAGAGCCTAGTGCTTCAGAAAAAGGTTAAAATGTGAGTTAATGAATCTTTTCAAAATTGGGTTTTCAGAAGTTACTGTAGAAGAGACCAAGTTTTGCTCCTACCTTGTGATTTCTTTGAAGGTCTCTTTCATGATCTGAGGTTCCCACTCATGATTTATCCTGCATGCTTGGGGTTTGGCAGTACCCTTGCTGCATAGGACCAAAGGCATTTGATATACTATTTGCTTCTGTTGATTCTGAGGAGTTTAAAATATATGTTTAGTTTAATGGTGCAAAGCAGTGATTGGCTTTCTGGAAGGCTTCCATAGCAAACTGCGTCTCTGAATGTGCACATGTGCCCCCAAAGCCTGCTCACACAGCCCTGATCTGTGAGTGTAATGCATGCGGGAGCACTGAGCTGCCAGAAAAGCAGACATGCACGAGCATTACCATAAACCATATTTGCATATCAATCATTCATACTTGAAAGCAGAGGTTAGTAACCCTTTCTTTTTGAGCTGGCGTGCTCCACTGTGCATTCTGCCGTTATGGCTTTGATCTGCAGAAAAGCATGTTTACTTTTTCAACCACAAAACAGTAGTTTTCTTTTAATCAGGATGTGTAACTTTGCTACAGTAAAATAAAACAAGTGAACAACATTTGAAATGAAGACATAATATTTTTAGATGAGGGCTGTCTTTTATTACCAAGAAAAATGTGCACTTCAAAGATGCAGGCTAGTTAATATCTAGATGGGTCCACTTCACCTCAGGTGTGGTTTTATTTTACTTAGTACAGCAGGTGCTGAAAATCTGAGCTCCTTGCTCAGAGGCCTTAAGACCTTACAGGGCAGAGCTGATAAATGTGCGCACATCTGCCTTGTTTTGTCTAAGGAAGCAGCTTTGGCAAAGACAGCAATGCTTCCTGCAAAGCGACTCGTACACCAGATTTGTTTTGCTTGTGACCTCTGTTTATTAGAGCTTTACAAGGCTTTGCAGGCCTGTTGAATAACCTACCTTTTCTCAGGAAACTTGTAGCTACTGAAACTAAGGACACCATAAGCATGTAGTGTTGTTCATGGTGTAAAGGCTAGTGATCCAGGGGGATGCTGGGTACTCCAAACCCTACTCAGCCATTAGCTCTGTGTGACCTTAAGCAAGTGTCCTGACCTCCGCTTGCCTCACTCACCCAGCTGTAAAACTGGGAAAAGCAGGACCTCTTTGCAAACCAGATGATGTATCTGAGCTGAGCTTTCCTGGTACAGGAGGTTGTTCTTCTCAACCTGTGTGTTTGGTGTGCGAGTGTATTTTGCCAGTTTCTCCTGTTCATTTAAGGCTGAGGGTAGAGCAGAACAAGAATGGGGTCATCGCATGAAAATCAGCCAGCAGGACCTCTCCACAAGTGCACAGGAGAAAAGTTGGAGAAGGCCTGAGTGAGTGTGGTGAGTCACATCCTCCTCGGGGGTAGAGGATGGGTATTTCTTTTTAGTAAAGAAAACTCCGTGAGAATCAAAGACAAGAATCCAACACAAGCCCATAGTGAGCTGGTCTGAATTTTTAGTGAACGTGCCTGGGTTATGCTTGCATCCCTCTCTTTTTTCTTTTTTTTCCCCTTTCTTATTTTAAACATAGCTTGTGGGCATGAATGGTCGCATAAACAGGAAGCCCTGTGTGTCTCTTGGAGACAGGCCTCAGGAAGGGAATTTTCAAGTTTCTTGCAAGAGGCCACATCGCATCAGCTTAGAGTTTCCCTTAAGACTTGGATCTGAAATTGTTTGCATGTGTGTTTCTAAAATAAAGAATGGGATTAAAGAAAAGTTTAATCAAGTTTCACAAATGTCATCACCATCACAGCTTGAATACAGTTAGCTAGGCATAGGCACCGATGTTACCATCTCTCAGCATGCTGTTGCCACTGGAAGCAATGAATTGCGTTGTAAGTCTAGGACTTGGTAACTGAAAAAATTGCTTAGCAAACAGCTCTGCAGATAGCCCTCACTGCTGGCCACACCCCATCAAGAATGTTTGTCACAGCTGTGAAATGCACACAGCAACTGGATTTAAATTTCTCAACTCATTTGGTTTGACATCAGTAGCTTTGTGTTGTTGGGATGAGTATGGGGTATCTTTCCTGATACAACACTGCACCGTTCTTTTTCCTTTGGTTTCAATGTATTTTAATGTAATGAAATAGTTGCTCAGAACGGCCATTTCTGGTTTTGCATTAGTATGGAAATAAAGCTGAAAAGATCATAATTAGTAACCAAGTTCAGCAATGAGCTTTGGCATTAGTACCAATTGCACTAATATACTAAAGTAACACCACACTGTAAGTGAAAACTTGTATTTCTGGACAAGGGTGAAAAGGCTCTGTCCAAAAAGAATAAATAAAGACACCACAAAAAGAAACCAAACACCCACAGTGACCCCCCAACAAAAACTTGAGGCTTTTATAATCCAACTCATAAAGCATGGCTTCTGTTCTACACAATGGGCTTGTTTTAACTTTCACCTGTTTAATTTCACATATTGCAGGTTAGTTAAATCTCTTAACTTGGCACCTGCTTTCTGCTTTAAGGGCAATTAACGCCCTACAGCTGGACATGCTGGCTCCATACCTGTAAGAGCCATCATGTCCAATGATGGTTGCCTCCAAGCACAGTCTGCCTCCTTATGTGTTTTGCCTTAAAGCCCCTGACAGCATATGTTGTTCTCTTCTGAATGGCCCCAAAGGTGTGGTAGTCCCCTGTGCCGGAGCCAAGGGCTCACTTCCCGGCCTTCCCAGCCCTTCTTTCCCAAGGCTAAGCAGGGCAGATCTGTAAGGGCAAGGGGCTGGGATGGGTCAACCCTGTGCTGGGCTTGAGCTGGGATGTACCAGGAGTCTGAGCTGGGTTATGCTCAGCATGCTGCAGCACAGCTCCTCTTTTGAAGACCACAGAGATGTTGCTGGTTTCGGAGAGAGCTAGAAATCCTTGTTTAAACTGACTTTGAAGTAGAGGGGAAATGTCCCCCTGCCTAGCTCTCTTAAACTATGTTGTTACATGTCACTTAAAATCATCTTCTCGTATCTTTAAATATATTACTATAGATACACTTTCTATAGTTATAGAACAGACAGATATAGTTATATTTTTCAAAGCTATATATGCCTGTGCCTATGTATATGAATATATCTGGACATCTATGTGTACACTTACTATCTTTTTTGTTATACGGCATGAATATTTTCTGCCAGAATATCCCTGTTATTTTTATTAATCCTCAATGATGAACGAACAAAAGTACATATTTTAAGCACCTTTTCTTTGTAAGACAGGAAATTGTATTTGCTTTTGTTCGTTGCTAGCACCAATCTATTCTGACAGATCTGTGACACAGATAGAAAGCAGAAGTGTCTCGAGTACTGACTTCTACATTTATTTTCTCAAAGCAGAGGGCAAAAAAGCTAAACATTTAAAATGCATGGATTCCTCTGAAAGCTTTAAACCTATTAGGGCAGATGCATGGCAACTTTGTGCACAGATTGCCCCCAAAGTAAGTCTTGATTTTAGGACTAAGCCAAACTGGCATGCAAGAGCAGTTGCTGTTGATCTTTTATACTAATTTTGGATTAATTGTGATCTACGGCACTGCGTAAACATGCTAACCTAGTACTTCAGCTTCACCACAGCTAAACATTAATCCTTCTTAATGCTCTAAGTCAACTTTTAGTCCTTAGCAGAATTTACCTTAATCTCTGGCTAGGAAGCTAACTGATTTACAAAACATAATCCAAGAGCTCCAGAATCTTAAGGAAAATGTGCAGAGAAGCAATTCACCTGTGCAGAATAATATGCTTCTCTAGTATCCTTCCTAAGGCAGTACTGGGAGTAGTTCAGCAAAGATATTGAGACCTGTGGTATAAAGATTTCTTTTCCTTTTTAAAAGGTAAAATACATAGATATATTCAGTTCACCACACTGCCTTTCTTACCTTTCTCATCTCCCTTTATCTGTGTTACTGATTGCTATAGAAAATGGACAGATGTAGTCTTGTTAATTTGGTGAAACATTGTCATGCATTTTTATAATTGCAAATACGTTACTCAATATGGATAAACAAGTCTATGGTGCTGAAGTATTTGAATGTTGTTATCAGCAGACAGTTTTGTTGTTCCCCCCGTCTTTTGTCAAACCAAATACTGTTATCCTCTAGAATTGTAACGAGCTCATGTGAGTAGCCTGGAAAAGGGTCTGTAGAAGACAGAGGAGAGATGATGCATCTTTCCTCAATTTTGTGTAGTACTTTAGTGAGGCTCTGAAAATCAGTTCATCCCAGAGAGCCTTGGTGGTATTCTGGAGAGTGGTGGTTTTCTTGTGTTGCTTTTTTTTTGCAGAGGGCTGTTTGATAGCTGGGGAAACCAGCTCATGGCAGGGAGTACCCAAGGAAACCACATGTTAAGCAAGGGGATGTTTTGCAACAGAACTAGGAGAACTCCTGGTCTGGAGTTAATACTCCACACTGCTATCACCCAAAGTGTCAAGATTCAGAAAAGCAAAGTATGCAGAGTTGCATGCAATGAATGTGGAAGAACTCAGTTTGGTCTTCATCAGACTCTTGAATAGTCTTATTATGAAGCATTTCAAAAGCTGGGCTTTCCTGGAGCCTGTCAACTTACTAAAGATCAGAGCTGTCTTCAGTCCTTGCTGTAAGCCTCTGCTTATGGCACGTTAGTGTCTAGAGCTGATTGATTGACTTCCACTGTACTCGCACGCTTTAATTTCCTTCCTCTTCTTTATTGTCTTGTATACTTATTTTCCCTAGTCATCTGTGTTCGGTTTTTTTTTTTTCCCCCCAGGTTAATTTCCTAATTTTTAGTCCTAGCTAGACTATTTTATCTGCATCACAAATATCTGAGTTTTTGCTATAAAAAGAGAGCAGGGTCTGTGCCTAGGAGACGGGGGAGAGAAGACGTAGTGATGGCCAACACCTCACCCCCACCTAGTGAAGAGTTCCCAAAATAAGTGAGGCATGTTCATACTTTGGGAATCTCTCCTTGAAACTGAAGGAGAAATCTTTGCTGTGCGCTGTCTTGTTTGTTCTTGACAACTTTAATTCTTCACCAGATTTCTGTCCCCTACCTAACAGTGAGCATCCAGTTTTCACTGAAGAGATTCATGAAAAATTTGGGCTTTCCATAGCAAATTTCAGAGCAAATTTCGAGGTGTGGAGATGTGAATAGGAGACTGCTGGTCCAGGGTGATGTGGATCAGGGGTTTGTGCTTTTGTCTTCTCCCTGGCAGAGGAACAGGTTGAGGCTGAAGCAGCCTGAAGACTGCTCTGCAATGTATCAGCTGAGTGAGACATGTCCCTGAGGGGACGAGCCACTAGGCAAGGCAACTTCTGCTCCAGCTCTCTGCCTGCATGCTGGCTGCAGGAAGGTGTTGGGAGAGCGTCACCAGCCGTCAGGAGGGTGCTGGGCTGGGAGACCCCAGCAACAGGGGCCGTATAAGTAGCTGTTGCGCACATGCCAGCGAGCAGCGGGAGGGGTGCCGGCCGTAGGAGCTGCCCCTCAGGCTTCAGGTTACTGAACTAAGCTGGCAAGAGCCTGGACCTATATTTAGGTCTGGAATCTGTACCAGTGTGGTAGAAAGCTCATGTACGCGCCATCCTCAGGTAACCCCGCTGGCCATCACCCCGAGAAAGCCTCCTGACTGCTTTTCAGGGTCCAGCAGTGAGCAGCTTTCCTCCCACGTGGTGGGAAGCGGTATGGGTTGTTTTCACCTCTTCGTGTGCTGTGCGCGCCTGAGGGAGGCTCCCGAAAAGCCCCTCGTAGTTTCTGCACAAAGGCTTCTGAAATGGGTGTTATGGGGCAGAAAGCTGCCCATGTGGGGGCCCGGCGCACCTTGCCCCTTACGGCTCCGAGTGGGAAGCAGAGGGGCTCACGCAGACCCTCTGTGCCCCACCATCACTCCCAGCCCGGCCTCGGGCAGGGCAGCCACCGGCTGCCACCTTCCCACAGGTGTGAGGGGGTGGAAAGAAGTGGCAAAAAGCTGTAATTCTCTGCCTTTAAATCCAAAGAGGAAATCGGGCTCTCTCAGAGATTTTGATTTAAACAGATGCAAAACTTCAGACCACTTCATTTGGGTCAGTTTGTGATAGATTTTAGTGCTTTGAAGTTTTATGGTTGTACCACTCTCTGGTCTCCTTTTTGATTGAGTTTCCAGGAAGGCTAGGGAGCAGGGTTTTCTGTAATGGGCTGATCTAAGTATTAAAAAAAAAAAAAAAAAATGTTTTCTTCACTGCAGCAACTGAGAATTCTTCCTTCTGTCACCTTTTTACACTTTGCTTTACACTGTTCCCTGGCTTGCTAACACACCTGACAGGAAAGGAAAATGATGTAATTTTAGGGAAATCCCTCCAGAGCTGAGCATAAATGGACTCAGATTCTTTTAACTATATCTGGTTGTCTTAAAATGGTGTAAAATCCATGCTGATCATTCACAATCCTGTTTTACCAAAGCTTTAAGTTTTCAAACAAAGGAAACCAGATGGTTAAAGTCCAAGCTTTGATAAGTCGCTTTCCTAATGTTTTGGGCTCTTACCCAAAATGTTATGACTTTGACATAAAATTGGCAGGAGAGTAATCCATTTCCAAAGCAGTGTCTTGACTTAATACTTTTTTCAAAATGGGTTTCTGCCCTACATTTTCTGTTTGCACTCATAATGATTTTAAAATAGCAATAATCTCTTTTTGTTGCTTTGGTAATATTTTTCACCCTTTGTAAGCTGGGCCAAGCACTCTACTGCTAAGCAGAGAAAATTTTTATCTGCAGGGCAGATATACACATTGGAGAGAACTGGTCTTAAAATGCATTGTTTTAGATAATGAAGCTGTAGATAGTTGTTATCAAAATGTTCTGATTTACAGATTATTTATGGGCATTTTTTTTCTTTATGTGTTAGTATATTTGGAACTTTTTGCACTCCTGATGGAATCACCTGGCATGGGTTGTATAGCACAAACTTCTTCATTCGCTCATCCCAAATTATTGCAATAGATTTTGGAAGAGACCTCATTCAAACTTTACGAGGGAGATGAGATACCTAAAATTGCAGATGGTCAGGGTCAGGTGTTTAGACAGGCAAATCCTTTCCTTGCTTGAGCAGAATCTAGAGTTGGGAGACATTGTGTGAAGCCAGACAGGGAGAGAATTATTCCCTCGGGTCCTGGAAATAGGAGATCTCTGGGGAGAGGTGCAAGGTAGGCCTGGGAAACAGGTGCATTGAATAAAAAGGAATCTGAGAGGAAATTTTACCCCTGTGTGTTTTCAGTTTCTGTCTGGAAAGTGATTTCGTTTAGTGAGTGGATCCAAGGAGAGCCTGGGAATTCAGGGTAGCCCAGAGCAACAGGGTTTCTTTGTTAACAACTGCCTGATTTATTCCTGGGTATGTTACTTGTGCTTATATCTGACTGTTGAAATTCATTAATTGTATTAGTTATTGCACTAATTTATGTTCTCCAAGGCCGGAGGAACCCACAACATGTTAAATGCCCACATGGCTCCAATGATTGGGATGACTGAAGGGTTGTTTATTTTCCCCTCTTGGGTTTGTGTTGCAGTTGTCATGCTGTTTGTCAATGCTAACCAATTTCTATGTGCTGCTGCTTGCATGAATTCAGAGCCCTTTGAAACAAGGAGGGCAGAGGTGGCACTTAGGAGGTTATGGTCTTGTTTGAGAATTGGAGGCATCTTATGACTCCACAAACACTTTAATCTGAGGGAAAAGAAAGTCTCACCACTAAAAAATGGGCTTTACAAGACCAGACTCATTCAGATTTCTTAGCAGGGATGCTGCCTACTAATGAACTCAGTTTTCATTTAATTCGGTTGGAGCTCCTCAGCCTGATAAGTGCCAAATGAGGCCCCACAAGCTTTACTTCCTCCACATTAAATGACCCTTGAGAAGAGGTGCAGAAATGGATCTGACTCCTGCCACCTCATAATCTTGGTAGCTGTAAATCCTTTCGTCATGTACTAGAAGCTTTATCAGAAAAGGCATGGAGGCTCAGGTTCTTTTAATAGATACTTGTTATTGAGACAACATAATTAGCCATAATGATTTTTTTCTTTTCTTTCGTTTTCTTTTTTTTTTAACTTTCCTTAAGACCACTGACCACCTTGTCATAAACCATGTCATCTTTGGGATTTGTTGGGAACTAAGCCTGGCCTTTTTGGGGTATTTGATTTTTCCTATATGAGTGCAGCAACTTGCATACACTACAATGCAAAAAATGTCTATTTCTACACCTTTGTAAAATTTCTATGCCATGTTTCTGCAGGCCACTTAAAGGGTTAGACAAAAAAAAGAATAGAGTAAATGTTAATGCATCATGGTGTGCCTCCACCTTCAGGTTAGGCTCATGAACGGTTATTAATTACATTAAATTTTCTTCCTGAGTTTATGCAGGTGACAAATTTTGTCTCTTAAACTAAATAAAATTAATAATCATAGCTTGAAGTATGTCTGTAGCATATAAATCTTGATCACAATGACACTTCAGAACTGGAAGTTGCTAGAAAATAAACACCTTGCTTGTATCTAAATGCTGTGGGATATGTAACCCACATGGAATGGTTGCTGAAGGAGAAGAAAGAAAAGTATCTGTACCTTTTTGACAGGCAAATGTATTTTATGATGTATAACCCAGCTTGGCGTAATCACGTTGATATGCATATCATATGGTGAATGGAAAAGGGTGACGTGAGTTAAGGAGGCAGATGTAAGTGCCTGATCTGTTGTGCATCTGCAAGCCTTTATGTCATCTTCCCAAAGTCCTTCTGTGTCAATAGGTATTGCTAAATGTCACTTCTTAAAGGGATCTTGTCATATTTGTATTTCTGACAGCTGTACATGATTTAAGACAGGGTTTTAAACTCTTATTTTTACCATTTAAGAATACATTTACTTTAATGTGGATCACAAATATGAGAATGTCACATCTGCAAATAGTGTTCTTTCCCCTCTTTAAGGGATGTTTTAATATAACCAATGCAAAAAATGCAAAACTATTTTATTCCTTAAGGAAATGAAAACATGTATGAGAAGAATATGTAATGTCTAAACTTGTTTTGATAATGTCTGTGTTTTAGGGCTATGTTGCATTAGCAATATTAGCTTAAAGTTTTTGCTTTTTTTGTGGTAGCAGTAGTCCTATGAGGGTGGGGAGGAAGACATGTCAAGATATAATGTAAAGCATTCAGTATTTTCTAACTTAAAAGGTAATAGTGAGGTCAGCCAACCCTGAATTATTCAATTTCAAGGAGATTTCATTATGAAACTGTTCTAATTGCAGGTATTTGTGAAAATGGCTTGTCATCCTATTCCTGGTGTTCCCAGCAAGGCTTATTTGTAGGGATGGTGATACTGCAAACTTCCAGGAAGGCTAAATAAAAAAGAATTCAAAAATGACAAATACATGTGATAAATAGGCTCTGGTGCATGGTGCTAGATCACACCATCCGTTGATTAGACAGAAATTGTGAGGATAGTAATCAGTTTTGTTTGAAAAGGCATTTTGTTTGTACAGAATCCAAAGGTACATCCACTGGTGTGTAATTGGCATACTTCTATCTTAAGTTAGCTTAAGTGAAAATAAGTTGAATAAACTATGTAGTATATAGTTTATAATATTTAGTTTTACATATACATGCAGATGCATAAAAATATGTGTATACACAAGCGATTTGCTATGATTAGTTGACAAGCTGAGGCACGATACAACACTTAATAATGGCTAGTAAACCTCTAAATGATGTCAGTGTATCACAGAGCTCTTTTCATGATATTATCAGCAGTCATTAAAGTTATTTATTGCTGTCATCATGCATTTCTGTTACCCGTGGCAACTTGGCAGAAAACATATTGCTAGCACAGCTGATGATAGATTCGGTTTCAGATTTTGGATATGACAATCTGAACATCTTAATGGTATTTTTATGCTTACTGGCAAACTGTGCTTCTCAAGACACGCTGTATTACAAATACAAAATATAAAAATACGTAAAGCATTTATGCATCTTCCACACTGCATACTAGCAGCATCTCCCCTTTGATAAAGAACAATTAATCTGCAGATTTCTGGGTGATCTGTTGAGATAGGAAAGCAGCACTGTCTCTGTTTTAGGATTCAGGACAGTGAGAGACAGAGGTATCTGCATGTCAGGTCGGCCAAGGGGAGACAGCATCCTCAAAGAGGAGCACCTGGCTCTGCTAGGGTACGGCTGGTGGTGCTGCCCCTGCCATCCTACATGTGCGCCTGCTGCTTTGAGGAAAACCCGTGCGCCCTTGTTTCTTTGACTGTCCCATTTTCCAAAAATATGGTGTAAGGCAGCTAAGTTGCTACATACCTATTCCAGCATTAAACTCTGATAATGTTGCTTTTTAGGTAACACATGGTATTTATTCAGAAAATCTGTTTAATGAAGGGAGAAAATGGAGATGTGTAGATCTGATTTTTCCATGAGTGTTTCATTCGGACTAGTTGGCTAAGCACAACGAATCCCACTTTGTGTGCAGGGTGCAGGCTGTAGCTGTTCTTCCACAACAGTGCTTCGTCTCAAGGATATTTTGAAATTTTGGTATATAACAATATGTCCCCAATTATACAGGTTTAAAAAAAAAAAAAAGAAAGAGGGGAAAAAAAAGGAGAAACACACACACGCAATTTAATTTAGAGATTTCAAGAGGAGGAATGTCAGTCCTGCACATGCATTGATGGATGCTTTTGTTCCTTTTTTTTTTTAAATTTTATTTTTAATTTTTAGTTCTCTCTCTGTGAGATTAGTGTACAGCTTTTATAGTTTGTTATTTTTATACTGCTGAGAAACACTGGTGACTAAATTTATTCTCCCCAATAAACTTCTTTTTCTTCCACCCTGAATATGGGGTGGGGGCAGGTTTCTCATTAGCAGTGCAGCAGCCACAGCATACATGTATGATATGACAAAGCTGTGGCAATGATGTATTTGCAGAATTTGGTTCCTGCATGAGACGGGAGCTATGAAATGCCTGAAGAGAGCTCAAGATCAAATGGAGCTTGGTATTTTCACCTGTCGTTATGTCCTGCACAGCTTTCAACTTCTTTGCATTTCTTCCTCTGTCAGGCTGTGTGTCCGGCTGGCGCTGCAGGAGCAGGCACAGGCGGAGGCAGGCCAGGGAGATGGGGACACGCTGTGTGTTGGAAGTGGGGAGGGTCTCCACACAGTTAGTAAAGCGAAGGGTACGTCACATCTGAAGTGCAGTTCCATGAGCCTACCAAATCATTTGGCTTGATTCATGCTAAACAAAAGTCTAATTTACGCTCGAGCAACACGCTCATCTACTTAGAATAAATACAAATTATTCTGGCTTCTGAGTTTTGACATGGTTTTTGAAGTTTCCTTAAAGTTATTATGATCAGATGAACTTAATTACAGAGTACTTTACATATACTCATCTGGTAAATGTCATACAACAGACAGAGTCAAAGGGAAGGTATGCAGGATTTTCAGTCTCCCTCTCCTTCTTGTTATGTTCCTTTATGTTGCCACTCAGCTTTAAGCATGCCTGTCTGAGCTGTTCCTCCTGTTAGAAGAAGAACAATCCCTCTGCCTCCTCCTTACTCCCCTCCCAGCCTCCCCCCAACAAGTCCCCAAAGCAAAACTTGGACTGTTGCCTGTTCAGAAGGGAAATGTCTCCCAGTTCACAAAAATAACTGCCTGGAGAAATCCCTGGAGCGGGCAGACTGTTGCCTCTCCACTGCTTACTCCAGCAGCATCAGGGAACCACTCCCTTGGGTGGGAAGGCTGCGGTGTGCATCTCCCTGACTGCAGTGGCAGCTTCTCTGCGCCTCTTAGTACTGGGGGAAGAGGAAGGGGCTGGGATGGGAGGTGTCTGAGAAATCAAACCTCGTTGCAGTGAGCTCGAGTTGACCCTCACCCAGAGTGCACGGCCGAGGTCCCCACCTAGGACATGCTGGCCGTGGGAAGTGAAGCATCCTCTCCTGGGGCACACTCAGCTTCTCCCAGGGACACCTTTCACCTCCTTTTCCATGCTGTTCCACCCTTTTCCTTGCTCTTCTCACTATGGCTTTGTAAACTTGGTGTTGGAGCTTCTCAGCTCTTACTATTTAAGCAGAATTGCTTTTTCTTCGCACGAAATGCAGCTCAGTGTGCATGCATGTCTCACTGCTCCAGACCAGTGGAGAAGTGCTCTTGCCAAGCAGTTTATTTAGGAGCGAGCTAGCGCAATTTGCAGTTGTGCTGTATACATTAGCGGTGATAAGGGCGTCCTGTAATCTACAGGGTCATCTCTTCCTACTGTAGTAAAATAGTTTTAGCCTGTGTAAAGTAAGTTTGAGTTGTTTCATACAAAAAGGGTCTGACAGTAGTGTAGGGGTGTGTAAATATATAAATATATTTAAAGACACAAGGTTAAGCTTCTTGAGGCACACACCTCTGAAAACTAATGTGTTCATGTTTCTCTTCCAAGTGGTGTTGCACGAGGTATAGCAGTACAGTTTTTTCCTCTTGCAAATAGCTGAGATGCATATTCTTGTTATTAGCACAAAGCTTTAGTGTGCTTTTATGCTCTACGATATACTACGTATTTTAATTGGCACTGTATTTGTAGGTTAAAAGAAAGTGTCCTCTGGAGTACACTGAGCAAGTCTGTTCCAAAGGAATATTCCAGAAAACAATTGCTAAATCACAGCAGTTTGTGGAAGTGTCAGCACTTGCTGGAGGAGCAGTTTTTTCTTGGAAAAGTTCTGCAACCGGGACAATGCCAAATGTTTTCCCTTTTTTCTGGCTTTCATAGAAAAGTGTTTTCAGGTAGCAAGTATGTGAAACTCTTTCTCTTGGCATGTTCTATCAGGCTCTTCATGAAAAGTGTTGCCTTTTTTTTTTTTAAAATTTAAAAAGCACCCTGACTAAATTTTGCCATCAAGTTAATAAGTAACAAGTGACTCTAATAAGTCTGCTGTCATGCTTTTTATTTACAGTGTATGCGGAAATTAAGAGAGAGAAGGGGGAGACAAATCTGGAGTGAATTTCCATCACACATAGTGGGTTTTGCTAAGAAAACAGTCTTTCAATGTAAACAACATCTGTATTTTTCATGTTGTCTTTCTAAATAATGATTCTGTAAATAACTTGCCCCCACTGTAGGGCAACAGTTAGGTTCCTTAATCTCTCAGTCATCTAGGGCTCTGTGCAGAATGTAGACTTCCAGCATATTTAAACATACATCTCTCAAACTTTTGATATCTTTTCCTCACGGCAGGATTTCAAAAGGTGGATGACTGCGAAATGCACTTTCATTCTCTGTGTTAGTGCTTTAACATTAGTCTGACTTTAATAGGCTGGGATGATTTCAGCTTATAAATCTTCAACTGGAGGATAAAGTTCAAGTAGATAAAATCAAACAGATGTTGGTGGGAGGATTTCTTCATGACCCATAAAAGTGCTATCATCAAAGCCTAGAATCATTTGTTTTGAATTATTACATTGTTATCAAAAGGACTGTAGCAGTCTGTTTGTTGAGAAATTGGATCTGTTTATCTGAAAACAGAACAAAGATGCCATGCTAAGACGTCCCTGGGAAAGTGTGGGTTAGCTGATGGCTGACACGGTAGGGTAGCTGTGAGACAGTTTGATTGACAGCTGTCCAAATAACTGCCAGGCCTGGAAGCTTCTGCATATGATTATATTATTGAAAATGGCATCTGATTAAATGTTTAAGTGTTGCTTGCTTAAAAGCAAATATATTTTCCCCTTTTTTTTGAGGAAATGAAAGTTTTAAAAAGGTTTTGTCTATTTTTTTTATTTTTTAACATAGTGGTAAAGCCAAATTTACCTTTCACTAGTGATTTTAAGTCATGACTGAAAAGTATTGAAGACTTTGCTGGAGTGACATTTCATGCTTTTACTTCAACTCAAGCAGTGTCCTGTTAAATAGAAACAAATTGCACCTGCATAAATGAAAAAATGTGTTCTTTTTATTACTCACTGAAAAGCCTTTAGTCTTTCACTCATAATTTATTTTAAAAAAAAAATTGGCATGCAAGTGACATATGTACCAGTGTTTAGAGTGAATCTAAGACCAGCACTCAGATTTAAGTGGACATCATGTAAAAGCATGAGAAAATCACTTTTAAAATCCTGCAGCTACCACATATGTTCCCCTGTGTATGTGTGCGCGCGTATGCACACGCAGCACGGCTCAAGCTTCACAGCTGATGCAGAGTTTAACAGCGTTCCTTTTCCTTCAGAAAACCACTGACTAGAAACTGAAATGGGCCAGGAAAACATTTTGCGTTGTGTATGAATACCCCACAGGAGGGCTTGAACCTTGCTGTGGAGCCCTCATTGGGGAATGGGGTGCAGCATCCGCATGGGGCTGCAAAGATGTGCTTCTCTGTTGTGACTCGTTCCAGGGACACGGCCTCAGTGTGGAAACACTGAACATTAAGATTTTTTGTTTAGGTGGGCGTTAGAGGTGAGCCTGAGAGTAAATGCTGTGAACTGGACCAAGGAATGGCCCTGCTTGAAGCCACGAGTGAAGAGTTCAGCCCCATCCCCCCTGGGGGCCACAGAGCTGTGCGGGTACTTTTTTTGGCAGATGAGAAGCCAAAGAGTTTTCCTGAGGGTTTCTTCTAGCAAGACCATTTGCAAGGTTTTCCTGTTGTCCGAGTAAAAGTCACAATAATGCCTGAAAGAGAGGCATGGATGTTGGTCATTGCTAAACATCCCTGTTTTCAGATTTTCCTGAATGCTTTCCCTGGCTGGGTACCTTCACCTAGGCCTCTTGCTGGTGCTTTCGGGGTCTTCTCCATGCTGTGCGCAGAGGTTGCAGTGTACTTGGCCAAGTGCAGCCTCATGTTGTGTGCCCTGGGCAGGGGTAGGCCGTGAATAGGCGTAGGGAAAACATACACAAAAATCAGGCTTGGTCTTATTGCAGTAAAATGCCTTGGCTTAGTTTCCTTTTAAATGGCATTTCTCTCCTTATCCATTTCAGTTGTAACAGTGCCTGTGGCTGTGTTAATGTTGCACCTGATAAAAAAACCGACACGGAGTTTGCTGAGATGCTTGTGACCATGTCAGGTGTAGCAAAATGCTTTCCTGAATTCAAACCCTATGTTTGAATCTCCAGATAATATTGAACTCTAATTTGCAAACATTATCAAGATACTTGTCTGAGCTTATTGGAGATTATTTTAGTGTTAATAAATAATAGCATTTATACGTTGGGGTTTTTTTTAATTTTATTTTGGAAAATCTGTTCAGCTTTGGTCCAGAAGGCTTAATTCTAGAATTGCAGCCCTGTTCTGAAGGAAACTTGCAGGCAGGCCTTGGCCCAATTCTGCGGTGGTTTTGCAGGCTGCTATGTCTGTATGAAGTTTGCCAGACTTCAGAAACAGCCTAAAGCAGTCCAATGGGACAGGTATATACAACGTATTGTTGATTTTACTGTAAGTGTAGAGAGAAATAGTTGTCCCCTTAGTTTAATATTTTAAAATTCCACTATTTTCTCTGCTTGGCAAAGACTAAAAAGCTTGCTATGACTAGATGCGTAAAATACTCAGTCCTCATGGCCTGTTTCATTATTACTATGAGTGCAAGCTCTTTAACAGCCAGTGAGTCCAAAGAAAGCACAATGTGTGCTTACAGGTGGCCCCTTCAAAAATGGGTGGGTGAGGAGATGAGGCTGGGAGCAGGTTCTGCTGAGTGGGGTGGGCAGACGATGTAGGTGATGGGTGGAGAAGCTCGTTGGGATCCAGGATGGACACAGGACCCTGTAGCAGCCCTTCTTGGGAATCAGTTTGCTGGAGCTGGGAAGGGAGTTGGGAGGAGCATGTCTTGAGAGGAATTTGGAGTGTGTTTTGGAACATGACAAACAGGTCTTCCTTGTGTGGAGAAACCAGCAAGCTGGCTGAGACGTGGACAAAAGGACGTTTTGGGTGGGGATTGAGGAAATTAAGGCATGCCTTTGAGGGAGTCCATCTTTAAGTTTTGAGAACTTTATAAGTGCTACTCTGACAGAGAGAGAAAGCGGTGTTAAATCTGTTCTCTGCAGGATAACTAGAAAACCAAGAGGGAAACCAAGACTGCTGTGCCCATGGGGTGAGAGCTCCTTCACAGAAACGAGTCAAGCAATAAGCTTGATTACTGAAGTTTATGTGGAAGCTTATGTGACCAAAAGCAAACTTGCCCTAACTTTTTAAAGATCTTTCGCATTTTGAAAATGCATTATAGTGGAATAGAAAATCAGTTATTCCAAACTGGTTTTAATGCATTGTTTTCTCTGAGGTACTGAACTTGCTGACGGTGCACGTGCTTTTGTGTTGAGTGAAGAGCATTTTAGAGAAAAGCTAATGTATGAGGCAGAGACGAGCAGAAAAAATTTATAACGCCTAACGTCCTTGTGGTTCAAGATGCTTTCCTACTTGCATTGCCAAATCCAGTAAATTACTACAGTTTAGAGAGCCCCTTCTTCGTAGGACATGAAAAAACCATAACTTTACAGCTTTTGTTGAAAAGAAATCTTGAAAAAAGATTTTAAACCAAGGCAAAACCACTGCACATTGTGCAAGCAGACCAGGACTGTTATGCTTACTCTGCCCTGAGAGTGCAGAGCTTAGTCTCCAAGACCTTGCTCAATTGAAATGAAGACCTCTTCAGACCTCATAGCAATTTTGAGTGATCAAAGTCATGTGAGACAAATCAAACAAGAAAATAGGTAAAATCTCCTGAATTTTGGTAAATTTGGAATGCAGAGACTGAATTTTGCCTTTGTTTGCTTAGGAAATCAGTTCCTTTTGGAGACCCATGTTTAGTGAAGAATGGTTGGTTTCTTCAATTGCAATGTGTTAGTGGTATAGGAGAGCTGGAAGACAGTCATGCCACTTGACTTTCTCTGTTCCTAAGTTCTGTGTTCCAGTTGTCTTCTGGTGCTGAGGTAAGATTAGAAAGGTTATTCTGTAGAGAACTCTCCCTGAGAAAGCAGCTGTACTTATGATGCTTCCAGCAGAGTTTGGTTTTTGGGTAAGACACGCAGGAGATCTGATTGTTTTAAAGCCTAAGATAAAAAATTAGTTATCTGGGGACAAGGTGAAGGTGAGGGAAGGAATACTGTGAAGGAATGTTGTGGCCTGAACGAGAAAATGTTGGAGGAATACATGGTTGTAAACCCATGAGTTTTCTTTATGTAATTACCCACCCTTAGTCCTTAGGGATGTCCCTCCTCAAGTGAAGAGGTGTTATGCCTCAAAGGCAAGTATAAAGACCAGAAGAAACCAAGTGGCACTATCTTCCTAAACCCAGAACTAATAGCATATTTTATAGATAGTCACCTTGTGTGACTATCAATATAGTCCTAGAGCTTTGCTAAGCACTAAAGAGCTCTTTCTTTTATAAGGCACCATTCTGTTACATGTGTACTATCTGTACCACCTACTGCATGATATTCTTTCTGTGCTGTGGTGTTTTGCCACTTTCACTAGTTTCATTGCTGTGAAGGATGAAGGGATGGCTGGAGAGACTACAGTGTCTGTTTTGGCCATTCAAGTTTTCCACACATTGGGTTTGTTCAAAAGATCTGAGAGCAAAGTCAATGGAGCATATGCAGAAATGCAGAGCTCATAAAACTCCCCCCACCCCTTTAAGGCAACACACCATTCTTGCTTCCTATTGAAAAGTGACTAACAATAGGTGTTTTCTGTGTGGCACAGACACGGTATCAGTTGCTAATGGACAGCTGTGAGTCATTCTGAGTTAAATAATGAGAATAGAATAGAATATTTCAGTTGGAAGGGATGTACAATGATCATCTAGTCCAGCTGCCTGAGAGACAAAAAAGACACCCACCCTCAGTGAACATCCTAATTAAAGACTTGCCTATTATGAGCTGTCCCACATGCCTCTGTATTTTGGATTGCTGCGTTGGTACCATACACTTTCACAGTTCTTCAAAGCTCTGTGAATTGTGAAGGCAAAAAGTAGCTTAAAAATAAAGACAACCTTTGGGTGTTGGAAGTGGCCAGGGATCAGCTGCCACTTGTGACAAGTGTGATGAAACTTGAGAAAACTTGCAGCTAATTTCGCAGCAAGAAATGAAATCTGTAAATGGCCTTACAAGGAACAGAGTGTTCTCAGGAATTTTTCATTCCTCTGTGGATCAGTCTCCCCTCTGCCCCTAACTGCCTGTGCTGGTCTTGAGAGGAGACTGATGGCTCTTTGCCTCCAAGTTTTCCATAAGTCCCAGGGCTGTGGTGGGGAGAGGGGCTACGAACCGGGGGATACATGGTACTGTGAGGAATTCTCTTCCTGAAGAGTGCTTGCTGGGGTGAGGATGCATTGAAGGTCAGTTTTTACCCTGTTTGGGTGATTCCTTCTTCCCATGAATATGAGGTCAAAAGCAGTCAACTTTTGAGGGTATGTAAAGGCAGCGATTAAGGAGACTGGCTGTGGAAAGACATATCCTATTCAAGTGTAATCAAGAAACTGCAGAAACAGTTCAGAAGATTGCTCTGCTGTGCAGTTTGGCAGACCTGCATGATGATCTTTAAATGAGGAATTAATTTGTGGTATGTTAGGGGAAAAAAAGGATGAAAGATGCAAGCTCTCAAAGGAGAAGGGTAAAAAAGTGTATGTTAACTTTACTAAGTGCTGTTAAGATGTGCAAAGTTAATGAACCTACTCGTGTAAATGAAGAATGGAACCAACACAGCCTCTGTGGAAAATTTTTCAAATGACTCCTGAAAACCTTGGAGAGAAAATCATTATAATGAAACTAGTAGGGGGAAAATGTAACGGGATACAAGAAATCAAGTTACTCAGAGAGAATGATTTTGCAGCCATAAAGCATTAAGGCTACAGGGAACAGCAAAAGTAAGTTGTTCTTTGTCACTTGGGCTGTAATAGCAAAGCAACAATTCACAATCAAAAAGCAAGTTGGGTAGCAGGGAATCCCCAAACAAGACTTTGTTAGCTTTATGCAAGAGAAGAAAAACAGCAGGAAAACAACTCACTTGACGTGATACAGTGGCAGGCGCACAATAATGCCTCAGAGATAAGCAAATGGCATCCAGAATGCCAAAGAAAATTTTACATAGCTGGAGATTTCAGGTAATAGCACAGAGAAGTCATTAAATCTGCAGCAACTGATTTGTACAGTAGCCTCATAAATTAAATGAAACCATATTCAAAGTACACAATGCACTATATCTTTGCTTCTGAAACTTCTGAAAGAAAACAGAGATGTTTTTGAAAGCCTGGGATGCTTCCAGATATCCTAGGCTTGGAAACAGAGAAAAATGATTCAGTCTATAAAGCATCTGTCTTGGAGAGCAAGTAAAAAAATCACTGCGTCTGTGGAAGATAAAAAGAGATGGTGGCATTGCTAAAGTAGCAGTGCTGGAAAGTTTGATATGTGCCCTTGTAGCCATGGAGAAGACATTTTAGGTTTGGATAGGTCTGAGCAATTAAAATTAAGTGCTAGGGAGAGCAGCAACCAAATACCTATGCTTGAATAAATATTATCCAGCTTAGTTAAAAGAAAAAAAAATTCTCTGTACTCAGTGCCAAATATTACTGTGTAAAGAAAGCAGTTACCAAATCACACTCTGGACACTGGCAGGGAGATGAATATTCTATGTGGGACGAAACCTTCAGCGAAAAGATCTTATTGCCACCCATGAGGCTTACAAATAGGAGGCGTATGTAGCAGCACCAAGGGCGATGACATTCTGATGTATAGGTGCTGAGACCGTAGGATGGAAGCTGTGGCACATCATGCTCACAGCCTCATCTGTCTGCTAGTAAAAGCCAGGAGAGTAAATCTAGATTGAAACAAAACGATGAAATTGTGAGTGACTGTATCTTCACGTGTGGAACAGTTCTGACCTCCTAAGAACCAAAACCTGACCTCCAAAAGGTAAAAGCAATACAGGAAAGCCTACTACTAAAGATATTAAATCAGTTCAGAGATTATTAGGGTTTATAAACTCAGACTGAATTTTTTTATGATCGGTCTCAGATGTGTGCGAATTCCTGTGGCAACTGCTAGGCAGAGATGCATGCTGGAAGCAAGTCCCTTCATATGACACACTTTACCCCATGCGCCAAAGGGCTGATGACCACATACTCCAGATTTTCGGGTTTATCTTTTAGTTGATTCTCTTTGCAAATAGGAGGGTAACAGACATTTCTAAGGTGTTTTTTTAAAATTAAGCCCAAGTTATTCCAGTCGGATTATATGAAATTACACCAGCGATTGTAATGATTGCTCTGAAAGCTGCCTCCCCTTTACACTGTACAGAGGAGCCCTGCATTTGGTGTAGCAGTGGTGTATTTAATCTGTCAAAGGCGCAGCAGCGACAGACCAGGTGAAGGAACCTGATTCCTGGCGGGTAGCCGGAGGCTCCGGATAAGCCCAGGGGATAGGCATCCTGCTTCCCCTGGTGTTTCCTTGCTGGCTTTACTGTCGTTCCCGTTACAGCTCCCCACTGCTACAGAGGCGACACATGTGCTGACAGGGTAACGAAGTGATGGCGAAGTGAGGAGAGGATGGCCCTTCTGAAAAAAAAAAGAATTGTGCTTGTCTTCTGAGTGAGGAAGAATGGCAATGTCTGCAATTAACAGAGAAGTTTTATATGATGGCATGGCAGGTCTTGGATTCCTTCCTGCCCTCCTCCTCCCTGCTGTCAGGGGAAGCAGAGCAGGATGAGGGGATGGAGTGAGAGTTAGATCTGTCCTGTCCTGCTGACATGAGTGCTCATGGCCAGGTGAGGTATCAGAAAAGCAGTAAGCACAAGTAAAACTGCTCGTAGGAACGACAGCATTGCAGCTGTTTCTTTCAGGCTGCCTGGCTCCAGGGCAGGTCAGTGGTAGTGAAAGATTGAGGCTATGGAACAAAGGCTCAGAGCAGATCAAAACAGTTATTTTTAGTTTGCAAAAAAATATAACGCTGTGAGTGTTGGCCTGTGGGCTGGAGGATTGGTTGAAAGGGTTCACCTGATTTTTTTTTTTTTTTAATACTACTCCAGTAGGACCCTGTGGCTTTAGTAGGTATTGAGTATTGAAGTACTCCTCCCTGCCCTGCCCCTGCCCTCAATGCCATGTTGGAGAGTTCTGCTGTTCAGGGAGAGCTTCCCCTAAGGGAAATTACTTGGGAGTGTCTTGATTTGGGAAGGGGGGACAAGCAGCTGCCCAGCTCCTGTCCCCCAGCACCACAGTGGGGCTGAGGTAACGTGATCCAAGGGGGACCAGGGGATGCCACTCCGGGGGTAGCTGTTGGGAGGTCTGCCATCTCAGCCCGTGGGCAGGAAGGGCCTGTCAGGCCAAAATGACATGGCTGCTAGAGGGCTGCCCACACTTGGCAGCCTGGGCTTTGGGAAGAGGTTAAATGCTCCTAGCCACAGGCCCCAGCTCACTGGCTGCCTGTGGAAGCAGCCATGGGCTGAACGTGCTCCCTGTTGGGGCTTGATGCCTGGGGCCGAAGAGGTGGCGGTGACATTGCAGCTGCCTGGCCAGGCCACACAGGCCCTCTCCTTGGGTGCCTCTTCCTCTCTACCACAGCCACAGTTGCTAAAATCGGGTCCCCCCGCCATGCTTCAAATGCACGGCAGGAAATCTCTTCTGTGGAGAATATAATTGCCAATGTAAAGTGGCCCTCGTGCTGGGGGGCTGGCCACAGGAGCGACAGGTTTGAGCTGTTTTTCGCAAGAGCAGCCTCTTTAACTAAACACATATATATATTTATTTTTATACGTTCTTGATGTCTACTCAAGAGCTGTATATCAGATGGTGTTTTTATCAAGCGAGGGGAAGGAGGTTTTCAGAGGGCTTGCCAGCTCCCAAGTGTCCCATCTTCCCTTGCTAGCAGCCCAGCCTTTTTCCTCTCGTTTTGTTTTGGGGTATTTTCACTCCAAATCTCTCAAAACCTGTTATAACTGCTTCATTAAGCCGCTGTGTGTCACAGTAGCAGCTCCACAAATTTAAATTGGCTGGTTTTGTCCACAAGGGCATGAAACTGGAGGACCAGGAGAACCAGCTCCACAGCTGTATTTTCCATGTGCTGAATGGGGGCTGATATAAACAAAATGCTTTTCCTTCGGGGGTTTGGCAGCTCTCGCCCAACCTGTCAGAGAAATGGTTATGACTATTTCTCAGCTCTCAAATGAGGCTGCTGAAAACTTACAGCCTCTCTGGGAATTTCGGCTTCTTTCCACGGAGCGGTAACAAAATCTGGTTTTACGTTATGTTTAATTGCAGACAATTTAGAGTGTTAAGAAGTCTCTCCTGGCAGATGTAAAGAGGTGAAAAAAACCCAAAACAAACCAAACCCACCCCACCTACCCCTTTTTCCTGTCAAACCTAAATACTTACTCCTTTTAGCAATATCCAGAATTTTTACATAACCTGCCTGGCTGTTCTAAGAAGCTGCTCGCGGCAGATATTTGCTACAACTTATCTCCTAAATTTTTTTTCTGTTGCTTTCTTTGCTTAGTTTACTAAACAAATAATTTTTCTTAAATGATATTAATTTAGTCTAATTTATTAATGAATTTGATTTCTGCTATCAACCTTTGTATTGGCTAATGACCTGTCTTTTTGCAACGCCTTTTAGTTGAATTGCAGTTGCAACAAAAGTGACAGAGAAGTTTAAAAAAGCCCTTAGGTGAAGGAGAATGATATAATACAAAGTCATACCAGGAGAGGAATTAATGCACCAAGAGCATATAAAAAGTGATTAAATGCGCCAAAATGATCAAAATGGATTTTGTTTTTTCTATTCCCCTCCCCCCTTTAAAAAAAAACACCTCACTTTAAAAGTGTTTTTGAATGAGACTTTGTTTCAGAAGATGTTTACAGAAAGCAAATATCATAAAACCCACAGACTTTCATGAAAATATTCATGCATAGCAATGGTTGTCATGTGGTTCTTTTGTAAAATGTTTACTTTTCCCATGATAAGTTGATACCTCTGGATATTCATAGTTTTGAGGTTTTTTTCTGGCTAGAAGCAGCTTTCACAACCATAGACCTGGTCATCCAGATAGGAAGCAGAAATAGTACTGCGTGCAGCAAATAAACAGCAAATGTTTTGGAACAGGTGACAGACTAAAATGACAGTGAAAATGGAGAACAAATATGTGATAATTACAGCCGGTTCCAAACAAATTCTTGTGTGTTGTCACATTGAGGAAAATAACGTCAAAGTGACATTCTTTACTGGATGAATTGCTCACTGGGAATGTTTCTCCTGCCTGTTCAACAAAACATACTTTTAACGAGTGTCTTGGCAGGAAATTTGCTTTGTGCTACTGTCAAAGATATTAGCTTTCATTGAACTTGATGAGAGTTTTGATGCCAAAGTATCAGTGGAAGTGGTAGCCTGTGCTTTGAAAAACAGAAATTTTCAGGAAAGATGGATCCATCCTGAAATTGATATTATTTGGCAACTGGCTAAGTAATACGGCTATGACTCTTATATCCTCGTGGCAGATAATTTTTATTATATTCTGGGTAAGACTAGAATGTCAGGATGCCTATTCTGGGAAGCACTCAAGATAAAAGAGTAGTCGGATAGTGTAATGGTAAGTTTGAATAAGGAGCTATGCTTTACTTTTAGAATTTGCTGCTACTTTATACTCATGGACATAATTCTCCATCCTGGCTTTCATCTGGGTTTTATTTTTCAGACAATTGTATAGAACTGTAAACGGCAACCAATCTATCCATGAGGTACAAAAAAAGGCTAGCAAGGTTAAATTAACTACATTAGTGTTTCATCTTTAGAGATGCGGTTTCAACTAAGGAATGTGGTTTCAGCTAAGGAAGTGGTGGCATCAGACGGTGGTACAGTAGGAGGACCATCAAATTCAGTTGTCATTAGTACTTATGCTTAGCATGCTCTTCTTCCTGCTGTAAAATTTGCAAATACACAGTCCCACCTCCAATGCAGCAGTGCCCAGCTGGTGACTGGGGCTATGTGCACAACAAGGATGCAAGTTCTGGGCAGTTGTTATTGAATGATGTGCCCTGTATTTTAACATTAATGGACTTAATTGCTTGTTGTTTTGTGCTCAGTTCTTATCATGAAGCCTCACTAAGCTTTTGCATTTCTTTCAGAGTTAAGTATGTGATACACATTTAAACAAAAGTGCAAAGACTTGAAGAAAAGTAGCTTCAAATTTCAAACTTCCCAGTAAATATTTTAACAAAGTGTGCTTGATATGTGCAAAATATTTTTTACCTTTATGATTTCATTGCCTTAATTTGAAAAAAAAAAAAAAGAACGCCTAGAGCTGTGGTACTTGCTGTAGCTATCGCATTTCACTGTTGATGCCTGTGTTCATAGTCTCTCACATGCTTTTCCTTAACTAGGCAAAGCGATGTTCTTGTTAATGAAAAGTGTTTTAAGTAATGTTAATTTTCCTTTTTTTTTTTTTTCCAATGGGGATTTTTAAATGGGTGTTTACACAGGTCATTGACATAATTAGATAAAGTTCCTTTGCTTCTGAATCTCATTTAAATCCTGAATGATTCTGTATTTCAATATAGATAATAACCACTACCCTTACACTACAATAGCATGCCAATTCTTACCAGTTTCTTGAAGACTGAATTCTTAGTCCCCAGGTATGCAGGACATGCTTGCTTGGAGTTGTGCCTGATTTCCAAGAGTTACAGATTCCCCCAGAGATACTGCAGGTCCTGTGGTTATCACATACCTGCTAGGGGCAGGAGGAGGCTGGGAACTCAGCTCCCATTCCATCCAGCACTGCCTTCCCTTTTCTTTCATCCCCTATAACAGAGGGAGAGTGCTTGCTGTCTTTGCACTGACTTTATCACAGTTTAGGTAGTAACTTTGAAATTGTCTGATGTAAAGCAGTCTATCCCTAAGCTGTCTGGTGTAAATCAGGTAATCTGGTGTGATAGAGCATGTAGAGCAATGTCAGTTGCTCAGAGCTTGCAAAGAAGACCTCAGCAGTGGCTGTCAGGTTTTGAGGTTAGGCAATGAAGTGTGCATTTTTTCACTGTTCTATCCTGATCCAGTACTTTTAAGAGCCAAACAACTTTGCTTGTAAGTAGGTTTTATTGATGCTTCATAATCTTTAGGGATGTAGGGTTCAGAAGAGAGCCTATCTTTTGTGCATCTTGGAAACCTTGCTACTACACTGTTCTGGATTTGTAAAGCTTAGAGGGTCTGGCCTATAGGACCGCAGATGTTAGGTATGATACACCTGGGCAGGCACTTTAAGGAGCGAAGCAATGTGGAAACAGGTCTTTGAATTTCCATTGGGAGTCCAGTGTTGAAAGTTGCTTTTAATAAGAACAGCAGACTCATCTGTTGTGAAAAGTCCTGTCCCAAGAAGCACTCGGGAGATGACGTGACCTGAGTCCTACAGGGCTGGGCTCCCTGCCCCCACTGGGCAAAAATAGATGGCAGAATGCACATGGTAAGCAATTCACTTCTTCCTGACAAAGTGCATGTTTGCGTCCCTAGCGTAGTGTAGAAAACATGGCACAGGCTGATGCATCGCCACAACTATTTCTTAGGGAGATTTTTGGCCTTGTTTCCTTTATAAAGTTTTTAAGTGTTTCATGAGAATAGCTGGAGTTCACCATTGATTAGTTGTGTGTAATCATCTTATTTATATTGATGGGAGAGGAAGGTACTCAATAGCTTTCAGAAATAGGTTGCTGTAATTTAGTCCTGTTTGCCCTTGTGCAGCATAAACAAGCACACTAACACAATAATAGTTGTTGTAGTTATTACATATACTTGTAAAGGTGAATGGAAATCTAGTACTTTCCCTGAAGGACTCTGGAATGATATCTATGACATCTTGTAGCAAAAAAAGTATTAATTAGTTTTGGATCTAGTTATGCTTGCCTCTAAAGAAGATCTCTCTACTCCAATCTCAGAAATTCTCAGTAGGAACTGACACATCTGGGAAGATGGTAATTATTTTGTGTACTTATATGATGGGAAAACAGATGTAGAAGTCAGGTTTTCCTCCCCTTTGTAATAAAAAGAGGTAATTATAACAAGAAAAAAACCTACTCATTTTATTAATCTAAATGTATGCAGTCACTTTATTTATCTAGTAGTTTAACTCTGGAAAATTGAATAGAGATATTTTTGAAACATGTTTAAAACATACTATATCTTCTTTTCTCCTGAGCTGTAGCAACTGACTAGTACTGAAGACAGCCCGAGCAGGGACTTCATTATGGCAGTGAGCCAAAAAGTCATGACTCATGTAACAAAATCTCTTCCGACAGAGGGCTCAATTCAGAGAAGCATCTAGCCTTAGAATATGGTTGCTCAGTAGTGAAGGTGATCCATGGCAATGGGGATCACTCAAATGCAGCAATGTGATCTGCTGGGACACTTTAGCCCTTCTTCATTCTCCCAAGAGCATCTGCATTTTCCTGGGAGCATGGGTACTTGAGCTGGCACTTTGCATCTGCTTTCTCTTGCAGTCCTTAGGTCCTCCAGCAGTTATGTCATTCAGGTTGCCAAACCAGATCTAGGGGTGTCTACACACTTGTTTGAGTGGTGATTGCCTTGTCAACCTCCAGGGAGTTGAGCATCACCTTGGGAAAGACTGTGTTTGGAGACTGTTGTAGAGGAACCTCCATTGCTCCAAATCTTGTGAACATCACAAATGGTGTTTGACCTCAGTTCTCAGCACAAATGGGTATAGCAATTTTGGGAGAAGTCTAAAGTCTCCAGTCATAGCCTGCTATTTTTTCCTCTGTATCTTCTTTTATCATGCTATCAGGCAACATAAGGCTCAGCTCCATATTATGAGGTGAGCATGTTGGAGCATGTTGAAGTGCTTGCTTGTTTTTGAAAAGTCCTGGTTCCCTGTCAGCTTCTTCCTATCTCTCCCTGTGGTCATGTGCTCTTGGTTTTTTTGTTTGGGTTTCTTTTTTGTTTTTCTGCTGCAGACTTGGTACTCACTCAAGCCACTTGAAATCACCAACCTGGTAGAAAATTAGCCTGGCCAAAACCAATCATAGAGTTTTCTGCTTGGCTGCTGAATTGAATTGATTCCTGAAGTCAATGCCACACTCATTGCAAAGGAGGGTGTGAAACTGGGAGGTTGGGAGCAAAGATGGGGAAAATAAGGGGCAACAAGCCATTATGTCAGCTCAGCTGTGTCTAAAGCTGCAACTCTTTACCTCTTTCCCACTCCTTCCATTGCTTCCTACTACCTCCTCCAGCTAATAATGTGTGCCCGTATGCATGCATGCAGAGTAATTGTTTTAGTGTTTGTTTTCACTGTGTAAGGGAGAAAGCTGAAAGTTAGGTGCCTTCTTACTTATAGGCTCTTATTTCTCTGTATTATGATAATAAAAGATGTTTTCTGCACCTTTGTACATTCCCTCATGGTAAACAGCCATGCCACCGAATTTCATGGAGAAGTAAAATATCTCTGGCGTGAAATAGGTTTGAATTACATTATGGAACTGTTTGCATGAAACTTCATGGAAATCTGCTTTAAACTTTCATTTGTACAAAATGCAATGGGGTTTACATAAGTAAACATTCATTGAAATATTCTGTTCTGTAATTTATTAGCATTATTATTTTGCAAGTTAGAACTTGTAAAAAATTTATCCAGGTTACAAGTCCTTAGTTGCCCTATTAAAAAAAAGGGGGGGTGTTTACAGCTAATCTCTAAATAGTGACGTTTTTGACACTAAGTCTCCTGTGACTTAACAAAAATGTAAAAGTGACCAATCCTATCTCGTATCATGCAGAATCACGTGCTGGAGTCACGGTGTGAAGTCTCTGAAAAGCTGATCACCCAGTGATTTGAGTCTGTACAATGGGGTGTACAATGGGGACACCAGCAGCTCTGATTTTGATGATTTTGCTTATAAATGTAAGTATATATGACTTTAGTAGATCATGTGGATATTTTGGTGCAGGTTGGTGGGACCTCTGAAATATTACAGTTTTAGCTAGTTCATGTATGTATCTGGAATATAGCACCAAGTAGTTAATGTTGCTCTACAACATATCATTATCTTTCCAATATAGATCCAAAAGACAGTTGATTTGCTTATGTACTGTAATATATATGGGCAGTTTATTACATATGTCACTGTATCATGACTCAGTAGCAGATTTGCTATATATAGCAAATAAAGCAACAAAAGCTTTGGAGACTTTGGGAATTCCGTCAAACTGAATGCAAAATACTGACTTGAAATGAATGTCTATTTTAACTGGGTACGTCAAAATTATGATGGATGACTTTTGACCTGCAGTGAATGAAGCCAAGTCTCTCTGTATTCTGTCCTTAAAGTGAGAAGTGTAACTCACAAGTTGATCAGACAAAACAGCAAAGTAAAAGAACTTTTCTGAAAATCAAAATGTGTCCAAAGAGGTCAAAATGTTGCGGAGGGAGGAGGGGAATTTTTTTTTTTTTTTCCCCAATTTCACTGGTTCCACTAATCTCTAAGGAGTTATACCGAAATCACACATATGGCAGATCAGATACATAAGCTTTCCCCAAAATGATGCACATTGTTGAATATTGGCTGGTCCAGTAACATGTAGGAAGAAATGTTTTGGGATACCACCTACAGGTGAATATAGTCAAAAACATAGAAGAGGTTCAATAAAAAGCAATGATGAAGAAGAAAGAAGCTTGGCAGGTGAGGAATGGTGGAAAATATTACTAGTCATGTTGAAGGTCAAGGAGAGGAAGAAGACACAAGACTTGTGCATTCAAGAGAGTGGCAAGCTTTGTAGCAGTTAGATTTTCAGAATCTGACTTATTGCATAGAACTTCAAAGTTACGAAAGCCATCAAGGTCCAGGAATGGAAGCTTGTTTTCCTTTCCTGCTCATTTTTGATGATATTTGCATTAAATAAAGAAAATAAAATACAACCCTTCAAAATACTCAGCAAGAACTGTGAACAGAAATTTGAAGCACTTCCAAAATGTTTATTCAGTATAAATGAAGTGCTGAAAAATAATTTGGAGTACTACACTAGTTCTGAAAATGGCACACTTGATTCACAGTTCTATTCTTTATAAAATGATTGTAGAACTTGTTCTATAACAACATAAAAAGTAGTCAGTAATTAAAATATTGGATAAGTTTGGGCCTCCACTAGTTAAAATTAATGATAAAGCTTCTAAGGCACTGCTTTAATATGCCTATAGAAAGAATGTGAAATATTGCGGTTTGTTTAGGAAATCTAGTGAATTTAAAGGAAGAAATGTCACAACACACAACCAGTGAGCTTATAAATGTAGGGTTCTTTTAACAGAATGTTCAACTGTAATTACCTGAAAACAGTATACTTTTTTTTGTTGTTGTTGGAGTTTCAAAAAACTAATTTTGTTATGAAAGCTAGTTTCAATCTGAAGTTTTGCATTGTACAGAATAATGTAATTAATGTCAATAAAATTCTTGTGTTCTCAAATTCAACAGTTAATTTTCATGTGCTGACACAGAGAGAGAAAGTATACATCAAAGTTTATACATAAACACTCTTTCTAAGCACATAATAAATGTTTATTAAAAGATATGCTTTCAGATATGCTCCTTATTTAAATCATATGGTATTTACTTTGTTCAGTTCTTAAGACATTTTTGTGTCTATCTCCTAGAAATTACAAAATAAGAAACTTAGCGAGTTTGACTGTGAATGCAAACTCTTGTCTTCTGTCTTTGCTCCTCCAGGATTGTATTTTGACTTTGACAATAGCCTTCCTAATGTCTGCAACTACTAGTTCCTTGGCACCTCTGTGGTATTTTTTAATATTGTTCAGCTTATTTTAAAATTAGAAGTGACTCTTTCTTCCTGTGTTTTATTTGTTGGGCTATTCCTTTTGCTGCTGGTACTTCTTGGGTGTTTATAATTAGTAGACAGGTAAATTAGACTGATTTTGGTGATAGAGGAAGTTGCAATTAAATGCTTCCTTTTTGTTGCTTTAGAAATGCTATGTACTTGTACATATCAACCGTTCTTTGGTTCATTGAAGATTTGGCTTTCAAAAATGGAATTATTAAAGGTAGTTGTAGTTGTCATTTTTATGTGTGGGGCATGGATTGATTAATTTATGCCAAAAAAAAAGAAGCTCACTAGAGCTTCACAATGGAATCGGGGGGTGGGGGGGGAATTCATATATGACTTGGTCAAAAATTTCTCTTCTTATCCAGGCAAAAGTTGATTGAACTATTCATAAAAAGAAGAACAATGAGATTTAGTTCTTCATTTAAAAGCAAATTCACTTTTGCAGATTGTGTAAGTGAAAGATCCTACTAAGAAAAATATGACAAACATGGAAGTGTTTTTATTAAGGTCAGACCTTTGCAAAATAGTCTGCTTTTACAGTACATATTCTGGGGGGAAGCAGAGAACAAAGGGAAAAAAGCAACAATTTTTAAAGATGGTTAGTCCGTTGTTTCAGAACCTGAGTACTGGTTCTCTCAATGCAGACAATTTCATGCAATTTCTTAGAAGCTAGAAAAATATTCCTGCATACATTCACTTAGGAAAGGAAGAGTTCATAAAAATCTTGTAAATAAAGTGGTAGATACAGGATATGTAATAGCAGTGCTGAGAATATTTGACTAGAGACAGCCTTTTCCTAGCAGTTGGAAGGGAGAATATGAGGAAAATAGACAAAGAACAAAGGAAAAACGAGACGCAGGAGAAGGAGAGATTAAGGAAGAAAAAGAAAACAGTCTAGCTTATCAGTTTTCTTTTCATGAAGAATAATCTAAAAATGAATAAAATTCTAGCTTGACGAGGAAATATTTCTATATCACTCTAGCTCAGAAAAGAATACCTAACATTATTAGAAATTAATTCTGATATTATCTTTTGAAGGTCAAGTGAAATTGTGCTCTTGGTTATAGACTACAAGCCAGGCATGTTCTCTGTGCAATTAAAAGCAACATGCTTCACTAAAGAGAGTGGAAACTATTCAAATTAGCTTGGAGGGAAGAATCTATGTTTTCATTTTATTACAACAGTAAGTATTTCGAAGTGTAATGACATCTCTAGTTTTATACTTCACTTAGTTCTGCAAAGGTACATTGTATGACTTGAAAAGAAGATTAGAAAACGGGAACATGATTTTCAGGCTTTTTGTAATTATAGGCAGTGGTTCATACTTTTTTCTTTTCACATATTTATAAAAAGCAATGTAATAACCTTAATGAACATGCAGTATAGAAATATGCAATTGGTAAATGAGATAATTTATCTAACAAAAAAATAGATTCCAATTAGCATGTTGTAATCTATTTTGCACTTAATTTCTCTAAATGCATCTGTGATTCCATTGGGGCTTGGGATGGTTGTTTGTCTTTACTTTGTCACCTTCTCTGCCCCCCTTACTCCCCTGCATGCCCCCACCACCCCCCCCCCCCCCCTTCCTAGGTATATCTTATGGAAATTACATGTTTTCATAATTTTAAATCTTAGGGTCTTAAATTCACCTCCCAGACCTAATTAAGATCATCCTGTTTTTTTTCAAAGGTGCTGAACTCCTCTGGCTCCCATAGAAGGGGCTCTGTAGTGCTCAGTACTTCTGCAAATAACTTACTGGAAATGTAGGCACTTTTATTTTAGATAGTTAAATATTGATTCAGAAGGTTCATGTTAAGCCTTTTCATTTGGAAACATACCTTTTGACAGGCTCCTTAATTTCTACATTGTGTGCTTTTATAGCTTAAATGGACCACTGGTGGGACTAAGCTATGCCAAGCGGTCAAGTGGGTGTGACTAGGGTAGTGCTGGCTAATATGGTAAGATGCTGATTCTTTTCAGATTTGAGTGGTAAAAATCTAAGTTGTGCTCCCACAACATCAGCCTTTCCTTTGGTATATGCCAACATTGTAGCATTTCAACTGTTTTAATTTCAAAATATGAATATAGGAGCATTTGATATTACACAGAAAAACGGTTGAATTATTGCAGCAAATATATAGAAAATGTTCCAGTTTGTGGAAAGGTTACTTGGAAAGAAATTAAATACACGATTTGTTTGTATTGGGGGGTTTCTCAAGGTTAAAAATAACTTTGGATCAGAACCTGTGTGAATAAAGGACATTTTAACTAGTTAGGTTCTTGTTGACGTAACTCGGCTTCATACAGAGCCATCGAATTAAATGAGTCAGAGTATACAAGGGTATAGAATAATATATCTAGTGGATCCATGTACACACGTGCTGTTGTCTTGCCTTTCCTGCTTTACCCTCAGCAGCGAGGCTGCGCCCAGACCCCTGCCTGTGCTCGCGGCGAGCCTCCCTGCATGGCAGCTTTGCCTATGCCTTTCAGCTCCAGCTGCCATAATGCAGAATTTAAATGACATGGATAATCTTGTGCTGACCCAGCAGACCTGTGGGATATTCATGCGACTTGAAAAGGTCTAGCAAAGGGGCTGTACCTCTCGTAAAGTCCAAAGTAGGATTTTGGTGTGATTTACATTGGTGCCTAAACTTTGAGCAGAAGCTGATTTTTAAAGTCAGTGCCAGAAATCTGGCTCTGTTATATGGAGAGAAATATTTCTATAGCTTTTGGATCTTTCTCAGCTCAGTCTGTGAGTCTGCTGAAATGAGAATTTCAAAACTAATGCTACTATACTCTTTGATATATTACAGTCTGTAGTTGAGAATAATTTCCTCTTCTCATTCATTCATGAGTTAAAAAACCCCCAAACAAACAAACAGAACCCCAAACAAAACAAAACCCCACCAAAATTAATCTGAAGTTTATTATAAATGAAATGGGTAAGTGGAATAGTAGAACCAGGATGTACAATTATTTTAAATAATATTCTAAAAACTCTGGTATTAGAATTGCACCAGAAGAAATTGTTAAAATAGTTGGCTGTATCCTAAATCTTTTTACTCTAGTTGATGTATTTTAATATAAATTAAATTGTAATATATATTCATTTACATTGCAGTTTAGTTGTCCATTACAATAGCCAAGAATTTATATTACAGTTTTTCTGATTGCTGATGTATTGAATTGATTTTTATTACTTGTTTCCCTGCAAAAAGCCCAAAAGATCTTATGGAACAAAATAAGATTAAGCGAGATGTTGATTTTTAACTCTTCTATTATTTGTAGCTTTAGGGTTTTTCATTTATCTGAGATGGTGCACCCATGTATAGCTAATCTGATTTCATGTTACTACATATTAGTATTTTTTGTCTTCTCTTTTTCTTGAAGAGGCATTCTGTGACTTAATCGTCAATCTTGATTTCAAAGACCAACTTTAGACTAAAGCCAGAACCTAGGCATTTGAAAGATATTTTGGAAACTGTGGCAAATTATGTAAAAATAACTCCTAGAGTTCCTCTTTGCAGAGGGGAGGACTAGTAGTTGTCTCTGCCATGACTATGGCAGTAAGTAGCCCTTCCAGTTGTCCAAGATGTATAATAATCTAGTTTGTGGGGAAAAAAAAACCCACCCCAAAACCAAAAACCACACAAACAAACCAACCCATCCAATATAAGGCCTAACTGGCAGTTCTTTTGGGACACACCCAGGTGTACCACTGGTTTCAAGCATTTGTATGCTTGTGCCTCTTTAGCCAATTATTTTTCTTCAAGCTTTATGTGAAATATTCCATCCTTTCTAGGAAGTTCTATTAACTTCTGATGTTGTATGAGCTGGGGCTCTGAATATCAAGTGGGAAGGCTTAAACAGAAAGACTTGGTCAGTACCATGAAGATACTTATGTCCTTCTGTTGTCTCTTTTGTTTAAAATGGTTTCATTTGTAATCGAAATCACAGCACATCCCATTTCCAATTTTCTTAGCTGTGATTTCATTCAGGGCTCAGTGCTAATAAAGGGCTGAGAGTCTAGAAATGGACCCAAAATATTCAGTGGGGCTGCAGATCCCAGAGGAGGGAAAATGGTCCTTCCATGAGAAGTGTCTTCAAGATTCATTTCATCTAGCAGAAATTTCCCCCTATGTCAGTCCTAATAGTGGGAGGTTTAGAAGGTTATGTGGGGAGGAGAGGGAAGGGGGAACATTTATGAGAAAGGGCCCTCTCTCCAAACTTCTGAGCAGCAGATAGGATGTTCTGGAAATACTTAGGTCATATCAATAAATAGCACATGGTCCAAAGAAACAATGTTTTTTGCTTATACAGTAAAAAAAATAATAAATCTGGTCTCAGAGTCACAGCTGCAATGGCACAGTGACTCATAGTCTGTAAAGTGTGGGATACTCCCTTTATAAAATGGAGTGGAATGAACTGCTGTTCAGATGCAAAATCTTCTCTAAGACTCACAATGTTTTGACTTGTCAACAAAAAGTAGCTTACTTCAGAAAAAGAAAGAAGCGGTGAGCAGGATAAAAATGCATACAACTGAGATGCGAAAATAAAGTGGGTTCCCCCCCATCCAAATCTTTAAGTAAGAAATTGAGATTCGTGTTTTGATGATTTGATTACCTTCTTCCTCAACCCTCTGGATTAAAAAAAAAAAAAAAAGAAAAAAAAAGATCACTGTTGTATGTATCTTAATGAAGATCTCCCTTGGGGTGCTGTTCATGGGAAATATTCTCATGCAAGTGCATACACTAACTCTATGGAAAGAAGTGCTATTTTCCGTTCTCAGTTAAAGATGTTTTAAACAGACATTAAAATTACTAGAGTTTAACCTGGGCCTTATAGGTAGATGTTTTGCTTTAAGACTTTAACACTTGAGAAAAAAAGTAGTTTTAATTAGAGTTGCTACTGTTTACCAGCAAGTAGCATTGTTACTTTGATGGTCTTGGACTATAAACAAGGTTTATAGAGAAGGAACATGCAGTTTTTGGACTGATACAATTGTAAAAAAAGGTCTGCTGCTGCTAAACATGCAAATCCTTCTTTAAGTCACTCTTTACTAGTGCTTTAAATCCTTGTTACTTTATGCCTGCTTATTCTTTAAAGTATAGCAGTTAGTTAATATCAATATATCATACTCGGCTGCTTGCCAAGCTGCTGTGTATGAAGTCCAAGCAACTTAAGAGGACAGCTGCTCCCATGGGTGCAGGTGTAGCAGCTGGGGGGAAAACCCACGCACAGCACAGTCTGGAGCCCGTGACTTCCGTGGTGCAGCAGTGGTCCCTGGGGCAGTTTCACAGAACGAAGCTTCCATTTTGAGGTGCAGACTGGGTGAAAATAAATGGAGCTGTGTGCCTCTCTTTATTTATGATTTTTTTTTTTTTAAAAAGAGGCTACTTTCACCCGCAACAGTGCAAATAACACAGCACAGCTTATGTTATGAAACTCCAAGTAATGGAGAGATTTAAAGGTCCAGAAAGAATCCCTGCATGACTCCAAATTTCCCTGGGGAGAGGAAATAGAAAGAAAGTCTTGCTGGAGAGAGGCTGTGGAAGAGACTGGCTCTGTACCTGAAATGCTTTTCCACTGTCGGTCAGTGGGAGGGTCTGCGAAGGCTTGAGACCTGGGTCTTATTGTGAGGGACCCTTTGGCGGGCTGTATGTTGTGACATTGGCTGTACTATGCCCTATACTGTGAGTGCTATCCTTAAATATTGCTGTAAGGTAGTAATGTGCCTCTAGCATGGTGGACTGCGAAGCTGTGTCAGTCTGGACATCCTCTAACCCCTGCTTTCTGATCACTTATGTGAAGCCAAGTAGCCAGTATTTCCAATGTACTAATAGTTGTAGGTCCATGCACTTGAAGATGAGAACTGGGAGAAACCTTACATTCTCTGGTCCCACTTGCATTCATATGGAAATACAAAGCTCAGGTCTCGACTGGAGCCTTATTTCCATTGCATTTATAAATAAGTACCAAACAAATAAAACCAAACCAAAACCAAGACCACCTGTATATATAAAAAGATCTGTGTTCACATATCTACTATCAAATGAGTTCCTGAACAGTGATACTGGTAGGCCTCCATTGCCATGCCCCTCTACCTGGGTTTTGTGGAAAGCTTCAGAACTGCCCTATAGAAGTTGTCGCTGCTATGATCTGAAATGCTTAATAGTAGTGTAGTAACTTCACAGGAAAATGAATGGTGGTACTTGGTGCTTAAAAACAAAAAAACTGGTACTGAGGTAATCTGTGCCTGTGTATGAAGAAGCTCAAGTGGATAGCAAAATTGTCAGTGTTAAACCTGTGAGGTTATTAAAAAAGCATGTTTGGAAGTGCTTCAGGATAGTTTTGAAATTTTACCTTTCAAGAAATAATAGACCATACTAATTAAGCCCCTTAATTTCAACAGAATTATGCAAGAGAGAGTCTTTCAGTATTTGGTCCCATCTTCTATCCATTTGGAAAAAAGACCATTTTTTAAGAAATCATTCTTCAAAAATGTCCCGCACTTGTGAACATGTTTCCGTTTTACTCAGTGCCAAATGAAGGAAAGGAAACATTTTGAGAGATAAAGCACAAGTCATATGCATGTGTGCAAAGTAACATCCATAACACCAATACCAGCTAAAGATAGGTTTTATGGGTAAAACATATCTATATTCAAATAAAATATAGTCAAGAATGACACAGTCATGAAATTGCATAGGCATACAATGCCTTTCTTACATAGTGCATATTTCTATGCTGAAGATTCAAAGCTTTTTGTAGGTCCTGTTTTAGTAGTGTAGTTTTCATTCAGATGCTAGTAAAACTTAAAGGATCGCTAAACTACTTAAAATTAAGAACCAGTGCTGTGTTATTTAGCAATCCAAACTAGCACAGATTTAAAAACAATTCGATGGAGAACATGAAATGCATCTACATGAAGCACAAAGATGTTGTAAGGATTGTTCTGTTTACATTTACACTGATGCACTTTTGATGAACTTCAGACTCTGCTGCTTCTTATAAAGAAAAATGTTCCTAGGTCTGGAGCAGTGTTAATTTTTTTTACTTATGGTATGCTAATAACATTATTGCCGTATCTTTAAAGGTAGAATACTGTTTTTTCAATTCGAAAATATTCAGGATGTGTTAGAAGTGTGCATGTGTGTATATGTATGTGTGTGTATGTATATATAAAAAATACAAAAATACAAAAATATATATCTATATATTTTGAAATTCAGTTTTTAAAACTGAAAGACTGCACAAACCTGAGTTTAAGGACTTTGACTGGATAGTGACGTTGGTTCCACACAGCATTTCTCACTGGTATCATGGGTACGAACACTGTAGGTGTCTGTCTGGTCCTGTGCAACATGAAGCCTGCTACCGGCTGGCACATAATTTCGGAATTTTAGTATTGCAGGACCCTATCCTTGTAGCACTGGTGCAGCTCCTATGGACATTTTTAAACTTTTTGTAAGCTCATACACATAATAAAACAAAAAGTTACAGAACTAGATGCTCTAAAACAATACAGAAAGAAACACTCTTGTTTTCAGTTTCTTAATACATATCTCGATAAAATATTTAGTAAGGTGAACTGTGTCACGGGCAAGTACTGCGCGGGCATCTTGTTTTAATTCTGGTCTGCACTCACTAGCTCTGCAGGCTTGCATTTGATCTCTGAGCCAAGATAAAACCCACAATGAGAACTGAACAGTGCAAATAAACAGAAATGTCTGCCTTGGTAAAGGGTGTAAACCAGAAGAAGTATTCCACTAGGTCCAACAGCATGTCCCACCAGGCGCTGTTATTCGCACAGCCGATACTCCGAGACAGCATCCTCAGACAGGGGTTGCAAACTGTGGAAGTGGAGGAGACGTAGCTGCTGAGCTCCAGGGGAAGAGGAGAGAGGCGGCGTGCTGGTGCTAGGGAGGGGCATGGCTGCCCAGGGCGCTGCCGCTACCACTGTGCTGCAAATGCAGCTTTGCTTGTAGTCTGTTTTAGTAGGCACCGGGGTCGGTAAGGAAGAGGATAAATCTAACGGATTTCCATCACCCTCTTCCAAGTGCGATTTTAATGTGCCTTACCCGTCCGAGTCTTGGGTTTTTATATGACGCTGCTGTAAAAATGTTTTTCTTAATTAATAATCCCAAGAAACTGGTCATTATGAGTGGTTTTATGAGTGGTTTGGAACTTAGTGCCCCGGTCAGGATGAGGCCTATTAGAGGATTATTTCCTCAGTAAGATGAGGGACTGGGGGACATTGCTTTTCTAATAATTTGTAACTTTCTTCGTTTGAGAGAACTAGATCTTGGATGCTGCTAGGTCATTTGTTGAGGATAATCTGTGGCTTCAGACTGGTTTCCATCGTCTGAGGAAACATGAGACTAAGTTCTTCATAGTCTAACCTTCCTCTGGTCTCCCCGTCTGAATGGACGAGGGAATACATTTCAGAGTACAGTCTTTTAAACATTTAGTAGTGAGTTTACCACTTACTACTCTTGACTTCAAAAGGGTTAGCCCCAGAAATAAGCACAGCTGTTATATACTCAGGAGTAAATGTTTTCAGGATGGCACTTTAACACAGCACTTGTACAGGACTTGTATGGTATTAACAATTTTATTTCCTGAACCTGCAAACACTTATGCGTTTCAGTAACTTTATTCTTGAGAACAGTCCAATAGTACTCACATGAGTGCAATTATGGACACGAGTAAGTGAGTGCTCACAAGATCGCGGCATTAGTTTTCAAAGGGACCGTAAACTCTGTGGACCATTGCAAAATTATATATACTGCAATGACCTGTGAAATTGCCACATATATATGTAGCTATATGAAGTAAATGACACATTCCTAGTACCCAGTTCTGTGAATGTTTAAATGAATGAGTAGCTTTACTCATGAAAGTAAACCCAGGCAAACATAAGAAATTATATGGGATTGCTTACAAGGGTAAAGTTGGTCATGCATTTAAATGTTTGCAGGGCTGTCCTGCAGACTTTGCTGTTAAAACCTGTGGTTTTGTTCCACGTGTTGAATCACAAATGCAGTGCTTTGGATTCAAATACCATGAGAAAAATAAGTTAGTGAGTTTGCAGAGTGACAGAGACTCTACCAAAAATCTCTGAAGTTGCTGAAAAGATTTCTGCTGACTGCAGTGAAGGTGAATCACTCTCCATCTAGAAAAACTAGTAATTTTAATTTTGTTTTTAGATTTAAAAAAATGTATATATATAAAATCTGTAAATATTAAACCAGGTCACTGGACCAAAAAAGACATGATAACATTATTATTCCCTGTCTCTTTCTGTTCCCTGCCTTCTGTTGAATTTGAGTGAAATCCCCTAAAATTTTATTTATAAATGGTCATATGTTGTATAGAGTTGATCTTTTCATTAGAAATAATCAGCAATTCATGTCTCCAAGCTCTTCAAGATAAGCAAAATCAGGAAAAGGCAATATTTATCTCCATGTGTTCTTTAGTATATACGGCAGATAATCTATATTATCTGCAATAAAAGCAAGTGATCTTTTTCTTATTAGGAATGGAAAAAAAAAATTCTTTCTTAAAACAGAACAGTGTGGTAGATCGTGGTCATAGATAGCCTGAAGTCATGAAAAGCCATGTTCATAGCTGTGCAGAGATAACGACCAAGACAGTTACTTCTGTAATAGAAGCAAAAGAGGCAATTCCATAGCAGCAGCTCAATTTTTTTTTTCATGGCCTTTTAAAAAGCATACTTGTTAGCTTGTGCCATTCATTAGATTCCACAAAATGGATGATAACAGTGTCTATGTTTGGATGCAAACTAGGCTTTTGCTTCACAGAGCTACCTGACCTTAAAATATCATTGTCTGAGAAGTAACTCATCCTACTGTTCAACAAAGTTGCGTTAAAATATTAAGCATTTAAATATCGAAGGTACTTTTTGGGGCTATTATTGGAGAGTTACTTGAGGACTGGTATTATGCTTTGTAGTTGCTATGGAAACTTTTTAATACATGCAGTTTGGGAACAAGAAATTGGAAGTAATTTTTTCATTCCTAAATCCAGTTTCCTAGTAATAAGAGGGACAGTTGTGGATTATCAGATTGTTACCAAAGCTTTCCACAAGATCTGAAGGTTATTAATCTCCAGAAACAGGGGAGGAAAAATTATACCAATAAACTTCTACAAAGAAATAGGAAGAAATGATATCTATTTTTTCATCATGTGCAGACTAATCAATTAAAAACCCAGTATTTTAATACATTCTCAGGAAAAGGAATGGCTGATCAAAAAGTGGGTTTTGTAGAAATCGCAAACAAATTCTAAATTATTTTTAAAAAATGGTGAGATAATTGTGACTAAAAAATCAGTGACTAAATCTTATATGAACCACCTCTTTTTAAAAGTATTTAATATATCTTCTTTATTCACTTGAAGTAATCTTGATACAAGAGTCAGGAAGCACTTTTTAATATGATGGAGATTGTATACTCTTTTAGAAGCCTGATCACAGGGTTCCTCTCTTCTTTATTAGTGGATTTTAATGCAGTAATGTACCTAGAAAGATTTAAAAATGTACTAAAGTAGTTTTGAGAGCAAAAACACTTGAGCTTGCTAGTATTGTTTTGGAAGATTAAAAGGTAAACCAAAAACACTTAAAAGCAATAATGCTTTTATTTGGTTTGCAAAATGGTTTAAGAACTGATAATCCCTTATATTTTCCAGAAAAAAAATGCTTTTTAGAGTGTTTAATCGATTCTTATATATTAATGTTTTTATTGTTAATTACTAGTGATGAAATATGAATAAACAGGATTTGACTGAAAGTATTATTTTTATTTTAGTTTGAAAAATTACCTCCAATAATAATTGTTTTATTAATAAAATTGTCGTTTTAGTGTTTATCCAATTTGATCTAAGTTTGTCTAATTTTTTTTCATGGTAAAGTAATTTAATTTGGGCATAAAAAGTCTAAATAGTTTAGAAATTTTTTGTAGCATTGCTGCTCCTCTCTTTGAAAAGAACAGCTTTCTTAAGAATGATAATTAGAATTTCTACATCAGAAATAAAGCACTGACAAATGTAACCTGTCAGGTACAAATAGGTACTGAAAATTTTCTGAGATTGCTTCATTTTAATAAAATATTTTTGTTTCAAACTAGTTATTTTAGAAGTTGTTTTGAAGTTTTTCTATTGCTAGTTTCAATTTCATCTGGGGGCTTTATGTTTGAGGTGGCAGCTAATATTTTATAAAATTTATGTTCAAAGTTATCATAGCATAAACATTTGAATTTAAATATTGATTAGATCTCTTCATTTTGCTTTCCTGTTTGTGAACTTGTCACTTAATTTCCACAGGGATATGAAAAATAGGTTTTAGACAGAGATAATCCACTATAATCCCAAAACAGAAATCAGAGGACCAAATGGTCACAGCAATAAATTATTCTTTTATACATTCTTGTTACCTTGATTCCTCCAAAATTTTCCAAATCCCCTGCTTAAGGTCACAGGAAATATGAACCTCACCAAAACCTTAAAATAAAGAGGTTGATAACACATAAAATAAAAAATGGTATTATTTTAAATAACATTATTTAATTATGGTAATGACAGTTTATTCTTTGAATTTGTTAGTCATATTTATAGTGGTGGAATTTTGGACTATATCTCCATAAGTTGGACATTCTCAGTTTTCGTTAATTAGATAAAGCTTTAAAATATTCCAGAAAGTTCAAAGTTGGCTCCAGTTATTTTACATCAATCTGTAAAAACACATGTGCTCTCATAGGCAGATGAGCACAGACCAACTTCTGTGAATGAAGTTCTATAGTTAGATTTTTAAGGTGGGGGAGACTGAAATTTGTGAGCGTGTGTTTGTGATTTCCCCCCTCCCTCCTTACTTCGGCTCGTCTGGAGTTAGAAATAAAACATCATTTCTTTATACAGGACATTCTCTCTTCCGTACATGTATGGTGGCTGCCGTGTTTGTAAAAGAAATTATTTTGCACAAATTACCATCTGTTTAAGGAAGTCAATATTGTACACATATCATGCTTTAATATTATATTCTAAGATGACCATAGAGATGCAGATGAGGTTTTCAGGGAGAAGATAAAAGATTTAGGAACTGAAAGTTGGTATAGTAAATATAGGCACTTATACAGTCGCCTTAAATATGCATATTAGTGATGATGGTAGGACTCATGTTTAAAACAATTGCGATATAATTTATTGCTAGTACTTAATATATTTAGTAGAGGGAATGTGTGGTTTTTAATGTTGTATAGACGCTTTATGGAAGAATAACTTGATTTCTAGTGCATTTAAACTATTGTCCACAAAAATTCACGTTTGAATTAGAGGCATAAATGACAACTTGGAATTTATGTTCAATAGTATTACTGAGAGAAACAAGGATATAGTACAGTTAGAACATTTCACTATGTACTTATTTAAGACATATAGTGATCACACAGGTCAGAAAGTTTGGAAGTGATATTCTACATGTATTTTAACTTTAGCTTTGTCTATGTGTAATTATTCAAGTATTATTAAAGCATGCACCAAACCAACTATGGCAGAGAATATTGCGTTAGGAAATGTGTGAGTTGCAGGGATTCTGTCTGAAAAGAGTATTCAAAATCAATAAGTTCTCAGCAGCGAGGTAAATTTGAGCCAAGCTGACCTCTCTTTGCAGCTAATGTACATGCTAAGAATTATTACCGTTCACTCAGAGAAAAGTTTTCATGCAAACTGAAAATATTTGGTTTAGGGCAAACGTGAAAAATTGAAGGACTTGCTTACCTATTTGATTAAATGCATAAGTAAGACCGCACGTAGGATTTTGTTGTGCTGTGATAGAACTTATTTTACCAGTCACTTTCATAACCTTTAAACAGCCTTAAATAGTACATATGAAAAACACATTCATAACAGATTCCCCATAGGGAATTTTCTTTGGTTTAAGAAAATTTTATTAAAGATTGGCATTGCAAATAACATTTTTCATAACTATATGTAGACCTGTTAAAATTTTTATTAAAACTGGAGTTCGGCCTGTTCTTTTTCATCATTCTATCAGATATTAAACTCCAGCAGCAGCTGTAGGAAATGGAGAAAGGGATTTTCAAAGGGATTTGAGTCTCCCTGTCTCTGTGCCTTTAGTGATCATATTATCATAACTATCACACATAACAAAGCTCTAAATCTGTAATTCAGATAAAGTAGTCAGGACTTTGAAATACAAAAATCCAAACATATGCTGTAACATTTTTTTTGCAATGCTGGTTCCTTTAACACGGATTTTGTAAACTTGGAGAGGTATCGAACAGATTTTGTATACTAACACATACTAAATGACATTATTACTTAAACGTTTGATGGAGATTTAATTAAAGGTATGTTCTATTATACCTACAGTAGTTCCACTAAGAGTATAGCAGATACTGTTCTACCAGATGATGATCAAACCACTAAAGGTTAATAAGAAATGATGTTAGAAGCTTTTTTTTGGACTGAATTATGTAAGCTAAACTGCTGTGGAAGCAATGCCCATCTTCTCAACAGTGTGAGAGTCCTGTTTCATGAGGGGACAGCTCAGCATAATGCTGTGTTGAAATGGTAAGTGTGAACACAATTCTCTGATGAACTTAAAAAGCTAAAGATGCAATGTAATAAAAGTTAAGGAGGCTAACTTTTAAAGTAAAGCAATGTAGTACAAAAGAAATGGTTTCCATAGTATTTTTAAGTACTTCTCTAAGCGTATTTAGATGGTTTTGGTATTAAGTGCCTAGGGAAAACAGTAGTTGTATTGTGAAAAGTTAGGAAAACTCTAAATCTCAATATCAAACCAGCTTGTAAATGAGTAGTCGCATATATATTTATTGTAACACTGCCTTCTGCTGGTCACACCTCATTTATGATGTAAGTGAAAGTGCTGGATAATAATAGGATGTTGTGTTTATCTGAAATTATTCTCAATATGAGACATTTGGTGCTTAGGAAATATCTATATAGAGATAGTCTACATCTATCAAATATGTATACATCAATGATAAACACATTGCATCTATTCTATATGCTTGCAGCTGTTAATTTGATATTTTTTTGAAATCAGCTGAGAGAATATTTTTCACGTATAGCATACCAAACAGTTATCAAATCCTTTCACTTTGTTGTTAAATTAATTCCTACATTTGATATTTCTGGGGACTTAGAATTTCTGCTTGTTTCTGGTTTTTCAGTTGGAGGGCTTTGGCTGACAGAGAGCATATACCAAGCAAGACATCTGCAGAAAAATTTGTGTTTCATAACAAATGTCTAAATGTAATGGGGGTTACAAGACTGTTAGATCTATGTGTTTATGTGTACATTTAAGCAAGTGTTTGCATAAGCTGCACTTTTTGTTACTAAATACTTTATTATTCCTCAGTTGGTCATTCAAAATACACACATATATTATGATAATTACTCCTCAGAGGAAAAATACAGGATTTTGAACATGGTTTCTGTTTTACTTTCTAGGATGTAAAACACATATTTTCTTTAAAAAAAACCCCACTGCTGTAAGAAGTGTTTTCTGTTTCATTAAGCATGCATAAATGGTAAAAAGTATAATGTGAATTTATATATATTTGACTGCATGTCTGTCAAAATTAAGGAGAATATTTATCACTGTATACTATCTTCATCATAATAGGTTTAAGAGGTATGAGATAATGCTATATTTCAATCTGATACAAAACCCTGAAACTAAAAATCAAATATTTGGTAGGAGTTATCTTCAGTTGTAGAGAATATAATGGTTAAACCACACACTTACTCAGTGAAAACATTGGCATGCATGTCTGGCTGCCTACAGTAAAATTAATGACTAGATTGTGCAGTGTGGGAAAATTTTTATTTTACTTTGGTTTTCCTCAAGAAGTGAAATCCTGCTTTAGTTGCCTGAGGCTACATTTTTAAGCACCTTTATTACAGCACAGATAAAACCCCAGCTATCTGACAAAATGCATTCTGTTTTATTACAAAGGATTACTTCAAAAAGCGCAATTCTGTACATTCTGGGGATAATTTAAACACCAAGAATCCCTATTGTATGACAAATAAAAAGTAATTATCCATAATGCATACTAGAATTGCATTTTAATGGACAAGACCTATCAGAAAATATGCAGATCGAGAAATTTCCATTTTTAAGTTCCTTCCCAGAATTTGGGGGCCTTGCCCAACTGCCCAAGGAGGATTGTACCTTGACTCCGTGGGATCTCTGTCTGAGCAACGACTGCGGATTCCAGCCCTGCAGTCCTCAGAGGATCACTGTGGTCCCATCTGACCCTTGTAGTCTATGAACCTTAAGGTTTTCATAATCAAAGACCAGCCTAACCCCATGTGTGCATGTTTTTAAATTCCAAATCTCATCTTAGATGTAACAGTAATTAAAAAGTCACTTGCAAAATGATAATAGAGTCAGCCTTGTAAGAACAGATATAACAACATGCATAATAAACTACTCCATGGCAGTGTTAGGGCTGTGCTAGGAAAGACTAGGTGCTGTTAAAAATGCAAAAGGATGCAGGAAAAGTATCAGTAAGGTTTAATCTCTGGTGGCAGAAAAAAAGGTTTAATGGTCACAAAGCTGACCAGGAACCGTTCTGTATTAAAGGAGTTGCTGTTATCTTTTTTTATCCATGATAACACTTAAACTGGATTGTTTTTCCAGATTGCAAACCTTCTAGGAAATTCCTCATTCCACTGTATTTTTCTCTCTCTTTTCTTTACAAACACCTGTTTATGTGATTTGTTTGCTTACACATATATGAGCCCATTTGTGTGTGTACACACAACATACATGAGAACAAAAATCCCAGAACGAGTTTGTGTTCAGGGTGGTCACAACAGCATATAAACATGGTTAAACCTGTGTGTTAAAGTGTGTGTATCCAGAGAGATAATATGTGATAGTGGGCAGCATAATTCACTCTCATTTCCCTGCGTTAGAGATGACTGCATAATTCATGAATGGCAGAACAAAGTCAAGCCAGGAGTGAGTTGCACGTGGACATCCCTAATGAATGTGCATACTACCTACTGCCCACCAGGTTATATTTAAATCGTAGATATTTTATGTGGGCATTCCCTTCTCCTCCATTTTTAGTTGTCAAAGTGATTTTCCAATAATACATTTATAAAAGTTTTTCTTTGCATTGCCCAGGAGAAAGTGGGTGGGGATTCCTCATTCTCACTCAAATCCCTTTGTACGATAAGGCAGCAGAGTGTATTTGGCACTCTGCTTTTAGGTTTTCAGGAGTATCGTTTATGAGCATCTGTATTTTGACTTCATATTTGTGTCTTTTGGCTCATACTGCCAGGTTTTACCTGTTTTTATTCTTATGCATGGCCCTTTATTTCAGCCTTTTGTTTTGGTGTTTTCTTTTTTCTGTTTGGGTTTTTTTTGTTGTTTGTTCTTTGTAGCTACCATATGTATTATTGTGCAAGCTGTAATGACCTTTCTAGTTCACTTATTGTATACAGATGAGTAGAAAAACAGCAATTGATTATTCTTTGTACAGTAGTAGTCTTCTGGAGAATAAGTAGAGTCCAAACGTGTAGATAATCTTGAGTGTGATCAACTACGTAGTGAAACATATTTCAAAGGTTTAGATATAGAAACAAAGAAAACAATGTGGATTTTTATTAAATATGTATATAGTACTTCAAGCAAAGACAATAGAAATGTAAGCAAATCAGCAAAGTCATTTTACTTGCATCTATATATAAACATAAAAGCATTTTTCAGTCTAATTTTTTGTTCATTCTGTCTCTGGAGTTCTGAAACAGTAAAGTAGTTGTAGAATGTTAAGTAAAATTTTTTCACCTTCATTTTATTGAATTAACTTATTTACTAAATAAAGTACTTCGTTGTGTATAACATAAAGGTGTTATAATATAGGTAAAATTCTTCTATTTGTAATATGGGTTGCAGATTATATATCAAAACATACGGATTATGATGATTAAATATGTATAAAATCAGCATAATCCATTCATATGTTTGTAAGGGCCCAGAGTCCTCCAGAGACAGTCACAAATCCACTTGATGTTCTTGAGTGCTGGCTTTTTTTTCTCCCTGATTTTATCTGAAATATGTGTAAAAATTCAAAAGTCAAAGGGATCCCTGTTGGTTACAGCTAAGTAGTCTCAAACACATATATTTATCCTACCTAAACTTGGTAGAGTCCTGTGCTTCCATGTGTGTGGTTTTGGTTTTTGTTTTGTGGGGTTTGGTGTTTTTTTGGTTTTGTTTTTGAGAATTATCCATTTTCATTTCAGCAAGCAGCACCTAACTTTGAGGTTTGAAATAAACAGTTCACTTCTAAGTAAAATCCATCTCTCTTAGGGAGGTCCTTCCTTGTGTGTGTGCATATAATGTGAAGAGGATGCACCTATTTTGGGAGGTGTCTGTACTGTCTCATCATATTTTAAGTAAAACAGCTTCTTTCAAGTCTTCCAACAACCTATTTTGTCCAGAATTTCAGAAAGCTGTAACATGAGCATACAGGGGAGATAAGTAAGCCAATCACATGAAATCTTAATTTAATTTATTTGCATGTTTTTATTAGTCTGTTTTGCTACTATAATTTCAAGTGAATAATCTGAAAATACGAGTTATGCATTCTCAAGGGGAAAAACAAAAAAGGTGCCTGTCTAGGAATGTCTCTCTCATATGTGCTTATGTCTAATAATGTATATAATGTAGGGAGAATGATCTTGTGTTAGGCCCATGTGTGACACTTGCCCTTTTTGCACCAGTTTTACGCCTATATGATGTCTTTGATTATCGCATACGTTCTGCTCATCACTCCTAGCTTCAGCAGGACCTGAGTGAGCTACAGAATAAATATCCTGCTGTGTGTTACTGTATTCCATAAGAAATGTTTTTTTAATCTCATTAAAAGCATAAAACGTTTCCAACACATTTCATCCGTGTTGGTAAGAATCAAACAAGTTGATTCTTTTCTTAACTAAGTGGAGCAGAATAATCGTAATTTTTCAAGATAGCCATTATTGTAAATCCTGTAAGCAATATTATTGCGATCATTTTGGGGGCATCAGACAGGTATTTAACAGTTTGGTTCAGGTTGCCTAGGACAACAAAAATGCCGCTATGCTGCATCTCAGAGCTTCTGGGATGAAATGAGTTGTGACATACCAGTGAAGATTAAATTTGTAACAGATAGAACACCTTTGAAGTACTAGCTTATGATTTCACAGTGGCATTAGGAGTCTTACTGCAGTATTTAAGCAGTTAGAAAGAATGCTGGTTATTAGTGGTTGAATTTTGTAAAATAGGATTTTACTGTCTTTTAAATAGCCATGACACCAGTTTGTATTATACAAGCACAACATTTTTATTGCCATGTATTACTGTTGGAGAAGTGCTTTTTCACACTGCCATGTATTAAACTGAGGCACTTAAACAGGTGAATACTTTTTGTCTGTTGTTCAGTATCACATTGCTAAATTTTAAATAATACAGCCTTTTTCTTCCTTTTCTTGTTTTTGTTGTTTTCCTTCTCCCGTCTTTTCTTGGTCAGGGGCTTAGAGAAGGGAAAGAACAGAAACATTCAGTGTTTGTCTCAGATAACACTGGAAGATCAAGTGTCCAAAAATGTTCTAGGCCTGCACATTTTTACATATGGTAAATTACTTTTAAAAAATAATAGCATAATTTCAGATGTCAAATATGCCTTTATCATACAGCTTTATGACATGACATTACCAGTACATAAAGCTACTATGCTTTATGTCTGAATCGGATCACATCAAAATTTCCTGCCATATCATGTAACATAAATAGAGGCTTGTTCCTAAAAATAATGTCTAGAAATCTTCAAGTATTCATTAAACCATTTGGAGGGAAACAGGCATGAGCCTTTTTCTCTGCAGTAATCTCTTAAGGATCACTAGGCTCCATATTACAATTTCCAGTGTTACTAATGTGTGAAAGTTAGTTTAAAATATTAATCTCTGCATTGGCAGGATCTTTTAATGAGACTCTAGACTTCAATGGGTTAATTTTCAATGAGGGTCGGGTTTTATATGTTTATATTTTCTTAGCCTTGGTCAGGAGAAGTGGTTTTGCTTGCCCTTGTGCTGTGCCAAAGTGATAGGGTTTCATTCGTTTGAAAACCTAGCACATCCCAAGAGGTTACCTTGGTGTAGATTTCTTTCTTTCTGTATTAAATCGCTCATTGTCGCAAAGTGACTAGTGCTGCTGAGCTTTGAAAAGAACTTCTAAGAGGTTAAAAAAAAGCTTCTGTGTAGAAGGATTTTTCAGTTCTGCAGACAGAATACAGTTTGCAGCTGTTTGACTTGCGACAGTGATATGGATCTGATTGTATACAGTATACTAGGAGCCATGGATGCAGCTGGAACAGAGGTTATAAATTTTAAAAGCAATGCAGATTTTGGCCATTAATTGGCTGCTAATAAAAGCATACTCAATGGGTTCTAACTGTGGGAGCCTGTAGCTCTGTATCTGATATCAGGAATTCATACACATTACACAGTTTTAGTGATTCAGACCACGACTAATTGAAATATGAGGCATACTGATCAAATTTAGCATTACCAGCATGCACTCTGGTTTGGGACTGTATGGCGACAAGGTAGCATTTATTACTTATTCTCCATAACACTGCCTGATTGAAATATCTAGCTATGTTGTCAGCAGAGGCCCAGCTGGGCTTTAGTACAGCTAATTAAGTCATTAAAAGAGAGGTCAAGCAATCTAACTCTTGCATACTAAACTACATAAAAGTCTTTATTATATTTTTTAATAAGCCAAGATTTGAATTTTTAAAGAAGTTTGTTTTAATAATAAATGCATTTGCTGGCTGCTTTGTCTGGGGCTTGATTAAAATAGGCGTTTGTTAGCAACAAAGTGAAAACTTCTTCAGGCTTAGTTTAATAAAAAAACCCAACAATACAAAACCTTGTGCTTTTTTTTTTTTTTTTAAGTGGCTGAAAACTAAGTGTAACTCAGGATGATAACAGAAACATGGCTGTCACTGTGCAGGCAGACAGAAGAACTTGTTTCTTAACTGCAGAAGGTACCAAGGCACAATCTGTGTAGAAACCACTCATGTTTCTTACTGGAATATCTGTTAATTGAGACACTGTGAGGAAGAAATGCATCTAGAGGGAGAGGTTTCCTGCAAACTAAGTACACAATAATGTTGGATGACAGTTGCTACCTATTTTATGAATTCAGATGGGAGAGAGAGTCAGATGAAGTGAAGCAGCAACAATTTATTCCTGGACTTGAAGAGGAACAGGCTGCGGATTGCCTGAATTTGGAAGAGTAAAGCAAGGAAAGGATAACTCAGTACCCACGTTTGGTCTTGTGGTGGTTGGTGTCAGAAACACTGTATGATGGTCTTGTCAGATCCCACTCTGTGGAACAAATTCTTCTTCACAGTTTGCATCAAGAACCTTGCATGTTTGTATCAGTATAAAACTAAAGCATGGGGACCTCAAATGCAAAGACGATAAAAATGTTCCAGAGCTGCAAAATGCCAGCCTTGATGATTCCCAGTCTTTCAGTGCAAGGCCTGTGGGGCACTCAGACATTTCTTTTGTAAATTTCGTGTCCTTTGGTTCAGAAATACAAAATTCTGTTCTTCCATCTCGTTTCTTCTGTATATTATGTAACAGTAACTGGGAAGAGACATCGTTAGGTAGGTATAGATCCAGGACAAATCTCTGAGGCAGAATACTAGGAAATGGGGAATCTTTTTTTTTTTCCTAACTGGAAATCTTATCAGCAATGAATTTAAGGGACCTATCTGGCAATTAACAAATAGTAGCACTTGGCAAAATGAATTGAATGTCAGTTTATACATCATCTTTGTACAGCTAAAAGAAGCAAGTCTTAAACCTCCAAATCCCTGATGTAAATCAAATGGTTCCTCTGAGGTCAGTCATTAGTGCTATGAAATGGGAAAGTGCAACTCAGCAAGGTGTATATTTCTAGTGGTAGCACATAACAGTATTGACAGGCTGCATGTTTCCATTCTTGTAGCAAATGGATCTTACTTCTCTTACGTTTCTTTTTTTGGCCCAAACTTTGAAATTTGTTACTTAAATCTCAGAGTAAACCGTACAAATTGTAGTGTCTGGATTAGAAATGTGGTACTTGTTTTAAATAAAAAGCATGCCAAAAAAAATGTGGTTAGGGATTTGGAGTACAGGTATAAGGAAGCAAAGGAATTGAAGGGCAGTTAATAAATGATCCCGGAGGTGAGTTCTAGAATATTTTTCCCTTATTAAAGTTATGAAGTATTTTTAGAGAAAAGTACCTTTATGGGGTAAGAAGAGGGTTATGACAGAGTAAAAATTTTGTTAGCCATACCTTAAAAATCTGACAAAAGTCAACTTGGTCTGCTCTTCCTTATGCAACAACATTTGATTTACTGTTACATTTTCCTGGTTAGGTTAGTTTTATTACTGTTGTTTTGGCAATGAACATGTTATATTGCACCTCACTTAACTTACCAGGAGGTGCAACAGTATAAGCAACAGAAGATGCCTTGAGGGCAGTTTTCTGAACATCAGAAGGTGCAGTGTAAGTAGTGCTATACTGAAGTAAGGGGGGCCTACATGGTGTTACCTTGTTAATTCAGATCATCTTATATGACCATTAGAGGTTGCTTCCTACCAGGACTATTAGAATACTTCCTGTTCTCCACTAATCCTCTAGAATTATCTTAAAAACTATCAACTATTAAATCATTGTGCTCATTGCAGCTCAATGGATCTTCAAATATATTGGATTTTATAAATCTTTTTTGCATTACAATGGTGAGACAGAAATTTTCAGAATAACAAAGGCCATCTACTTAAAAAAGCTTTCCTGAATTTGATAGCTTTTGCAAATAGATGCATGTTCACTGCAATGGGGCACCTCATAGTCTTTCCAGAAGTTTGCTCTTTTTCATTTCTCTACTTCCTGAGACAAAAGCTAAGATCCAGATGCAAAAATCTAAATATAGAAATGTAAGAAGCTGTACATGTTAAATATGAACTCAAAACTAATGGCTTTTAGATCTGTGGCCTTTCCCTCTCTTAAAATTAGTAAATTATTGGCATAAGCAGTCATTTAATTTTTTTCAGTTGGGATCTTGAGAGGGTTGCGGGCAGACAGTTACATTTTGAGTACTGGTGTAACAGAATATTCTTCAGATAAGTGAAGAGACAGAGTTGGTAATAAGCAACCTCAATTAGAGACTGTAATGATCATAGTGATGATGTGGGTCCAACTCCTCAGGAAAATGGACTGGACCAGTAGCAGCGGGTAACAAGAATGACCATGCTGCCCTAAGAACAGGAATATCTACCTCGCCTCGTGATATGTCTCTGATGATGGCCCTATGTGTGTGCCAAGGAAAGAGCAAGAATAGAACTAGTGTCTATAATAATACTTTGCTCTAATGTCATCTTGGCCTCTGATCATTTTAGGAGATATCCAGGGCTTGTTACAGATTGTCTAACACTTCCTAATGGATTTCTCTTCCACCTACTTGTTCCATCTTCCCTGGTCTTTCCATAAGAGCTATTTACTCTGAGCTGGTGGAAGACTCAAAGGCAAAGCAAAGAAACTTGTGAGCGTTCAGAAGTAAATTCAAGTGTGAATGAAGCCTACTTTTAGGAGTAACTAGTACACTGAGCTAGAATACTATATATTTATTGTCAGTGAGAACAGCAAGGTACGATTATGATGATCTGGGCTATAATTATTGTTCTGGTATTCCTGATTAAATTGGTATCAGAAAATCTTATAATCTATTCTAATGAAAGAAAACAGCCCTGTTTTTACAATGAAAATTCGGAAGTGTTCTCATAATCATCTGCTGTGTTGGCATTTCTTCTCAGAACCCATCCTCCATACCTGTTGTGATGTGTCCATAAGTAATATGCACGTGGGTGTGCATCACGGTACTCTGTTGACTGTAATTAATCATTCATATTATATGATCATATTTCACTATTCTTCTAAGTGCAGAACAAAGCTGTACACAGGATGAATTCCACATACTGCTGAAATCAATGACAAAGCCCCTGTAAGCTTCAACAGGATCAGGATTTCTTCTCAATACAGTTGTTTCCATTGTAAAGATCAATTTCAACAGCATATTTTTCTTTTCTCTGAAATTTGTATGATACCTGGAGGCACTGTTTCCTCAATGAGAATGATTTATTTTTTCTTATAAAGAGTTTTCAAAGTAATTTTTAATGTTTTTCTTTTACCACTAGGAAAGAAAATTATTTGACTGATTTTTAAAGTAGCACTAGGCTAGCAGATTTAGGCTATCTGGGAATGTGCCGAGGTCTTTGTACTAGGGGTGTGTGTCTGTGTCCGTCTGTCTGTGAGACAGAGAAGAGCTCAGAGGTGGTTTTGTGGTTCCAGCAGAGGTGGAGCTTCACATAATACAGATGTGAATGGAGCAGGATAATATCTTGTTGGCAGCAGATGATGTGCAATGTTATACCTCTGTGTGACAATGAGTTGAATATAGAGGAGTTATATTTAACCTATTGCTTTTCCCCCCTCAAAAAATACCATAGAAATTCTATAACAAAAGTACAGTAGGGTCACAGACTGAATCACTTCAGTACCACGATAACGACTATGCTCAGGAACCTTAACTTGTTTCTTCATGTGTGTAATACAGTTTTTAACCACGTTATAACATTCTTATTTTCCAAAAAGCTGTATATCTCAAGTTTCTGTTTCCTCACTGAGACCTGGTAAGTGCTGAAGTTTTAAAATCTTAATGTCTCTTGTTCAGGATTGTAGATAGAGTTTTAGGTTTAGTCACACATTTTGGATTTTCTTAGCCTAAAAATATATTATTTACAATAATATATATGTCTCTTCTTGTTTCCTTTTGTGTTGTTATACCTTAGTTCCCATGTATCATTCATTATCAGTGGAGATACAGGGTAAGATAATAAAAAAATAACTTCATCAGTAAACCATAGTAGTTTTCACACCTGGAACTTATCATCTGTGTTTTTTGGCTACCAAGAAGCATCTCACCACTGGAGAACTAACAGCTCCAGGCACCAATCTCATGGTCTCTCTCAGGACTGTTGATTCAACAGTGATGAAAAAATGCAGCATTTTTAACAAGCTGTGCTGTTATTCTCTAGACACTAGTCTGACTGAAAAATTAAGCAGCGGAGATAAAGGCTGTTGATGTGTTTGCTGAAACACTCTTGTTCTTTTAAAAGCCCTGCTGAGGGTGAGTGGATATGGTTCTGGACTGATTGTACAACAAAAAAAACTTGCTGCAGGAATTTTGTCTTTTTTCTCCCTTTTAGTTCGGTTCATCCAGGACTGATGGATATTTTTCACCTCTTTTTTTTCTTTGAGAACATCCCTTCCCAAATACAAGACACAGCCTTGTACTACAAAAGGAGAGGACTTGAGATGAAGCTTAGAGGCACAAAAATAAAAGTCTTACCCTCGTGTGCTTTCTAGGAAAATAGAGGGGAAAACTTGACTCCACACTTTGTCCATAACAGAATTTTCATTTTCCTCAGCAGGATAAAGATTTCTTCCAGTCGCAGCAGGCATTTTGGCTTGGTAGTTTCTAGACTGACATAAACTCCAAAGGCTGGGGGGGGTGGGTGTCAAAAGGAATCTGTGTGGGACGGGAGGGAGAGAAGAAAGATGGTAACCCCCACATCCCAATCTTTTGTCCATTGGTCAGTTGTTGCTAGACAGCCTAATGTGTTTGTTTCTTATGGTTTTTTGGTAATTCTGATCACGAACAACAGCTCAAATCAAACCAGACCATCTTGTAAAGAAGCCTTTCCTAAGCCATATCCACTTCTCCCAGTGGAGACTGAAGAAAACCAATGAGTTTGTTTGTTCCAAGCTGTTGTGTGCCACAGGAAGTGACCACCATTTATGTTGCTGACGGATGTCCCTTACAGTCTTCACTTCAGCCATCCAGGTTGACCATCACTGCAGTTTCCTTTCAGTGTCAGTTATACCTCTTCATTTTACTCACTTTGCCTCCTTGACACACAAGGATTCTTCCTGCCCCTGCTGGGTGCCGCTTTTCCCCGCTGTCTCTGAATAGCACCAAGTTCTTGCCGGAGTAGGTGCTTCCTCCTCAGGGAGGAGGACTTTTATGTCATATGTCATTATTGTTTTGTAACAGTGTTGTACAATCTCCTTCCTGCTTATTATCTTCCAGAATCTTTTAAGCTTTCCTGCTTATTATCTTCCAGAATCTTTTAAGCTTTCCTTACTATTCAGGACACATCAACTCTATGTGAAATATGACAATTCCTTACTACTGTTTAACAATATCCCTTTTTAGACAGTAGGCTGTATTAAGCTCCTTCTCTGTTTTGTACATCTGTCACTGCTGGTAGCAGTAAGTTTTTGATCTAGTGTTGTCTATCTTATCAGTATATCTTCCATGCTTCTCTTGACTTCATACCCCCAAAAAATCTTTGAGTGGATTTGGAAAGAGGTAGGTAAGATCTGGTTTTGGTTTTGTTTAACTAAAAAAAAAAATTAAAAAAAGAAAATTGTTCATTAACAACTCTAATGCTGCTAGTCAGTCAACTTTCAGTACGATGACTGTAGAGCAAGCACAGTGATGCTGAGGAGAGCTTGAAACAGCAAATCTTTTATAACTTTAAAAGCCGGAGCCAGGATTTTGGGTGGCAGCTGACCTGTGGCAGAGTGCAAGTCCTACATACTGCCCATGCCAAATGCTGTGATGCCCTTTGCCCGGTCTCTGGAGAAGTAAGTATGGTACAGCTAGAACAAAACTATTCCTCCTCCCTCCCCTGCCCTTAAAATACTTTGAGTTCCTGTTTGATAAGGCCAGTGGAAAAGACCATGAGCATTTGGAAAGAAATTGCATTTCTGATGAAAGAATATTCTGCTTCGTGTTTCCTTTTGGCCATAACTTTCCTGGGCAGAGCTGCCAGCCAAATTTATTCCCTTGCCTTAAATCTGAAACCCATTAGGAACTGTATTGCTGAGCACTGAAGATCTACGCATGCAACTTCCTCCTAGGGCTAAAGTACGCAGGTAAGTATTGTAAATTTTGCCAGTCTCCCTCCCACCACCACTTTTGAAACAAAAGTCTGGGGTCTTTTCTCTCATCTCCTTCCACAGCCTCCCATCCCACTCTGTCCTTGCCTGAGCTGTTGCTCACAACCACAAGACTTATCCTGTCTAAGCTGGTGCAAGGCACAGCCCTCGTCTGGGGGCTTCCCATACCCAGGGAGCCTCAGGGATCCCACCCTGACCATCACCCCTTCTCTCTTGCAGTGGATGGGAGAGGATTTGGCTGTCTGCCTTAATAACCGTAAATTACTGTTCAAAGAATACAGAGAACGAGTGAGAACCTTTCCTTCCTGAGCTTTGACCTCCTAGAAGGAAAGTCCAGACCAGAATTGCCTAAATGGAGTTTTAAATTATTGAAGAGGAAAATTTGTAGAGGCACTTGTGAGTAATGATGCTAAAAATAATAGCAGAATTCTGGGAAGCTGTGAAGAGATTTTAATCTAGGTGTTACAAGTGCAAGTACTCCGAAAGACCTGTCTTCATGTAGTATTTGATACGTGTACAACCCTGACTTTTTGAAGTTACTTATTTGTCTGTTAGAAATGGAGATAATGCTGGAAAAATATTATTACTGCTTTTTCCTGCTAGTAGTATGTGATTCCAGAGAGTTTCATAAGGATGTTGTGTTTAAGTTGGTGATAAGATACAATGTAATTAAAAATCCTGTGAATACACCAGAACAAGTTCACTCCAAAAGTGCTGTCTTGAAACTGCTAAAAAGCATTTATTCTACAGTGCATTTTTTGTTCTGTCAGACATTTGGCAATATTTTACGTTACATTTTGGAAGTCAAACACCATGGTATAGAGTCTAAATTCTTTGTCTGAAAGTCTTTTTGTTCTTAACCGTCAGAGAATATAAAAAAAATCAGCTGTGGTATTTTCAGTCATCTCATATTTCAAATGCCTTTTTATTCAGTGCTTTTATGACCAGTTGCTTGACAACATATAGATATAGTTACTTCATGTGAACAATGCCCCTGTGCAATTGGTGTTGGTATGTATTTTTCAGGGCATATGTCGATATACAGTAGTTCCCAGCCAAGGGAGTTTTTTTTAAAAGGGCTTTGCTGCAGTGCATTTTTACATGGTGAAGTGATGTTTTTGTTGAAAGTCTTCCATGACATCCTCTCTAGGTTGCATCTATTTTAAGATACAAGTTTTATTAATCTGAAGTCTGCCAAGCCCCAGTAGTGCAGCATTTTAATGCTTAAAGCGTCTTTTACAGGATGTTATCGTGGTTTTGCAATAAAAATGAAAGCAAATGAAAAAAGGAAACTATTCAAGAAATTAAAAGCCCCTTTTGCTAAAAAGGCTATATTGGTGAAAGGGGAAATGCTAGCATAAAGAAAAATAAAAAGGAAAAGTGTCAACAGAGATGTTAAAAATCTTTATAGGTTCACTTCATATGATAAAATGAATGGTATTCTTCCCAGAAGAGATTTCTTTGAAAAGCTATTATATTCTATGGGAGTTTGGGATCATCTTTTAGGAAAAAAAATTTATCCTCACTTCACTGCATGCCATATGATAGTTGTGAGGAGGTGGGGAGCCTGTAGAAAGTATATGATTACACAGTAAATGCTACTTTTTTTAGACTAATTTCTACAAAATCCCACTTAATTTCTGTAGAACTCCATCAATTTTATGCTTACTGTATTCCTTTTTCATGAGGAATTTGAGATTATTGTTTTAACCTTTTCCCCCCACTGAGTGGACAATAAGTGAGAGTGACTGCAGTAGCTTTTTTTTTTTTTATAATTTTGTATTCTCAGCTTCGCCTGTAATTTTTGCAGTTTTCATATCAGGAATTAGTCATGAATGCTTTGGAATAGAAGTACATTAGTCTACAAAAGAAGTTTGAGCATGCTGCCATTCTCAGTAGTGAGTGTTTATTGTTTTGGGCTATTACCAAAGAATGGCAGAATTTTTGTACCATGAACTAACTCTGGAAAACCCCAAATGTAAATATTACAGTAATTTGCTAGTCTTCAGGTCCTGGTTCATTTACTTGAAATTTAAGGATTTCTGTCATGGACAAACATCTTTGCTTAAAGGATTCAGGTAAATTCTCTCCATCTTAAACAGAGCAGGAAGGATTTAAGCATTTGCATGTGTTTATATATTTGCTCCCCACTGGCTTCGGGTTCATTGGCATCAGGTACCTGGGGATTCCTTCTGTGTTTCCTAGTACCAGAGAGCAAGCGTTTTGCATCTTGTCTGTTCCATGTAAGGAATAGTCATGGGAGTGAATAAAAAAGGCACAGTATAAAAATGGTAGGCTCAGTAAAAACCATATAGCTTACAAACTAGTTCTGACATGATTGCATGTAGGATTACCCATCATATTTTTATTTTAGTGAATAATTTGTCAGTTACTAAGACTATTTGTGCAGTAATAAAGATGATCTCAGAAAATGTGCTGTTTTAAGGGAGTTGTACAGCCATTTTCAATGTTGATCCTAAGCAGGTTTTTTTTTTCCTAATACTTCAAATATGGTCTAGTGGGTCACCAAACAGTAGATTTATACAAAGAAAAAAATAGTTGATGGCAAACACAGAGAGCTGATATGTTTTCAAGGAGGACTAGCCCGCTGCATTTGTGAGCAATGATAGATGTGTGTGAAATATAATCCTGATTAAAAATGCATGTGTGAAACCCCTTCGAATAAAGTGCTGTGTCTTGACAACATGTTCAGAGCTCCTTTATGGGAGAAGGGCAGGGTAACATAACAGCCCTTGTACCATTCACCTTCTCTTCACCGCTTGCTCAACTCATTGTTCTTCCAAAATTTTCAGCAGATGTATCGCTAAAGAGTTATGAATGCAGAAAGCAGCATGAGGAAGTCTGAGGGATTCACATTGAAAGTAGAGATTTTGAAAATACACCTAAACCAGACTAACACTCAAATATGTCCAGCCTCTCTCTTCATATGCGATAAGGAGTGCTAGGTCTGGGTTCAGGGGAAGGTCGTGATCATTTGGCAATTTCTATGACCTGGTCAGGTATAAAAATCCTCACGTGCGTTTTCTTTGCTAGCTGTTAACCTCTACATTGGAAACGTTTATCAAAGTTAAAGCAGTGGAAGCTGATAATGAATATTGACTTTTAGGGCTGGATGTAACTTCAGTCAGAGGTTCAGACTGAGCTGCCTGTGACAATCCTGACTCTGTATAGCTAAGGAGTAGGACACAAATGGCAACCACACAAGAAATGAGGTGGACTGCCCTGTTTACAGGGCCAGACCCTGCAACCCTTTATGCATATGCACATGATCTTTTATGACATCTTTACTCTTGATCCTCAGAGGCTGCTGCTTGGATTTTGTCTGCAGGAGCTCTTGCAGGTAGCAATTAACTGAATTGTGAGGGTGCTGCTGAGAAGCTGTCTAGGTGCCGTTCCCTGACTGCTTCTGACTTCACTGCCTGTGTGACCTTCTGCACCCCTGGTTTTCCCTTAAAAAGGCTCGTAATTGCAAACGAGGATTCATGACTGCCTTGTTAAGATGCTCCCTCTAAGCAAAGGCTTCAGTGTAGCCATGCTAGGTGCGAGTAATGCTTGAATGCTGCATTTTGGTTGAGCCATGCTCTACAGGCACCTTTACTTGTAAGGTCAAGAACTGGAGCTGTGCCATGGCAAAGGGAAGCCTGGGGAAGAGCTGTGATTTTGAGAGACATTTCCTCCCTCTCCCTCTCTCTTGCCTGCCATTATTAAAGGCCGGGGACTAGTGACCTCTGCGCTGCCCCATGCCCGTTTGGCCGTGCAGCCTCTGACGTTTGAGAATCACTGCTTTGCCCCTTCCTCACGCCTTGGAGGCAGCATCCCATCTGACTGTGTGTGCAAGAGGGTTTATTGCTGTGCTCAGTCCAAACACCTGCAGCAGCCACAGAGGTGGAACGAAGAAGTCACCTGTGGGAACATGGAAGAAAGAAAAGGGGTGTCAGCACCTCTTGCTATTAAAGCGGCATTTGGGGCCATTTTTAAAGGTATCCAGATGCCTACAGGTGCTGATAGGCACCCAAAGGGATTTTCCAAAGCCCACACTTTTAAAGGTATTTAAGCATTAATCCAACATTGGAACGTCTAATTCTCAATTTCAAAAGTGCCTAAGGGCCAGATTCTTAAAGATCTTTAGGTACCGGGCTCCCCCTGAAATCAAACAAAAGTTACATCAAATGATCTTATTTCCCAGGACAGTATTCTTGAAGAAGTGCCTCCTGGAATATTAATACATGAAAGACCCAGTTGATCTGAATTGGGAGGATATCCGCAAGTTACTGTACATCTCAGCTTTACTCAGAAACCTTGTCTTAAAAGATTCATTCTCGGATAAGGATCTGCTAGCTCTTTAATATAATTACTCAGTACCAGTAATCTGGCATGATGACAACCGTCTATTAACTCTGCAACTCAACTCAATATAACTCAACATTCATTACGTGCTTTTAATATATAATTTTGGTGAATTATAGAGGTTATGAGTGAGCAATGGCTAAGAGCCAGGATGAATACGGTGCATATTTCAGGCAGGTATTGCACAACCTTCCCTGCCCAGCACATCATTTCTTCTGTCATGATGATCTTTTCCCCACAACTTGGGTTTACAAACTTGGTGTTGGTTTTACATGTATAAATATGTATATGGTCAAGGCTTGAGAGCTCCTCTAAACCTTTTCGCTTTGCATGCACCCCAATTTGAACACAGGCCTCAGAGGGAAAAAATGCACAGGTTAAACACACAATTTCATCTGGCGAAACTCTCACTGCACAAAAATACTGTGGTAAAGCTTCTGAACCATGGGCAAAGGGAGGTGTGTGGTGAACACAAAGATTGCTTTTCCCGCTATGCCTCCTGCCCTGCCCGCCTGCAGATGAAGAAACCGAGTCAGGAACTTCAGAAACTGAGGCACGGGAACAAACGAAATCCCTTCCCTTGGCATCGGCGGCAGAGCTGGGAGAGCGGTCCAGCCACGTGTCGGGAGCAGGAGGCCACGCTGCCCGCCTGCACCTGCCCCCTTCTGCTGCAGAAGCCGCTGGCGCCCGCTCTGCTTCCCCTGCACGCAGGTATGAGTGTCCTGCACGTGATGTGGCGGAGAAAAGTCAGGCCAGCGTTTAGTGAATTCCCAAATAGGAGCCTGATCTAGCAGCTGTTATTCACAGGAGGGATTATTTGCAGGATCAGTCCCTGAAAGAGGGCTGAGGAAATTCAGTGCAAATGTTATTACTTTCTTGATCTGCATGAAGAACAAGTAGCTGTAAATATCAGAGAGGAAAGGTATATCTTGCTTTCTTTTTCCTGCTGTCTCCTGTCACTGCTGGAGGGAGCTAGTTTGCCATAACTTATACAATTACCAATAGTCTTTTTTAATTTGACATTTTAAGAGCTGTGTTGGGTAGAGGATAATTAATAGCACTTACTTGCTTTGAAGTTGAGCTTTAAATTATATATAGCATAATTATGTCTAAAGCCTCTAACTTACTGCTTACCCTAGTAGGTATTTCATCTGCGTTTTACTGTAACACAGCTCCTTCTGTACAGCAGCACTAATCCTTTACCTGGGCTACTTAAGCTCAGAAACATTGATTACATATTGTGATTTTCCTGCAATAACCTTAATTAATTCCTGATGCCTCTGCTTTGTTTCAATTATTTTGAGTTTCAGCTCAACGTTAAGAGAAATAAAATGGTGGATGAAATTTCATAACAAAATTTGTTGCAGGTAAAAACCAATGAATAAAAATTACTGTCTTCAAGACCCAAAACCACCAACCTTCTAAAACCTTTAAGACCCTGACTATTTTTTCTAATCCCTGGGTGCCTTTTAACAACTGAAACTATTTTTTATTTTTTATAAAATTGTCAATGGCTTTTCTTCAGATTTATTGGGGCTTCTGTTTAGCTTCAATAGTTGTCTTCTGTGTTCCAGCGATATATGCAGTAATACTTCTGTATGTGGTTGTATTTCTTCTTCTTTTTTTTTTTTTCTGTTATCCTGATAACAGAGAAAATAAAGATGTAAAAATGAAGACTCTACTTGTATAACCTACATGGAAAATTGTACAATTAAGGGTTCATTTATTCATCGCACACACGCTCACACAATCTGCTTTCCAATAAATATGCAGACATTAGTGACAATGAAATCTTGCTTAGCCTTAGTATTCTCCAAATTTTACTTTGCAATTAATTGTCTTATCAGGTTACATCTATATTAGTATATGTTTCCCCTCAAATTCTAAAGAGAGTAGAGTCTATAATTTATTTCCCATCCTGCAGTTGATATAAGCAGGGTTTTAATGCTGGTGATCTCTTTCTTAGTTACAAATACACACTCTGAGTGCTCTGAGATTTACGTAAGAACCTGGAATTCAGACATGGGGTTTTGCACTGCTTCTTCAGTTAAGATTAATTAGCAATTATTATTAATAAAATTTGCAGTGTGAATAAAGTGTTGTCTTTCTAGTCTCTCTTGCAGTCTCTTTTATTTGGACTTCAATATTGACATGGTTGTGAATAGTGAGGGATGCTGTTGCTACCACATTCACAAAAATTTGTATTATGGAAAGACAGATGGTTGCCTGTAAATATTAAGCAAGGGGTAAATTGCAGTCTTGATTTAATTTTGGTTTAGGTGATTTTAACAGTAGGGAGGGAAAGCAGTGACTGCAGAAGACACAAAGGTACTTTTAAATATTTTAAATTTCTAATAAGCTTCAGCTTCTCAACTGAATTTAAAATAAGTAAGCCTTTCACTGTGCTCTAGATAATGAAGCTTGAAAACAGTATTTACTAGAAAGATGCCATGCTATCTGATATACCTGTTTAGTGCATAATTAAACTAACCCCCCCAATAATAGAAAATTTCAGGTGATGTCAGAAGTGCTGCCATAAAGTTTTGTTTTATTTCTGACAGTCACTTGAAAGGTAGAGAGAAAAGTAAATAAATATACTGTTTTGATTGATATGAACAATATAACATTAAAGGTGGAATCAGCTATATGATTTACCTTGAGAATGCAAATTTGCTGAAAGTGGGTTCATGTAAGTGGAAAATACACAGGTTTGCTTCATCTTTCTTTCCCTCTCTTCCCATTTAATTTGTTTAATTTGCCTTTTTTGAAAATATGTGGATCTGAAAAGTTTGGCTAAAGGAGCCGTGGGATCCACCCCTGCATTTTAAGGGGGAAAAAATGATTTCATGCTGGCCAGTTGCAGGCAGCAGACTTTCTCTTGTGTAACGACACGAGCCAGCTTTAGTGGCCAGCAGCTCCTAGGAAAAACTATGTCAGTGCCCAAGGTTGGGTAGGTTGTTGCGGGCACGGGGCTGGAAAGGGAGCTGTTTGGGGCCACGTCATTCCTGGGAGCGTTCGCTTCTGCGGGAGAGAGGCTTGGCCAGTTCTGGGCACGCTGTAAATAAGGATTAGACAAATTACCCTTTGGTTCTGATTGACCTTTCAAACATGCGCTATACATAGGGAGGTTGTATGCGTTAAATGGCTTGTAATACTCATTGTTTATATAATAAATAAATTTTCCAGTAAATGTGTTTCTTCTTAACCCTAACCAATGGCTACAGGGAATGGTAACATGCCTACTGGCCTGTAGTCCTTAGTTAAATCATCAGTTTGTTAACTGCTGTTTGCAATCTAAACCCTCCCTCTGGAATGGACTTCTTTAAAGCAAAATGAAATAAAATAAAGGTAAGTAAAAGTAAATAGATTTTCCTATTGAAAGTTATTACTTCAGGAATGAAGAAGATGGATATTGATCCGCACCATCCTTTGCCATTACAGTCAGGTTCACATAGATACCTCAGACACTTTATTCTAAGCAAACAGCCATTTTCTCTTCTGACTTGGATTCCAGTGAGAATTGAAAAAAGTAAAAGGTTTGTAAAAACATTTTTTTGTCCTTCTTGCAGGGACAATTTATGTTGAAGTAACAGTTTCTGAGATACTTGCACCTGTTATTGATTTATTTCTTCTTTGTCATGAACAATCTCCTGTTTTATAATACAGTTACCCTTGTATGCTGCCCTAAGGTAGTTATTCAGAAATAGTTTTACTACAGTAAAGTCCCAGAGGACTTCAAAAGGTATAAAGCATTCTAAATAAAGAACGGACATTTGTCCATATGTTAGTTTTTGCATCTTATATGGCCTATATCAATGAAAGTAATGTTTATTTCCAACAGCAATAGAGTATGGCATGACAGGCAATCGTCATAACCCTGTAAATGATGCTGGGAATCCATAAGGTCCCTTGCCAAAGAAAGCTTGCAAAATGACCTTGGGAGTCTGTGGAGTGGAAAACAATTTAAAAAAATGAAACAAAATTAAATTTTTTAAAAAAGTGACTAAAAATAACACAATTTCTAGGCGCTGCTATCTGAGATGCATGTGTTCCTTTTAGAAAAAAATACACTGGGACTGTAACATGAATGAATTGGGAGCAAATTTAGTGTGGAAATATAAGCATCTTTCACTTATTCATCTACATGTAGGCATGCACACACATGCACAATTGTTTGCTTGTTTTAATATACTATTTCCATTATTCCTCTACAGCTCACTGTTTTATAGTTAGAGATTAATGTGTGACCTCTGCCTTTCTGACTTCAATTGATTACTACAGAGGAATTCTTCTGGTTTTACTTTTTATCACATCTTCTGACATTTTAGTGAATAATACTTGACAGCTACGAACATCTGCAAAAGTTATTGTTATCATAACTTGAGCTCAACAGAGCTACTGTCACTGATGCTTAGGAGAGATCGCGTTGCAAAAAAGACAGGGAGTGCGTTTACATTCTCTTTTTTTTTTTATTCTTGTTGGATTTACAGTAGGAACATTTTACTAGTGTACTTTTTCATCAGTGAAGACACATGTCTCTCATATTTAAAAAGGATAGGTGTAACACTTACATTGCTTGACCGTAAGTTTGCAGTCTAGCTAGGCTGTTTGATGAAGCAGTTTTCTTTCATGGAAGATTTTTACACTCATCATGGAATGGCTAGTCTTATCTTTTTTTTCTCCCCCCCGCCCGCCCTTTTCTTCACTCTTTTTTTAGTCTACTGGGCAAAGAGCTCCTGGCAGGCTTAGAGCCGCAAAGCAGTTTTAAATAGTATGGACTTGTGAGTCATTTTTGTTAAAATAATTTCACTTTATTCTTCTGATTGTTTATTCAGTATGCACTCAAAGAAACTGTTATATTAGAGTCTCCTTGAAGACAGCAATGGAGACAGCGAATGCAGTTAGTCATTTATGTGCATATTACAGTATAAATCACAAAGATTAAGGGCAGTCATTTTTGGGAGCACCGCAATTTTGCAACCAAAAGCACTTAAATAATTACCTTTTTAAGCAACTTTTATTGACTATGCAGGAGGATAAAAAGTAATCTTACTTGTTTTAAATGGCATAAAGCAACCAAATGCCATTAACAGAGTGTTACATTTCTTATTTCACTCAGATTGCTGAAGCTTACCAGCAAGAGATAAAAAATGTATAAATTCAGGAGCGCTGGCTAGCAATATCCCAAGCCATTGTCAGTGGACTCCTACTTTCCCCTGCCAAAATATGTGGAAGCATGCATGGATTGTGCTAGATTAGTACGAAGGGCTTGTTTCCGTGGCATTAGCCAGGTATCTTAGCAACAGGATCATACCAGATTCTCGCAGTGCTCTGTGGTGGTGCATGTAATATCCTGGACATAATCTGTCTTTTAATTTTCTTTGGATTGTAGTGATATTACAGATACATGTGTTCAGTTATAGATCTTTATTTAATAAGAAGAATGCTTTAGCTGAAGATTTGTACTATGTCAGAAGTGGGCAACTCACAATAATGTTACCGGAGGTTTAGCCCAGGTACAGCCTTGTCTTGCATTTCAGATTGACAGGAAAACTTACTCCCTTCATTAAGATGTGCCTCGTAGTTCATATCTTTATGCTGTGGAGACGGGGATGCTGCCAGAATTCATAATAATGAGAACGTTATTTAATGTCAGATAGAATGCAAATTGCTTGTACAATTGAAATGTCATCTAAAACATGCCACCGTATGCAACACCACTTTATTATAAGTCACTGAGAGCAATATCTTAAATTTGGAATTGCACTAATCCTTCATCTGCTTTTGTTTACCTTTCATCTATAATAGAGATGTCGAATTTTCTCCAAACTGCATTTGCATGTTTTAACTGCTTGCGCACACAGCTGAAGATGTGTGGGAGAAGCATGAACAAGAACTTCCTTTTGATTTTCTTCATCTTTTGCTTGTTTGTTCAAAGCAAATTAATAGGAAAAGATAGCTTTCAAATACAAGACAAAATGCCATGTCAACCCTTTTTTAGAAAATAAGCTGAAGCTCGTGTAAGAACATATCATGATTTAAAGTATGAATTGTAATACAAATTTGATTGCATTGATTAGATTGTAATTGATTTTCTTGGTAATTTAGTCCCGTACAGTAGTTTGTTTCATATAATTGAAACAATAACAATAACGTCACAGGATTAACTTGGTTCACAGTAAGATGACATTGAATGTATTTAAGATTTTTGGCATACTTTTCTTGGAAAGGGATATCCAGAACAATTACTTTCCAAATGCAATATATGCCAGTGTGGAAAATACAGTTAGTGCGCCAGGCAGGGCTGCACAACTTTATTTATAAATATAGATCCGAGCAGGAACCTTTTTCTCAGGTCATTTTTTGAAATATTTGAAGCAAAACCATGGTGGCATCTTCCCACTCCTGCTCTGCCCTGGCAGCCCTTCTTCCTGTGCTTCCATGTGAGTGCCTCTGGAACAGCGGGAAAGGCGAGAGGGGGAAAATGAAGCCCTGCTTCCCTTTCTGAAGCATATCTGCTGGGCTCCCACTATGCCGGCCATCTGGGCTTGTTGTCTGCGAGTGCGACAACTGCTTTCCTTTCTTCCATGACAGTGCTTAGAACCAGGGAGCCCCTTACAGAACACTCTGGGAATCTGATTTTAAGGAAAAAAAATCGCCTGGCTGGCATTCTCTGGAGGTGCTGAGCAGCTCCAGAGCTGGCAGGTGCTGGGCAATGCCTTTGCACCGGAGCCAGCTGCAGCCTCTGTTTCTGGTTGCACCGTGGTCAAGGAAGAAAGAGAAGATGCTGGGGGCAGGCAGTCGGATTTAGGAGCTGCAGATTTGCCAGGTGTGCTAAAAGTTTTAGCTTTTGACTTATTCAGTCTAAGACTAAGGAAACGTTAGAAAAGTTGTTTCAAAAATGTTCACATTGAAGAATAATAGAAGGTCTTTAAAGCTGAAAAATCTGTTCTTTTAGGAAGTACTTCTTGCCAGAATTGTGCAATATTACTTAAAGGCAGACTTATTTTCCTGGACAAAAGGGATAACGTGACTAAGGCAGGGAATAATGTTTTCTCTGGCTGGAGGTTCATCTTCAAAGTCCAAACTTATCGTGGCAAAATCTATTCTCTTGTATCCGTATGCTCTACTTCAGAGCCAGATCTCATTTTGAGGATGTGCCTCTCAGTTCACAAGGAATTTCATTTTATCAAACTAATTCTTTTTAGAAATTGTGTGGATTTTCTTTCAATGAGTGGTACAATGCCATGCTCATCTCTGGGGCATCAGCCCTTGCTCCTGCCTCTTTTCTGTTCCTTTTCTCTTCGTCAAGTCAGAGATTGGCTGAAACAACTACTAATAGACAACAGCCAGCCTTTAGGTGTAGACAGGGAAGAGCTTGTTTGCATTTGCTGTGTAATTTATTTGTCTGGCACATTTCCCACTGTGGGACTTCTGGCCCTCATTTTCCGATTAAGAAAAAAATGTCGCCACTTGTTTGAGTGGGAAACATGATGTCCAAAGAAGCTATGCCTCGGATACAAAGAGCACTTTGGTATTTCAACTGTGCAGTAGCATTTGTTACAGAGAGCAAACTAATTGTCTGCAGTTTTGCTTCAAGTGGAATAGAGAATATTCAAGTATCGCTGGGTACTTAGTAAGGTTTGCCTGACATCTTAAATGCGTGTGGGACCACTTCTCCTGGTTGGAAGTGCTCAGTTACATATCCTACTGTCAAGAGATTTACAAATTGCAGTTACATGCCTTTCTCTTTGTGCTTCAAAGTTCTTCGAAGATAAATCCAGTGCTTAAAATGTTGGTAGAACAAAGCTTTATCATCATCTAAAAGGAGCAACGGCAGGAAGCCTTGAAAACATGACCTAATGGCCCAAAGTAGCATTCACAGAGCGTCTCGGAAAGGGCTTATGTGATGCAAGGCTGGGCACCATAATCTGAGATATTCATTCTGCTTTAATGGAGATACAGGAGGCTGCACCCTGGAGGTTTTGGTTGTTTGGGGTTGTTTTTTTCCATATGTATAAGATTTTTAATTTTCAGACAGAGCTGATGCTCCTCTCAAGGAAGCAGTGCTACCTTTTTTATTTAACTGGTTCATGGATTTCTGACCATGCTGAATACAGCTGTGCTTGTGAACCAAAGAAACTAGTAAGGTGCAAAAAATTGTATTCATTCACAGAGCTTCAAGTTTGTTTGTTTGTTTTAGCTGTTTTAAGGCTTTTTCTGTTGCAGTATTTTCTTTGCTTTTACAAATCATTCCTAAGCTATTCCAAAAGTACGAAAGGCTCTGCTTCCCGATCTGTTATAGATGCATCACTACTGCAGTGCCCTTTCACATGAGTCTGGTTACAAACCCAAACTGACTCTATTTAAATCCTAATTGTATTTGTGGCCTACAGCTGTCAGCCAGTCTTACTCTTCTGTGCTAGACACTGAGCAAACATATAAGCTAATGATGGCCTCCATTCTGAAGAGCTTAAAATCTTTAAAAGACAAGACCTCCCAGATAGATAAGACAAATAAATGGGCCAGGTAACAAAACTCAAATACACGTGTGCTTTCTCTGCTTTTCATCTTCAATTTTGTGGATTTTTTTTTTTCACTGTAAATAAGAAGTATGCTCAGGGCTGCCTGTCCTTGAATAAATTCATACCCAGAGACTTGATAATAAATTAGTGTCTTTGTTGGTTTCCTCAGTGCCTTTTCATAGGGAACTGACTGAACGATGAAATTATATGGAATTTTTTTGTACCTGTTTTTAGGAGGACTGTGTTGATTTACTGACTTTGATAACTTAATATCTTCATTTGTTTCGTTGGAACCCTTAGAAATATTTTTGTCTTTTTTCATTGATCTCTGTCAATCTCTAACAGAAGCCTGAAATTGTTTCCTTGTGTTTTTAAGGCAACTTAATTTTTTTACCAAATACGATTTCTTCCTTCAAAGTTAGATTCACAGATGTTGTGCCACATTATTCTAGGCCGAGTTACTCTTGTATTTGATAACTCTCAGGGAAAGTTATCAGAGAAATGTTTGACAAATGAAAATGATTATATGCGCCTGCAGCACAGATGCTAGTATTCTTTTCAACTGATACCTAGAGGGAACTCAACACCCTGGTCTGAGACACTTCAAGGGTGAAACGTGATAAGTTTAACAAAGCTGAGAGACACTATAAAATAATTTGGAATGTGAAGAGAAAAATACTGTAGCTTTGGAAATGTATGAGCAAATTAACTTCTGAAAAACGTAATTTTGGAGCCTTCTGTTGCCTGTTTCTTCAGGATTCTTTTTCAGAATTTTGTTTACCACATCCTCAGGCTTGGGATTTCTGGATAATGCCAGAAAACATATAAGTAACCTTCTGAATGCAGTGAGGTGGAGCGGAAAAAAGCTCTTAATTGAATTCAGAGTTAATTTCAGAATGATCTGCCTACTCTCATTAATCAGGCTGCAGGGAAGACACTAGTAACTTTGAATTTGCTATTCTAAAATGTTTTAATTATTTCTTTCTGTTAATCATCACCTTCAGGCTTACAGAACATGATTTTTGGTATTATGATATCACAGAAATGGTGGATCTCTTGGTTTGCAATCAGGCAACTGATTTCTGCAATTCTGTTGTAAAAGTTCATCAGTCAGTCTGAAAGTATCCACTGTATTCCTATTGAAGGAAAATAACATATAGTTTGTATCTGAGTGCAAAGAATTGTTTCTGTAAAGATAATTAATTAATTCCTTTGTATAATCCCTTTATGGCACATACAGCTGATCTTAATTTTTATTGGTGTACTGATATTTATCATCAATTAAATGCTTTAAAAAACAAAACAACAAACAAAGTTCAATTACCCAATGGTCTGTTACTGCTGGCATGCAGTATTCTATCTCGTTCCAGGGGAAGAAGCAGATTCATTGCAGGGGATTTAGCTTTTGCATCTTGACAGCGCTTTGGGTGGGACTTAAGAAGGCAGAAAGAACTTAAATGGTAATAAATTGGCTTTTGGGTAGAAGTTGAGCCCGTTAGCTTCCTCAGGAGTGCAGAGGACTTGGTTAATGAGAACAGAGCAACTAGGAAGCTCGTGATCTCTCATTCTCAACCAAACCATTGCCCAAACCCCAACTAAGAGGGAGAGAATATAGGTACACTGAAATTCTACTTTTAGGCCCATATTTGTTACAGAGTTTCATTTGAAAATTTGTACGTATGAAGACTGTAGGAGTGGGCATACATCTTTTTCATAATATGCATCATTATGGTTATTGGTTTTAAAGCTTTCATTAGCTGTAGCCAATCTTCCCAGCTAATTTCCATCACCTGTTACTGTATATACTGGACTAGTATCAAAGGTGTTTTTTTCCTCACAAATCATTAAAGAATTTCTGAGTGGCAATCTGACTTTGGGGACCTTTTAATACTGGCTTATTGAAATGATCAAAACACAGGTATCATCAAATACGTAAATATGACTCACTCTTGATCACAAGATGAGCTGTCACAAAATGTATGCAAAGATTCAGCCTATGGAAACAGCTCTGCCCTTTCATGGGAAATGAACTGAAGTGATCCTCATGAGCTATAGGGCCATAGAATAGAGCAGGTAACTAATTTTGCCCTATGTCTGATCTTAAACTGGCTCTATCAAACTAGGCTTAGCATGCCTGTACATGGAGCTCGCCCCGTTTATCTGAACTATGTGCAAATAAAAAGTACTATATTTGTTTGTTCAACACTCTGTTAGCTCAGATTGTTAAATAGTGGCTGTTTTGAAAAAGCTTTCTTATTTTGAAAAAGATGCTTTTACATGTTGAGGCTGGTAATAAAAGAACTGAGGTAATTTGTCTGACACATTGGAATCAGTGAATATCGTTAGAAAGTAATACTACTACCAGTGTCTGTTGGACTTTGTAAATCAATGTTCATTTTTCCCAAATACTGTTCAGCAAATACCAGCCCCAGAAGAGATGACCCTTTTAATTCCTTAGTATAGGCTACAGTTCGGTTTGATTTATGGAAGACCAGTAGTCTATTTATAAAAGATGTATCTGCAAGATGCACTTTATGAGAAACTTGGCTTTTGGGAGACATTAATTCTAAGTGCAGATGCAACTTTCATGTTTTATAATATAACCCTGACAGCTGTAATTTCAGATTAAAGATTTTTCATTCACATTCCCATCCTGATTGCTCTGCATGGTCCTTGTATTACCTTATTGTCGATAGCAAGTGTTCATCCTATTGGGAGTCATTTAATAACCAGCTGCCATTTAAAGTGTAGACAGAACATTTGTCTCAGCCAGCTCATCTCAAGTGTAGTTTCTCTGCATGGGGAGCTGGGACTTCTTCAAGAAAAACAACAGCTGGACCTCACTATTGTTCCCTGCCTCTTCTTTTGTAGTGGCAAGTTAAAACAAACATAGATACTCTTTGTGAATTTTCTGAACACATTTGCAGCACTGGTTTATTTATTTATTTATTTTTCAGGAACAAAGTATCCTCTTTATGACAAATGCTTTTGTCCTTTCTTATGCCATACAGATCTGCAGTGCTCATTTTGTGTTATTTAAAGTTGTTTGCTGAAAGTTAAGCAACAGCAAGATTATAGGGTTTGTGCCACTCCACAGCACCTCTGCCTTTCTACATGTCATTATCTCCATTATATCAAGCTACTCTGCTTGCAAAGTATTTTAAAGCCAATTTTAAAACAATAGTTTAAGGGCATCAGTTTATTTTCAGATGTGATTTTCCAACCAAAGTCATTGGGAAATAAGTATGACTGGTCTATATGAAAATGAATTCATGACTGCTAACGATTTTTTTAGAACCTACCTTTTAAATTTCCTTAACTTGACAGCTGGGGATTATCCTTTGTGGTAGTGATCTGTAACAAAAAAGGGGGGGAGGGAAGGTTTCAGAAAAAAATTGACTCTTTCATGGCTAATTAAACTGGAATACAAATCAATCAGCAGAAATAGCTGATGAATTTATTATGTCTGTGCAAGCTTACTGTATCCTAATGTGTTTGATGTTCACTAAAATTACTATTCCCATCATCTTATAGGGTAATCGTTTACCTTAAGCTTTACCTTTATCTATAATATTGATCTGAGACTCTCAGGCAAGTAATGGAAGTTTGGGTTTATGTAAGTGTGCAGGGTATAAACACTAGAGCCATGACAACTTGGAAAACCTGGCCTGGTGATTAAACCCTTTATTTTTCTTTTCAGATCAAGTTCTCTAAGTCCCCCAGGCTTGTAAGCCTACAGGTTAGCTTAATTAAGTTAATGGAAGGGTGGATGAAGAGGTGTAACCACCGAGAAGCTCTTTCAGTCCAGTTTCTATAAACATTTTACCATGTAACTTTTGTCCATTTATCTTTGTGTCTTAAAACTGCTTCTGCTGGTGTACTCAAACACACAGGGTTTTGAATGCATTATAAATGTTACTTGGAAAAGTGTCCAGCAGCCATGGGTTATAGAGAGAAATATATACCACAATGTTGAAACATCTTGAAAATTAGTTTTGAAATTTGAATGCTTTTGCTTAGTTATTTTCCGACATCTGAATGCTGTGGTCACGTAGTTGCTGACATGTAATTTGTTGTTTGGTTAACTCTAATAACAGACTTCCCCCCCCTCCCTTTTGGAAATTAAGCATTCTTTTGAGGTGATGAGAGGGGCTCATCTGAAGTGTTACAAACATGCCTGGCAGTTGATTCAGAGCTTTTAGGGATTTCAGAAGAAGTTGATGCATGTCCTGCATAGAAACTTCATTGAGTCATGCTAGGAAGAATTTTGTCAACGTATTAGTAAGATAAATATGACACATGATGGGCATCTTGCACCAATTATTTGCTGGTTCTTTATTCTGAAAGATGACTAACAAAACGTACAGCTTCGTTTCCATTGCCCTAACTAATTGTTTCCCCTTACCTTTTCCCATATACTTAGCCACTCTAGAGATTGCTTTGGTAGTCATCCTTCCACTACCATTTTACAGCTCACCTCAGCCCCACAAGATAAGAAACTCAATTCTCCCCATGAGCTCAAGCTCAAGTTAATTTCTGCCAGGCTACTAAGACTTTCCTTTCAATTCAATCCTTGCTTCCAAGGAAAAGAGCAACATTCAGAATGATGTCCGAGTCACGTGTTGCTTGAGCAAAGAATGAGATCAGCTACTTGCAGTGCACGTCTTCCGACTACAGATATGTATGAATAATAAATTATATTGTCTTTGTTAACAAAGGGTCAGAAGCGAATCCAGTCTCCAAACAGAGCAGAGTCACTAGACTGTATGCAAAGCGTATGCGGAGGAAGCAATCTTTCCCCCTTGGTGTCTTGGAGAGGAGCAGTCACCCTGATGTGCCAGTAAGCGGGTAACAACACACAGGGTGGATTTAAAACTTTCTTGGATCTTCTCCCTAAACCTCTCCCAACGTCCTGCTCTTTTCTGTAAGCTGTAGCATTCGCTCAGATCCCTTCCACTGCCTGCCAGTTCTGGAAGCAAAAGTTGGTGATTCCAGTGCACTTTTAGTACATGTCAGAGCAAAGTGTTGAAGGGCTGAAGAACAATACCAAGCGTCTGAATAAATCTGGGCAATGGTTAGTTGATGAAGGTTAGCACTGTCCCTTGCTAATCCTACGTAAAATGCTATATATTGTTCATCACAAGTTACTTGCTTTTGAAAATGTAGTCATTTTGATTGAAGGCTCTTTAACAACAACAAAAAAATCCTAAATGGCTGTTAATTTTTAATGATTGCGTTTTCATCAGTCTTGTTTTCTCTTTTAAAGGGAGGAAAACAATACCCAGGGCTCCCCTGCACCCAAACCCCGAACTTCCAAATGGGCCTGAAACAGAAGGGGGAAACCCCTGCTCAGCATTTCCTGTGCAGCCCTCCACTGACAACGCTCTAGTATTTACTGTAAACAAACTATACTGTCCTCTGGAGGCTAATGGGGCTGTTGATTGGTGTTTGCTCATCACAGCAGGGTCTGGTGTGTGATATCTGGGGCTCCCGTGTATTGATGAGTGTGGGCTGCTGGTGGGAGGTATAGCGCCGAAGGACAGGGAGGGGGGTGCGGGGGCTTGTTAGCTCTTTGTGGCTGGGTGGAATGAGAGACCTTGTTTATTTAGCATTCTTAGCAAGTCCTCCAGGACCCTTGCAAAGTCTACTGAAGTAGAATTCCCCCTATTCCCATGGATCTTTGTAGAAGTATCTAGCTGTTGAAAGACCAGACAAGATAGTTGCATGCCTACTTAAAATAACCTTCATGCATCTGATCAAACATCTACTCTCATCTGAAACAGCTTAGGATCTCCATAGAGGCTTATTAAGCAGGTAGCAATTTAGAGTATGTCCTTGTCAAACAGTCGTGTGTAATAGTTTGTTTATGTTCTTTCAAGCAATAATGCAAAGACAGAAAGAAGATTTGCCTGACATTAGGGACTTGGATCAGGTTTAGGTTCCTAAGAACACCATTTTTTTCAAAGGTGCTATTAAATTCTTAATTAAATTACTAGCACACACTCATAGCAATCAGAAAATTAGGAGCCTATTTACAGATGTATGTGTCTAAATACAAGCAGCAAAGCAGAAGACTTTGGCTAATAAGAAAGGACAGAGAAAGATGAGGAATAGTACTTTTCATCTCAATTTGCTTTATAACTCTTCCTGACTTTCTTTTTTCTAATTTGATAGCCTGTCATGCTATTGATGGAAAGACATAATGTGGAATAATTTTTTTTTTTTAATGGCTTTTTTTAGAAAGTGATATCTGGATCAAGAGGGAACTCAGTTGAAACCATCTAAAACAAGCTAGGTAGGGACCCATTGGATTTACTGATAAATATCTTTTAGAAAATGTTATCAGTGATGGGGCGTTCCTTGTTATTTGCTTTCTCTGATCACAGCAAAGGCTTCAGTAGCAGATGAATATTTGTGGTTATACTCCCCTCAAATTCTTTTCTGCTTGTAATTTTAATTATAAAGAAACCCCAGTTTTGTTCTTCCCTACATAGTTTGTCACTAATTTTTATGCTACATGGCTGAGAGCTCTGGCCTTATCAGTGTATAAGTTGGAGGAGATGTGAATTTTTTCTTTTCCCCAATTCTAACCACTGTTAAGAAGCTGCACCAGTGCAAAACTTTGCTGCTTAAACGTAGGCTGAGCTTGAGGCTCGTGTGCCAACATCCTATTTATCCTTAAATGAGAGAGTGCATTGCAATGTGGAAGCACCTGAATGTCAACAGGCAGAATTGGATCAAACTGATAATGTCAAGAAGAAGAAGAAGAAGCCTTAATAGATATATTTTCTCTGTTGTGATATCACGTTACTACAAGTTCTTCTGCCCCATTCAATTGTTTTCATGAAGTTCTGTAGCCTAAAAGGTTTTTAAAATAAAACAGTGTGTCTTAAACCATGAACTGATACTAGGAAGCAACATTAAGTTGAGGGTCTGCAGGAGACAGTCTGGGTCTCTTTTTATGTCAAAAGATTTGAAAGAGCACAAATCCACTTCTCATTTATGATCACTTCTGAGCAGGTAAACATGTTCAAGGGCACTGAAGACCCATTAGAAGGAGTCACTGAAGGACTACATGTAGCTATGAAGATCGTCATATGGCATTTCTAAAAGTAAGACACAGGCTCCTTTGTTATTTGAGTCCTTTAAAAATAATAAAACAATACTTAATGACATTTATGTTCATATTAAGATAACATATCAAGTCTTGTAACAATAACAATGAAGCATACCCTAACTGAGGATGTGGTGCTATGTATGTCTTTTCTTGGCAATGCTCTCTCTGTAAATGCCTTTCAGGATGAAGTTGCACATTATTCTTTGAGCTTGGCTAACCCTAAATCCGTTGCAGTGTCTCCAGAATGGAAAGCCTGTATCCCTCCTTCCCCCATCTCCCCTCTGATGGCCATGCAACCCTCCCCCTCTCAGGGGAACTTGAGCTGATTCAACTCACTAAGCTGGCAGAAAAGTAATCTCACCAAAAAGTGTCTGTGTGTTTTTGTAGGGGGTAGTGAGCTGAATTGGCTCAGCAGAGACATGCTCCTGCTGGCACATGGGAGGGGTCAGGTCAAGCCTGAAGGAGGAACAGTAGTTGAAAGAAAGAAGGGAAGGAAGATCTTCCTGTACTGGTGTCTGCAAGGTATTATATTGTCTATAATGTATAATTTCATTCTCAGTTAAGCTGACATACTGCTTGTAGGGCTGCTCTGTGAACAAGATGATGAATGTAGGGGGTAAGCTAGCTTTGCTACCAAAAGAGGCATTCATGGAAATGCACCCTTGGACTAGAATCTCTTTCAGCTGCTCAGTTTTCTTACTTTCTGCATTTGGTAACACTTTGGCTATTCAGTTTTTCTAGATTTAATGTGAATTTATCCCTTTTCTCTTGAGGGACACAGTGGGAAGGGGAATCTTGGACAGCTGGATAGTGCTTGGAAATTAGCAGAAATTGGCTGATTTGACTTGATATATAAAACTGAAAATAGCTTCTATAATATTCTTGCAGGCTTTGTTTAGATTTTAAGTTAATATTAGTGCTTTATTTCTTCCTTAGAAGGAAAAAAGGATTGATAGATTACAGTAAGGAAGTATCCAGTAGGTTTACATTAGTTGAGTATCACCCATCCATAGGTCAGATCAAAAAACATGACCAAATTTTCGAATCTGATGATCAGGGTTTATGCACGTAGGACTAAAATATAAATAAGGGAGAACATTTCAAGCATCTGATTAGTGCCCTTACCCACTGCTGAATGGTATCAGACCTGCTCAAATATTTGCAAGTACAATATTTTACCCTCTAAAGGCCAGCTTATGAAAAGTGAATGTCACCCACAGCACTCCCCTCTCTTCCACTTGAGATACCCTTTTGCTTATTTAGTCTCATGTTATAGAATGCTTCAGCAGCTGTTGGCCAGAGGTGCATTAACTTTACATACTTTCAAAGACTCTAGATAATTGGTTTTATTTAAATGATGTGAAAAAGTTTATGTTTTCAAACACAAAATGCTGAAGAATTGTCTTTTTCTTAAAGGAATGTGAAATTTGTTGAAGTTAAAAATCAGGTCACTGGGGGGGGTGGGGGAATCCTGAAAATATTTTTCATTCAAATGTTTGGGGAAATTTTCTTCAAAAGTTAAAACTTAAATTCCATGCATTCAGTAAAAGTAGTTCTGGTTTTAGCAGAGAATGTGATGGCAAATTGAAGCAAAAAATAGTCAGTGATGATTACAGGGAGTTTGATGATCATCCAACCTCAGGTATTGCCCCTTCTTTCTCCATATCAGTCCCCCCACCTTAATGATTGGATGCTTCTTCCTTTGCTTTAGTGGGACATTCACAACTGCCTGAACTGCTTTGCTGGGACACTTTTTGGCCTAACTGCCCTGTCAGTTACAATTAAAAGCGTTAATATGACAGTCAAAGGTCATAAATTGCTTGTGGCTAGTGTTCATTGCTTGTCTCGCACAATGGCAACCAGGAAATTGCCCTGTCAGTTACAATTAGAGGTGTTAATATGGTGGCTAAGGGTCAAAATGCTTCAGTAGGAGGAAGGAGTTGCAGAGGACATTTGGTTTACATTAAGTGATGGTTCAGGAAAACTTTGCTTAAATGGGATGGTCGCTTAATCAGGATATATTTCAATCTGAGTAAGAGCCCTGATTAAGGTTTCTACTGCATTGCTCTGGCAATACTAAGTGCTGGAATTATGCCCTTTTGGGGGCTTTCTAAGGCTTACACAAATGCCATACTGGGGAAAAAAATGTTAATAAGGAGTCCCATACTTTCTGGTGCAGTATTTGTAGAGATGTAGTTATGGTGCAGGAAGAAACACTGAAGAAAAATACCACCACTATTTATTATTAAAATTCAGTTTGACTAACTGAAACTTGTCATGCACACAAACTTCATGTGAACAGGGTACTGAATTTCTCCTTTGCAGGTGGGTTTATCAAAAGACTCTGGTCTGATGTTATTTTCATTGAACTTAGTGATGAAACTCACCTGGACTTCAGAAACAGCAGGTCAAACCCAAACTCTTCTGATACAATGGCTTTCTTCCTATTTTAGATCTGTTTCTTCAAAAAGTGTTTTTCCTACCAATTTCACTATGGCCAGCTCCAAATTTACAAATGAAATGAAGTAACTCAAAAAGGTAATCCATTCCTTTAAACCCCCTTAGATTTCAAAGACTAACTTACTATTTGTGGGTTGCGGTGGTTCCTCAGAATGGTTTTAAATGTTAAGGTAAGAAAACACTACTGTTGTTCTAGTATTGCCATGTAAGGTGATGATGCTTGATTCCTGTGTATACAAAAGGTAAATTTTCTAGTATATCCACAAAACTGCTTGAGCAGCCAAGCAGTTAACTCATGCTGAGCACTGTTTTTGCATGGCTATAGACCAGGATTGGTGTAAAGCTAGTTCTGATGTGCCCACACAGATGTGGCAGATATCCATGATCTTTAGGGAGTGAAATCTCTTTAATATCACAAATGGAGTAATTATGATCCTAGGATATACATAGCCTTCTTCTAAGAGCTTGTTGTCTCTTGTTCCCTACTACCAAAGAAAGTCAGGATATTAGATCTAGAGCATTACTGAAATAAATGTTGGCAATCAAAATCTACAGGAAACACTGATGATCACTGATACACTAAGCTCAATGAAAGACTGAATGAGAATAATAGATGAGAACCATTCAAGCTGTTGGGTCAAAAATAATTTTAGTGTAAACAGTCGCTTGAATTAAGTCAGTGGATTTAAAAAACCCTGAATTTTGGCCCTTCTTGGTCAAGCTCATTGACCATGTAGAAAACTTTTTGTAGCCTGACCAACGAAGGACAACCCGGACAACTAACAGAAGAGAATTTATATCAGACAAGAATTTTTAAATTATTATTCTACCCCTGGCCCTGGTTAGCTTTTGGTGACAGTTGTGTCATAGAAAGAACGCTGAATGTCCCAAATACCCCTGGCTGACGCAGTGTAGTAGGGCCTGCTCTGTCTCTAGCAGAACTTGATCCCCCAGCCTTTGATGCCCTGTCCTCAATATAGCAGAAGACTATGTTCTCCCCAATGCACCTCAGAGTCCACAGGGTGTAACAGGGTAGAGGGGGCTCCAGTGTCAGCTGTAGGGGCAGACCATGAGAAGTTCTTGCCCTAGTCCAAGCCTAAGGCTGCCAAACCACACAACACTCTATCTTTGTGGTGCCATTTCTGTTATAGATGAGCATCTGTAGTGTATTTATCACCACAGCATCTATCCCTGAAGGGAAGTATAATTCCTCCTACTGGGTAGCTGGAGAAACTGAGGCAGTACTGCTTGAAAGATGGTGGATAGGGCCTGTGAAAGAGCAATGAACTGAGCTTGGGTCTCAACTCACAGGGACCCCTGTTTAATGCGTATACCATCTGTGCACATTTCCATGCTACCAGGTTGTTGAGGTCAGTTGAGGTGGACAATGACAATGCTGTATTGCTCCTATGAGCAGAATTTGATGTGTTTGAAGGGGGGTTCAAAGCTTCTTTCCAGTTAGCAATTTCAGATGGGAAGGATTTAGCTGGAGGTCTGGCAGTGCCTGTACACATCCTCATAGTTTAAATCCTGTTACACCACTGTTTTTTACAACTCTGGTTCAAAAGAACAGTAGCAGCTTCTCTGTGTGAATTCACGAAAGTTTAAGACAACTTCAGTCTATAGTTCATTTTGATCTCATGAAGGAAAACCAAGTCATTTTCAAATCATTCCTTACTGTACAGAAACTAATATACATCAAGACCCATGGGTGCTGTCTTTTTATCCTTATTGTGTAAAATGCTTCTTTATTCAAAACATTTAAAAATCTAGTTTTCCAGGATTTTTTGCATGCTACTTTAGCATGTGGATATTCTAGGAAGACCTGTCTAAAAATAGGCTGAGTATGATATTTCATTTTGCAAGTTCCACATATTTGATATTTTAAAATAAGTTTTTCATTGCATCTATATATTCCTGAAGTAAAATAGGGAAACCTCTTTTAACTAATTTCATATCCTTAAATTCCCAGGGATGGTAGGAAAAGTGTATGAATCCTTCTTTAAAAAATACTGAATTTATCATTTCAGTTTTAAGTTCAAAGTTTCAGCTATTTTAAAACCATAAGAATTCCTATTAATTTTTTCCATCAATATAATGAGAATTAAGAATTTATTTGAAGCAAAAATAAATATGGCTCAAAATATCTTCCATGTTGAAAAGCCAAGACAGAAAAAAGGTTCAATCTCATCAAAATTAGTCAAAACAGTTATATTAGAGATAGGGTAATCATTTATGTGGTTCACTTCCCCTAAAAGCATACTGGTAATGTGGTCTTCATTCTTGGGCTGAGAAATTTTTATACTAATTTTCTGACTTTCAGAAGAACTGCTTCATCTGCTTCATCTCTAAAATTCAAGTCTAAGTATATCTTCCCCCTTGCCCCATTAACACAGCCACTTTATAGATTTTATGGACTTATATGGTGAAATTAGATCAGCAGTTATCAAAAAACACTTTTTGCTATTATCCTATTTTTGTAAAGAATTTAAACAAACTGGAGTCAAAGCAAGATAGAGGTACTGAGGAGAACCTGAGTCCATAATTCATAGAATCATAGAATCATTTATGTTGGAAAAGACCTTCAAGATCATCGAGTCCAAC
>NW_010972576.1:16248106-16259126 GCF_000737465.1 Haliaeetus leucocephalus
CTCCTCATAAGATGTGTGCTCCAGGCCCCTCACCAACTTGGTTGCCCTTCTCTGGACACGTTCCAAATGATTCTGGTATCATTTATCAATTATGGGCAAATCATCTACGTATAAAGATATATGGACATGAAATAAAATTTCTGTGTTATGCTTCTTTAAAGGCATGATGGAACAATGCGTGGCAGAGATCAGTTTTGTCCCACTTACTCCATAATACTCTGACTACACAGCAAAATGAAGTCCGTGTTCAGTTGGTTTAATTTTTTGTTATATGAGAGAATTTGCTGATCATATTTTGAAAGAAATATCTGTTGTTCAGGCTTTTCAAGTCTGGAAGTCCTTCAGTCAGGCTCGATATATTTAAGGGAATCGCTTGAAGGGCAGTGGACCCAGAGGGAAGATCTTCTAGAAGATAACGTTTCAATACACTAGGAAAGAAAAGAAGGATTTGTAACAGAGGCATAAAGATCTGTTATTAGACCCTACATTTTAAATTCAGTGTAGAAAACAAAAGGAAATTCTTGAAGTATGTAAATGTTAACAACTTTCTAATTAATGAGATTCAATTCAGTATTCCTTGGGTTAATGGTTTCAGTCCTATCCATGTTCATGTAACTAAAAGTCTGATGTTTGGTGGTCTGCATGAAATGCATTTGGTGTTTACCTGTTTCACGTGAGTACATCAAAAATCCATACAGTTTCCCCACTGCAAGAGCCACACACTTCTCTTTGTGGTTTTTACATGCAGAGCTGAGACAGAATGGTCTTAATAAGACCTGGTCTGTTCTCCTGTCTTCACCCTAAGGGCAAGGGATCAGAAATATGTGCATGTGACTATACAGTTATATACATGAGATAGATGCAGTTTATATTTGTCTCTGGTTTCTGTTCTGTGAAGAGAAATTTTTCCCCAGTAGTGCCAAGCTAACACCAGGTTATAGCAAAATTGTTTTTTGTTATATGGAAATATTTTTCTCACATTCTATTTGGGGAGCCAAACAGAAGGGTTAATAGTCTGCTGTTGCTCAGGTGCTGATAATTCATAACTTTCAGCAGGACTGCAGGTGTAATCATTACCTAAAATCAGCTCACAATCAGTGTAAAAGATGACAGTGCTAAACCATTGCTACCATGAAAAATGGTTCCCTTGTTTGAATCAAGCATATTCTGTTTTGAATGATCAGTTGCTCTCCCAACATCTGAAATGAGTTAGGAGAGGATGGAAAAATGTAATACCTGGATGGCTGTCAATAAGCAAACATTGTCATTCAGAAGGTGTTTTCAAAAGGCTTTTTTACTCTTAAAAATAAACTTGCTGCTAATTGTTTAAGGATTGCCTTTCTCCTGTAGGTAAACAGTTTTAATTAATTTAATTGGTCACTAATTGCTTTATTAGTTTTGTGCCTTCTTCCTGGGAAACACTCCACTTAACTAGATCTGATGGGAAGCCACAGCCTTCACGGTGAGAGGTGACAGCATGTAGGAAGGGATGATGTGGAAACAAGCTTGAGGTCATGATTAGGAGAGGAGAGCTCTGGGAGGGTATTTCTCACCACACTGCAGTGTTCTCTTCTTTAGGGGGAAAAAAAAAACCTGAACCCAACAGTGCAGGAGCTGTGCAGCTAACCAAAACCACAGCAATTGCTAACTCATCTTTTGCTGAGTGCCTAAGTGTGGCTGTTTGCTTTGGTTTCTGTTGTGGTGTTATGAAAATATGCAGCCACAGTGCAGAAAGTGAGTTGCAATGCATAGTAGTAAGTAAAAAACAAGGTATCTGAGAGATCCTGCTTTGTGGTTGAAGTGCAGTCTGTTGGGCTAGTCTACGTGTTTATCAAGATATGCTTCATCTTTCTCCTACAACTGCTGTCATCTAGTATTGGAGTCCAACAACAGCAGTAAGTTGCATGTCTATCAAAAGTAGGGAAGAACCTTGTGTTTTCTGTTATGCTGAATCTGGCTTGAGCCTTTGTGAAGGAAATTTGTGTAGTTGTGTGCTTATTTTAGATTGGATTATGTTGTCTTTACTAGGACTGTGACTAGTAAATCTCATTCTGTTAAACTAAGGTATTCCCTCTAACTTGTACATCTTGCCTCTACAAGAGCTGGTAGGTGCAGCAACACAGTTCTTTCTTAGTAGCTGGTGGAAAGCTCACACTTTAAGCTGAGGCTGAAATGCTGCAAATCTCATGTTTTAACTTGTCTCAGATGTTTGGTGAATACAGCTGCTCTTTATAGAGTTGCTGAAAATTCACAGTCTCTACAGGTGGATGAGGAAAACCAGTTGAGAGTGCTTTAATAAGTAATTTAAATAATTTTAAATAAAGACAATAATTTCCCTAAGTTGTCCTTCAGGCAGCATCTTTCTGGTTTCTATGTGGATTCTGTGAACTCTAAACATTTCAGCCTCTAAAGAAAGTAACCCTTTCCTTGCAGTATTGTTACTGTGTTTTTTTCCTCTCTTTGAAATGAAAATCTAAGGAGACGGGCAGCTTCAACATTGTCTGTGGCAGAACTGGTAGACTGGGTCCCACAGTGGTGGCACCTTCTCCTTTCATTACAAATAACTGTGGTTCATCATGTCACAACCTGCGGAAGCATGGGGAACCAGTAAAGCATTTTGAATCCAAACAACTTTGTTTTCAAAAGCTTTTGTTAAAACATTTGCTATTCCTATATGAGAATTTGGACTAACTTCTGTCCGTATTTAAAAACTTACATGGAATTACATTCTGACTTCTCATGAAGTCTAGTGCGAGGACTGGGAAATCTTCCCAAAATAATCTTTTCTAGTTTTTTTACCATGGTAAACCAGTAGTAGCTAAGTAATTCAGGGCTAATAGAGCTTAAGCAGAGCTCTTCTTATATTTCTTTTCTGTTCTTTTAATTTCAAAAAGAAAAAGCTGGAAAAGGAGGAGCAGAAAACAGGATATGAAGGAAGAAGAATTATTTGCAGAACAAAAGAACACAACATGCTTACTTGGTTTCATTTCTTTGGGATATGAAAGAAAAGTCATCTGCTCAAGGGTAGGAAGGCTCTACAGAGGGATCTGGACAGGCTGGATTGATTGGCTGAGGCCAATTGTATGAAGTTCAACAAGGCCAAGTGCTGGGTCCTGCACTTGTGTCACAACAACCCCATGCAGCGCTACAGGCTTGGGGAAGGGTGGCTGGAAAGCTGCCCAGCAGAAAAAGACCTGGGGGTGCTGGTTGACAGCCGGCTGAATATGAGCCAGCATCCTGGCCTGTATCAGAAATAGTGTGGCCAGCAGGAGCAGGGAAGTCATCGTCCCCCTGTACTCAGCACTGGTGAGGCCACACCTCGAGTACTGTGTTCAGTTTTGGGCCCCTCACTACAGGAAAGACATTGAGGTGTTGGAGCGTGTCCAGAGAAGGGCAACAAAGATGGTGAAGGGCCTGGAGCACAAGTCCTATGAGGAGCGGCTGAGGGAACTGGTGTTGTTTAGTCTGGAGAAAAGAAGGCTGAGGGGAGCCCTTATCGCTCTCTACAACTGCCTGAAAGCAGGTTGTAGTGAGGTGGGTACTGGTATCTTCTATCAAGTAACTAGTGATAGGACCAGAGGAAATGGCCTCAAGTTGCACCAGGGGAGGTTTAGATTGGATATTAGGAAAAACAACTTTACTGAGAGGGTTGTCAGACATTGGAACAGGCTGCCCAGGGAAGTGGTTGAGTCACCATCCCTGGAGGTATTCAAAAAGCGAGTCGACGGGGTACTTCAGGACGTGGTTTAGTGGGCATGGTTGATGGTTGGACTCGAAGATCTTGAAGGTCTTTTCCAACTTAAAAGATTCTCTAACTTTTTAGCTGAGTGTGTATGCCTGCATTTGTGTTATCAAAAACAATTCTTGCAAGCTGTCAGAGCACATTTTATAGCCAATCTCAGCTTTCCCTGTTATTTTATACATCACCCACTGCTGCATGGTAATTTTTTTTTATTTAGATCCAACTATTTAAGCATTGCAAATGAATGAGAGTGTTGAGATCTACTGGAAGGGACTGATTAGAGAAAGCTCATGGTTTAGAATACTGTTTGCAATACATTCTGTCCCAAAAGAGAATTTGTTGTGCTAGTGCTATGGGGAGAGTTGTTTCTGGGACGCTATCGGACTGGCTGGTTGCAGCACATGTGACTGTGTGCTGACTGTGTCCTAAGGACGATGTGGTAGTAGGAGCTACAGCATGGCTGTCCTAGTAGTGACACGTTGGGCTGCTGTCACCAGAAGCTGTCTGTCCACTCCTGAACAAAAGGCTACTGCCTTCTTTGCAGGGGCAGCAAGAGTAAATGGACTCCAGATCTTCAGCTGCCGCAATTCACAGGCAGGTGGGTAAGTCTGGGATGCAGATGCATTGACTAAGTGATGAAGGTGGTTTAAGGAAATATGTCAGGCTGTGAATTGCAGCGGCTGAAGGTCTGGCACAAGATTATTCCTGCTGCTGCTAAGTTTAGAGGTGGCTGACAGCTGCCAGTGGTGACATCTTAAATCACGGTATCTAAATACTCCAGAGCTGAGAGTCACCCCAGACCCTGGGTGATCCATTGATGAAACTGTTTTCCCTGTCACTAGCATGTACGCAAGTGTAAACAATGAAATAATGACACAACTGGTATAACTTATTTATCCTCACTGCTTGCTGGTACCTAAGATTTCAGAAATGAAGAGTTGTATCTTTATTTTCAAAATGTGGAACAAAAACTGCAGTCAAGATATACAAGTTGTGGCTGCTAGCACCAGATGTGAGATAAAGTACATGTATAGTAGGTGATGTGCCATGCGTTTTTATTTTCAAGTGACGTGTGCTTCTGTGAATGTGTCACAAAAATGCTAGTTTAATCCAGCATTGAAGCTCTCGCTTCCTTTTCGGGACAAGAAGCTGTATCTTATGGAAAGTAGCGATCTGGTATCTCCATCTTCCTCCATTTGTGTATGGTCGTGTGTCTAGAGTCCATGGCTATTCCACTCTTGGCCTCCCAAATGAGTCTGCCAGCAAAGTTTTCACAGTTTTGCAATGTGGACGGTTGTCTGTTGGGAACTGAATGGAGCTTGCCGATCTCATTTTGTATAGATTACCAAGAAATTGCTGTAAGGTTTTGTGTTTCCCTAAATTAAGAGTGTGATACAGCAATCTTAATTGCCCTGCTGTGAAATAAAGTTTTGTATAGTTAAATGATGCCATTACTGGTATTAACTGGCTTTGAGGGAACATTATTTTTCCTGGAGTGCCTTAAACTTGAATTCTTTTTTTCCCCATAGAAAGTAAGTTTAGAAAACGAACGTATAAAATACTTAGCAACTGTAGAGTGTATTTTCCCCTTGATGTCTGTGCTTAATTCCCATTAAACTGAAAGAGGAGAGACTACACTGCTGAATGTGCGTGTAACATTTTGATATGCTCCCAGTTGGTAAAAACGAGAGCGACACTAACAGCTGCTAACAGTGTCAACAGTCTCGTAGGATGAAGTGTGGCGAGCCCCCAACTGTTTCCCATTCAAGTGAGTTATGAGCTCTCCCTGCTCAGGGGCACCCTGATAAGAGACCGTTTGAGTAGAGTTGTGAGACTTGGGGAATATCCACCTGGCAGGATGGTCCCCATCCTTCAAATAAAATAAAATGTGAGAAAACATTTCAGTGGGGGTAGGGAGAGAGTTAAAATTAGGGGACAGGATGTCAAAACCCCACTAAGCAGAGCCCAGAGAAGAAGTAGCCCTTGGTTCGGGGAATAGGATGTGCTAGGGATGGGGAATGCTCTAAAGGAAATGCAATGAGGCAACATGAGATGACTTGGGGGCCCACCGACCTTCCAACATCAAAGTCTGACTGCAGAGAATGCTTGGTCATTTGCTGCTTAATGTTACATGCTCTATATTGATGCCAAAATTACTGGCCTGCCTTCTGAGTGCTACTTATAGTACTTCAATTCGCTCGCTTTCCTAATCCACTTGTAATTGTCCCTTTTTCCACCCAAAGAAATGTCACATGGGGACAATAAAACAAACTACTTAGTCCTGATGGACAAGAACCAATATTATCTGTGGTTTGCACTTGTGTTACTTCCCATTTAGAATACTGAGGGCTCCCAAGATATTTTTTTTTTCCTACCATATAAATAATGTGTGAAGTATTTCATAGAAGCATTCAGTGTGAAAGGTGCCTGACAGATTTTGTAGTCCATTTCCTGGGATTATGGCAGAATTAACTTCATTATCCCTAAGCACTCCGTAACAGATGGGTGTTTAGCCTGGCCTGAAAAATCACCAAAAGCTTATAATTCCCCAAAACTGTACCTTTGAATAGTTCATTCTTACAATTACCAAGTATTCCATCAGAATTTTCCATACCATGTTATGAAACTGTTACTGTTTTACTCTTTAGATACTTAGACCAGGGGTTCTTTTTAAATCCCTCATTTCTTCACCAGAAATTACTGGGTTTGTCCCCTTTCATCCTTCTAAAAATACAGGTCTTTGAATCTAGATCTTTGTTTATAGCTTAATCAAAGATGGGATGGTACTTTGAATTTGAGGTTGTGATATTTCTTTTTTTTAAGCAGGATGCTGATACTAATGCAGCTCAGTAGAATGCTTTCCTTTCAGAACAGAAGCAGTCTTGATTTGCCAACCCCAAGTCTCTAAGTCTCTGTGAGAATTAATATGTCCTTATCCCATTCTATAAATTTTACATTTCATTAGGCTTCCCAGTATGTATGGATCACTGGTGTCCATCTGTATTGGTTCTTTTTGTGTTGTTTTGTTTTCTTGGTGTTTTTTTTGTGTTTCCAACCATTGCTTTATTATTATTATTATTTTAATCGTTGATTCTTCCCTGCTGGTTTAACAGTGACCATTAAGAATTACTTGCGGTCAGATGTTTATCCAGTGATGTGTTTGTTTTATCATGCTGTAAAACCTTGCTCTTGAGATTGATCCAAGAGTGATGTCATCCAGCCGTCATCCGCTGGTTTTCATCTGCTGCTTCTCCTTTCCCATGTCAACTAGTTAGGAAAACTATGGAATAAAAATAGTTGAATTGCTGCTAATATTTTGGCTTCAGTTAACCAGCTGAATAGTTTCCAGACAGTCTTTCCTGTTCCTGGGGAGGAAAAAAATCCAGAATAACTGAACAAAATAACTGCTTAGCTTTAGCTGACCAAAACCCAACCCCATTCTCCCTCCCCTACCAAATGGTAGTATGTCAGAAAATCCGTTGGACTCCCTATGTAATCCTGAGTCAGCAGACCCCATCCCCTGTCATCTCTGGCATGTTTGAAAGAAGGATGCTGAGTCTTCCCAACTCAGGCCACCTCAAGCACCCATCCTGAAAATCTATGAACTGCAGCAGAATTATGAATAAGGAGATAACAAAATCATCCCGTCATTCCTTCACAATGTGTATGTGAGCTCTCATTTGAGTAAGGCCTATGAAGGCTTTGAATCTACTTCCATGAGTTCAGCAATATATTTGAGTTTCATAAGCTAACTATAAACCAAGGAATGTAGCCCCAGAGACAGCTACCTTTAAACTAAGTAATTATATCTCTGAGTTGTTCTTTTTTTTCTTCTTCTAGTTTGCACATCAGATGGCAGATTTGGCATGCGTTTTGTATTTAGTTAGCAGCAGAAGTGAATACGTTTACGATTGTAATTTTAATGTACACTTTCAGACTCTAAACTGCTTTCTCAGGTAGGCTGAAAACATGTCTGAATGGGTCACTATTAGAAGGGGCAGTGGTCTTGAAAGTCTGCAATGTTAAAAACCATGCCACTGATTGTGGCTGCTGGTGGAAGAGGCTGCTTGGAGATATCTGTGAACATACTTGTATTCACCATAGTCCAAGTTGTGCTCCCTTCCATAGCTACACAACAACTTGCATAAGATGCATGCAATTTAGCCATGTTTTGGAATCTGGAGTGGGTGTTTTATCCATTAAGCTACCCAGTGTTTGGCTGCTACCAAAGGAATTTGCAAGGCTTGCGTTAGCCATGGGAGGGCTCTCTTACCAAGTCTCTCTGTGCAATACGAATATGTTGACAATGACAGGAAAAAAGCCACAAATAATTAAACATAAAGGTGACAGCTCAAAAGAAAATCTTCTCTTTTCATACTAAAACCTATTTTAAAAGTGTTGCAGAAACCATACTTAATTTACACCACGCCAGGTTTTGCCAACCCTGTGTTGAATAAAGCTTTGCTTCTCAGATACTTCCATCCCGAAGTGGAAGTGAGAACTTATATGTGCAATGCTGTGCTGCTGTCAAAGTATCAAGAATAATATTCTTTTGATATTTTGAGCTACAGCATATCTCTGGAAATAAAACTAGACTAGCAGTAGTATTGTATTTCTGTTTAGCTGATAAAAAGGGAAAAGTTTGTTTGATTCCTGTTGTGAAAAGAAAAGTGCTGATTTTGAGATGCTTGAGTCTATTAAATAATTTTAAAATAACTCAGTTGCTGGAATTTTGACATTTGATACCCAAATACTTAGCGCTTTGTTTCTTATGACCATCTAGTGCTTGCAGCAAAATCAAACTTATTCCTAGAGTTGCTAGTTAAATCAAAATGAGATTTTTTTTATTATTATTATTTTTGAAAAAATCATTCTTACATAGTTAGTCCAAAAGGGGTCATGATCAGCTAGTCATCTTATACACATTTGCCAAATATTTAGATTTTTTGGAAAGCTATCATGGTTCTAAGTATTTTGTTCCATTGATCACATACTCTTACTTAAAATAGTGTGCCTTATTATTTTCAGGCTATGTCCAAAAGCTGCTTTCAGGCTTTAGATTTTCCCTTGGCTATTGTCAGCTGGAGAGACTTACATTTTCAGGTGTTTCTTCTTTGTGCATGCTTACAGTTTCCAGTCAAGTCATACTGACAACATTCTCAGTAAATGAAGCTGCAGAGAGTCTTTCAGAGTAGGGTGATAGGCTCCATTTTGCAAATGCTACTTATTTTCTTCTCTTCCTCATCTCTTTTTTTAACTATCCTTTTCAAAGTGTAGATGCCCCAGTGCTTTTAATATAAGTACCAATAATCTGTTCTCATTTTATATACAGCTAACAGTAAGGAGAAGTCCTAGTTCAGGAGACCACGGAGACATTTGTCAAACTGTAATCACACAGTTAAACCTTATTGACATGATACTTCATGAAATACTTAGTTTCAGCACATACCTAAGTGCTGCCCTCAGTGGAGACAGGCAGACACATGCTAAAATGATTTCCTTAGCTGAGGCAGAGGAGAACATCTTTACTGTGATAACGAAGCAAGTGGACCAGGCAATGCCCTTTAACTGTTTTGACTTAACATAGTTTATTTCCAAGGTATGTTTTCTCAGTAAATCATAGAAATTTCTAGAAGTTGTCACATGCTTGGGGATTTTTTTGTTGTTGGGTTTTTTTTACTTGTTAAAATTTTTACATAACCAGCATTTGGGGCTTGATAGCAGACCCATTTATGTTCTTTAGTCTCTCTCTGTTACCATCTTATAGGCTTTAATATGTATAATGACAATGTCCAGTACTACATAAGTAATACTCGGTATGTATCCGTACTAAATCCCTTCAAAAGATATCTAAGTAGTTTGGAGTTCTTGTTTCAAGTCTGTTTTACAGGGTCTCAGTTGCCCTATTCCATCATATAAATTAACCCACTATTACACATTTCTTCTTTACTTTCTGTAGAAGTAATGATTTATGCAAAGGACACAAGTCCAAACTCCAAAGGGGAAACACGCTGTGCTAGTTATACTGTTTGGCTTAGAAGTTTGTGGAAAGGTGTAGAAACATATGAAGATGAGATTTTTACTTTTCCCAAAGCCCAGTTAGAGGAAACAAAGAAACAGTGTGGGCATGATACTGTATTAAAAACTAACAACAAGAAGTTAGCAGATTATAAAAGCAGGAAAGAATAATTTTCAAAACACTTTGTTGGGCTTAGTCCCTGTGTCAAGTGTCAACTGCTTTTTCTCTTTTTTTCTCTGAATGCTTTCTAAAGACAATGGTATTGTTTATAGTTTCTCCAGAGCATTTACATGTTGGCTTTGTTGGACTTTAACTTGTGCTCAGCATGTTGAGGTGTGACCACATGGCAAGAAGCAGAAAGGAAATGCAAGGCAGCCCCTCCAGAACTATAATACCTGTTTACATTTTCTGCTATTACCAGGAGACTTGTTGAATCATGAAAGAAATCCCTGAGGCCACATCTATGTCATAAGTTCCATGTGTTACACAGGATGAAGCCTTATGCCATCTCAGTGACAGCTTAAATCTCAGCTAAATATGTTTGTAGAGCCACATCACCTTGAGCAGTGATTTTTGTCAGACTTTTGAAGCAAAGAAAGGTCAACTATTTCAATGGACTAACCTTAGATAAAATGCAGGATTGGTAGGCATGTATTCACTGGGACAGCAGTAACTTTAGTCTCTGAAGTTGGTTTAAATGGTGCTGAGCAGTCAGAGAGGAAATGTAAAATTAAGATGAAAACTATACCGTGGATATTAAGTCCATAAGAGATTATGGACCTGCGTACCTTCTTTTTTACATGTTACAAGCTATTTTTGAAGAATTAATGGAAATATGTGCTATCTTTTAATTTAGGCAGATCTACTAAGGATGATGCCATAGGAATCTGAAGTGGAATTTATTTTACAATTCAACATTTATGTTTGCAATAGATTCTGATTTCATAGCTGGAGCCAAAGAGAGCTTTGCCCTTAAAAGCCAAGGATGCAACCTGGAGAATTTTGATTTTGGATTGTTAGCACCCCTTGGAAGTCTTTAGGAGGGTAAAATACGTATTATAAATGGGAGTTTGTTTCTGTTTCTAGGTATGCTAACACAGGGAGTTAACCTGGTTTGTTTTATTGTGCTGAATACCACGCAGTGAACCTTAAGACAAATAATCATCTGGTGGACTTTGTCTAGTCTTTAAAGTTATACTTCATATTTGCTTGATTTGAACTGAACCCTGATCTCTGGGGGGGGGGGGGGGGGGGGGGAT
>NW_010972576.1:16259136-16365608 GCF_000737465.1 Haliaeetus leucocephalus
TGTGTGGGGGGGGGGGGGGGGGCGGAATATCTAAGAATCAGATCATACTGCCCTCCTTTTGGTAACTGACAGTTTGTCCAGAGATAGAACTTAAAGTCAGAAGTAACTAAATGGAAGAAGAACTTACTAAGACATGATGGACTGTGAGGGTTAGTTAGAATAATAGTTTTTAATTATTAGCTTTATGCTACAAAAGCACCCTGAGGGTGGGAAGTCCTGGGTGAATGTTAATGAACCCCCATTGTGCTTGTTTGAGAGGATTACCATTTCATAGATGGAGACATGGAGGCAGAAGGTGCCTGCTAACACAAATCCATGATTTACTCTGTTGGTAAAATTTGGTGGTTTCTTGTTTCCAGTTTCCTCCTAATACCTGTGGATCGCAGTGCCTCTCCTGATGTATGTCTGCTATTTTTTTTTTTCCTTAAGCAGAGTGTCCAAACCTATTTGTCACAGTCTGTAAGCAGCAAGGATGATGGTAGCTGTTGGGGAGGAGAAATAAGAGGGGTCTTGACTCCAGTGCTCTCTTTCTCTCTTGTAATACTGTGATGGCTGAGTACTGTCTGTCAGTTCCTAGCTACACTATATTTCTATAACAGTATATACAATAGATCTGTATATAACTAATTATGAATAGTCATTTGTAACATGTGCTTTGTCAAACACTTTACAGATAAAACAGACATTTTGAGATAGTGTGACAGATATTCTACATTTATTATACAGTCAATGAGGTAGGAGACAAATGAACATTGCACATTCATTCTGGAGCTGAAATCACTGTGGATTTAGCGTAATGGATGTAATGCATTACTGCATGTGACTAACAGACCATCCACCTGCATTATAAATGGCATTATTTAAAACAGCTAAATTGTTATCTAGAGCAATGTTTCTCAAAACAGGAATCCCTGGGGAGGAGTCTCAGGCAAAGCCGTCAAAGCTAGGATAAAAACCCCAAGAAATGTTGGTCTCTCCGTTGTGTTTATTCCTCGCTGGGGAATCAGCAGAACTGGAATCATCTATCACATGTGGCCCGAGGGACTCGAATGGAAACAAGCCCCAGGTACTTGTAGGGGAGTGAAACATCCAGGCCAGATCCCGAAGGCAGGTGTGGCACCTCCCTGTAGCTCCCCATGGCTTTTGCAAGTGCAGCTTGGTCTGGTTTGGGCCATTTGTTGGCGCGTCTGTACCCCGACCCTGGTCCTGCTATTCGAAGGCTCCTGCCGGCACTGGCTGTGCACAGCTGGGGCCTCCAGCAGCTGCCCGTGCTGGGGTCTCCTGGGTCTGCCTCTAGAAAACTTGTGCCATTTATGCATCCTCTAGATTCTCAGCTGCTCTGCAGGTCAAAAAAGCCCCTGGCTGCTCTGAGTTATGGCAGCCCATCCCAGGCTGCTTCTGGGGTTGCCGTATTGCCTATAGTCCTGCTAGCATGCCTAATTCTGCCCCTTGGCACATTTCCTACGCAGGTGCGTGCGAGAAGAGAGGAAGCAGCTTCACAGTGTGATTTACAGTTGCAGCTCCCAAACAAACCCTTGCAATGGCAATGTATTAAGGGAGCTGGGCAGGGAACCAAGTCAATTGACAGTGAAGAGTGTATCCAGCTGCATTTAATTTACTTTAGGTTTCTCACTGGACAAAGGTGGCAGTGGCAAAGCATCTTTTTTCCCCTCTATTACTTGTGCAATGTGCGCCTCTGAAATGCATCACTCTTCCCATTTCTTTTTCTTTCTGGGAAGGGTTCTTGCACACTTCCAGGACTGTCTTTTGGGAGGTTCACATATCATTTATGCACCTTTGGGGAAAAATGCTGTCTGGGACTAGATTTGAGAAACATAGAACTAACCAAAAGTGGCAGATTTCCAGCCTGTAATTGTATTATATTATAAAGCAAAATGATTTTACAGTAGTTATGCAATAAACATATGTAATGTATACATGTACAACTAGTGTAATTCATCAGGCTTTTAAAGCAGAGCAGTTTAAAGTTGGCTCTCACCTTTAAAACAAAGGAAATAATATTGAGTAAAACAAAGAAACAAGCTTCTGCTCTAAACTTTGGAAGTCAGCAACCCATCCTAAGGAGCATACCCGTGTCATCATATCACAGTGCGTTACTGTCAGCATGTTCTAAATATGATCATGAATAAGGGTTCCAGCTCAGGATATGAAAATTGGGCTTTCTAATAAAAGCAAAGGTCTCCATTAAATCTGAAACATCTTGTGAAACTAATTTGTTGCCATTTTGATATGCTGGATATTCTATGGGAAACATTAATTTAAATTTCAGTTGTTCCATAGACTGTACACAGAAAAAATGACTGCAGTGTATTAATATAAATCATCAAAAAAGGCAGAAGCTGGATTTACTAAGTTTTTTTGAATCCCCTTGGAAAATGTGCTGATTTTTGTTTCAGAGAGCTTGTGTTGGTCTGGGTGAGTGATATCACATGTGGTGGTGAGAGCCATGTAATTAGTGTGTGTTTCTTCAGCATCTTTGACCACTCATCTGTCTCTTCCAGAACTGCCTTTCACAGTTTCTGAAGTTACCACTGGCTTTTTTTCCTTCCATTTTTTTTTTTCTCTAAGCACTTGCAAACTTTCCCAACATACCTCTTTTTTACCTAACAGAAAGAGTACATCATGTTGGATTATTGACTTCTCGTTGGGATGAATGGCATATTGAAAGCTATTTTGAATGATTCCTAGGAAACAGAGTTTTCAGCACATCTTTTTCAGTAAACTTTCCTGTCTCCCAAGGATCTTTTTCGTGTTACTGATTGTTGTCACATTTCTTATCTTTCTGTTTCTATTGGGGTTTTATTGTGTTGTTTAATATATGATTATATAAATACTCCCATACAGGGACCTTGATGAAGGTTTTGATCCTGGAATAATAAGCTTTTGAAGATGAAGAATATTTTATAGTAATGTCTGTAAAATGCTGCATTTACTTATCATGGTGTATTTATTAATATTAATGAATGTGTAATTGAAATTAGTAAGCTCCCTTGGAAAGGTAAACTATTCCCTTTGTGTTTTGGTTTTAAAATAGATCTTTGTTTCTTAAAGCACACTTCTAATCTGTGATTCTGCTGGCACATAGCTCTTGTCCCGTTCTCCTAAAATTCAGCCTTCCAGCTTCTATGCAAGAAGAGTGATCTCAAGAGAAAAAATTCTGTTGGGAAGGGGGTTTTTGCCTGGATAGTTTTGGTAAATTGCCCTGAGAGTCATATTAAAATGGCTGAATGTTTGGATCTAGGTCTGAGGAAGAGGAGTTTCTGAGTGGTACTAGGAGGAGAAAGAGAAGTTACAGCCACATCTCTGAATATCCTATTTGTAAAGCTGCCGGGCAATAATTTTTAGAAATGTTTAAATCACAGCCTTTTATTGAATGGTGACAAATGGGGAGATACTAACATGGTGGTTTTAGTGTTCTGTGATCATTGAGCCTATAGCTCGCATATAGGCTCATTTATTTTTAGTGTCAGAGGAGTCCATTATGATCATCTATCCTGAACAATATTACACAAGCTGGAGAACCACACTGAATATGCATTGCTGAGAGCCTGTTTTTTTTCTGTTGGAATTGTAGAAAGGGGACTTACTTGGTCTAAAGATATTACACGATGGTCATTCCCCTCCATCTTTGGTGGAATGCTCCAACAGTCAATAACCCTTGTTGAAATCAGTGTTTCTAATACCAGCTTCCCTCCACAAGATGTCATTTTGTCTTTTTTTCCACCCTAGCTAGATTGCAGAGCTCCCTGCTGTCACAAATGTCTTCCTTATGTTGTGACCTGTAGTCTGTGGTCAGTCACCACTTGGATTTGTCGATGTGATGAACTAAATGGGTTAAGATTCTTTAGTCTCTCATTATAAGACAATATTTTCAAGACATTGAATCACTTTGTAGCTCTCATCTGAGCTATCACCAGTTTGCCAAATTCTTTTGGGGAGCTCCCAGTATACTACTTATGGTCTCACTAATGCAATGTGCAGAGGGTAATACCAGTTCATTACTCCTACATGCTATATGCTATTTCCCTGCTTATGCATTCAAGGATTGTATTAGTTCTCTTGGCCACTACACCTCATTTTGAGATTTACGGCTGGGAGGACTTGGATAAAGCTCTGAGATACTCAGACAGCAGTTGGGAAGGCCTTATTCACTAGTAATGGCTGGGGCTCCTTCAAGTAACTTGTCAGCAATCTGGAAGTTTTTACAGTTGTGATTGATGGAAATGAGAGCAAGTCCTGGCTGTACCTCTCCTTGTTTGAGAAATACTCTGGTTTGCTCTCCAGCTAAAACACAGTTCATTCCAGTGGTGCCAAATTCTATAGCTTTCTTCCCAGCCCCTGAAGAGCCACGACATCATGTATATGCATCATGCAAATGCAATCCTGCTTGCCTAGCTCAGAAGCCAGGCAGTTCTGCTGCTCCCATGGCAGTGCAGAGAATTAGGAAACGATGTGCAGTCTCTGTCTTTGCTTGCACAAATATCCACAGTAGCTTTATTTTTCCTACCTTTGTGACTCAGAAAAAGCTTTTAGCTCATTTTTTTTCCATATGTAAAATTGCCGTTTTGAGGTTTAATGAAACCCATGAATGAATGAGCTGGGCGCCCTTGTGTGTGACGTTACTGGTGCCATCATGAGATTTTTGTCCCCTGCTGAAGCAATAGAAACATACCTCCCGCCTAACTGAACCCCAAGCAAGCTGTATCTTTGCTTATTGTCAATGTGTTGGCCAGGAAAGCTGGCACAGTAGAGAAGTGTTTAACTTGTTTAAGGGGGTTTTTTTTTTTGAGTGTTTGTTTCATGTTTTTCATGGTTTATATAAAATAGAATAACGGAATAGGTTTTGTAAAAGTCATGACACAATTTGTTCTATGATGTCTTATTTCTAGTTGAGATTTTGCTTATGACTAGTACCCTATACTTTCATTGAAGGCTGTAGATTTTGATTTGATTTAGGGTGTTTTGGCTATTTGTAGTGGACAAATAAAAGTTGACTAAGAAAAGCATGTTGTTATAAACTGAAATGCATTGACTCATCTTCGCATATGACACTTGGAAACAGGTCTGTACCCTTACTGAGAAACTCTAAAATTTCAACTTGGAAAAATAGTGAAAATCAGTCCTGCAAGGTGAATACTGGTGGTCAACAGCTACTTTCAGTATCTGTTCTGCTTGAACAAAACAGGTATGTCTTATGCCTGCAGTTTGTTCTTTTGAGATTTGGAACTGGTTTTTCTCAGTCTGCTCTTTTTTTGGTTTTCCCCCTGTTATGATATAAAATGACCCTGTTGTTTGTGATGTGACTGAGTACCAGACAAAGACAGCCTCTGACAAGCACCAGCTATGTGCTCGTTCCCTTTTGGCAAACAAAGTGCTGAATTGGGGAGGTGCAAAAGTAGGGATTTTTAATTTTTTTTTTCTTTCTAAATGGGTAGCAGTTGAGAGAACAAATGGATCTTCAATGGAATACAGTGGGCACAGATACCCTATGAACACAGGTTTTGAAGGAAGATATTGTCAAAATTGCACCTTCTTCCTTTGTGATTTCCAGACTAATATGAAAAATATTGTCTGTAAGGCTGATATAGTATGCAGGCACTGGGAACTACAAAAACCAACGTTGTCTTTTGTAAATCTTCATTAGAAGAGCGTGGAATCTTCTTTCATGTGTAAAATGATTGTCTAGGATTATCCCAAAGTCTGAATTAAACTTCAAAAGCCATTAGGCTTCTATTCTTATCTAATGTATCTTTTTATTTTTATTATTTTTATTAATTAGAAATTGTTTCATGTTTTTCATGGTTTACACAAAATAGAATAATGGAAGAGGTTTTGTAAAAGTCATGACTCGATTTGTTCAATAATGTCTTATTTCTAGACATTAGAAAGTTAAGTTTAATGGATGGGACTGTGTAAAAAAAAACCCATCATACTGGAGCTCAGCAGCCACTGAACACTGCTTTAGTTTGTTCAAAAGGAACCGCTCCACTGTTTTCTTGTTTTGTCATTCTGGTTAGTTGCCCCCCAGATTCATCCAGACCATCTATGCCACTGTTGGGGTAAAACTTAAAAGTTAAAAGCTTCACAGAACAATACAGCATGCAAAAGCTTTAGTTTAATATCATAAAATCTGTTAATATAGCTTGTCTGCAAACCAGCATGCACCTATTTTGTTGAATATAACCAAGTCACTTTAGTAGACTTGGTTTAGAGAGGTGCAAGCCTCTCAGTTAAAAACAAAGTAAATTGTGTGGTTTAAATCAGCTGTGGTGTTGCACAGACCTTGTATAGGTTTGACTAAACCAGTTTAATATCTGCATGTGGGACAAAATGTGTTTTCCCAATTAAAGGTGGACTTAGAATTCTTTCATTAGTGCCTGATTTTGTATCCAGCCACAGCATCAACCTTTTGTGCTTCTATCTTATTCACTTTTTTTTTTACTTTTCCTCCCTTCCCCTGTTTGCATGTTTGAATGACTAGAATATAATGAAGGATATAAGCGTGCTATATTTCTGTGCTCAGCTTGGCAGTTTGTGAATGACAAATGAAAGCAACTAGTGATTTGATTTTCCTGTCCATCTGCTTTAAACATTAAAAAGACAACCCAAGGAAGTTTAATTTTTATTACAGAAAAATAGAAAACTTATAATTGGGTTAAAATCTTTGCTGAGACCAAGATCATCCTGTGTTCTACATGACCCAGCTCTACGTTTTGCGCTTTTCACAAATGGGCATTAGCAGAGCAGCAAATTCTGATGCTTTTCGAAGACCTGCAAGGTGAGTTACCGCAAGTGTTGCAGCAGTGACAACTTCATTCTACCCAGCCTAGAGCTTGGATTCTAAAGCAGTACAAATGCTTTCTTTTTCATAACAAAATGCAAAGTCTTGACAAAATAAGGGAATCAGAGCACATTAATCAGAATTACCAATGTGAAGGCTGTGACAGAAATTTGAAAAAAACCAACCCATAAACAATGGCTCCTCTGTAAGAAGAATCATTTCAACCTAGTAAAAAAATGATCGGTAATGCAAACCAGAAATTGCCCTGAATGTTGAACATATATTGAAGTATTTCATGGGCTGTTTTATCATTGCAACTTGTTGACATTATTTTGTACTTGTAACTTCATAGACTATAGCCATTTGTTACATCAGCATCAGACATCTGCACAAGCATTTGTCATGCTGCTGTTGATTTTTTTTACTTTTTTTTTTTTCTTTTTTCCCCTTGTTGGCTGAAGGAAGGCTAGAGCTAGCAGAACAATATTGTGGAATGTGAAGGCTATCATTAGGGGGCAAAACCGGACTTCAAAGAGGAAACACATATGGTTTTGACTTTTATAAAGATGGCAGGTGGACATGAAAAAAGGTTGATTTCAAATTTATTTTCATGATAGCTGCAACTTCTTAAAACTCTGAGATGATTAATTTTCAATTTGGAATTCCTAATAACTGAAACAAGATCACGGTTTTACAACTTCCTGAGGCAGAGTCTCAGAGAGACGAGGTCATGTTGGTATAATAAACCAATGGCAGCCTGAAGCAGAAGGGTTGGAAAGAGCAGCAAGAAATGTTTTGCAAAAGGCTTTCTGAAGGTAAAGCATGTATAAGAAACAAAATGTTTCTGAAGTCAGCCTGTTTTGAAGCATATGTTCAACTTCGAGGATGTTGGGTTAGATTTGAAAGGTGAACCTTATGTTTATAGACTTGCTGAGTGTCACTTGCGTTACTAACTGAAATAGCAGTTGAATAGCAGGCTTGAAACAAAATGAAACAAAAAACCCCCCTCCAGCAATGCTGTCTTCCCCTTAGTGATGGGTGTTTCTTTTTATATGAAGGAGTACATGACACTTAATTTTCATTTCTGGATTATCATATGTCATTTTAAATCTAGCATCTGAAATCCTCTTGGCTGGAAAGTCAGAGCTCTCTGCACCTGTGGGTGACTTGCTGATGATGTGAAAGAATAAGCAACTGTCAGTTCTAAATACAAGTTGAATTTATCCCTCTTATAGATGCTGTGTATGGTATTTTAATTGAAAAAGAATGTTACCCAGCTTGCCTATATACATTAATATATTAAAACCAGTAGCTTTGATAGAAAATATTTCTGGTGGTAATTCTGATCAGGGCTAAGTATGTTCAGTGCTTCTCAGAAATATGACAGTGCCAGTACCAATGGCTCAAATGTAACTACAGCCTGCACAGGATTGGGTTTGGATCCCTTTATCAGCTTTGATGCTACTTTGACGAGAAGCTTTCTTCCATCCTGGTTCCTGCTAATCCACTTCCCATTGCCTGCATCTACTTCTGAAATTGTGGGCTACTCAGAATGTCTTGACTATGCCTCACCCAAAAGGGCATATATTTCCACTGAGTATTAATGCTATAAAAAATAATGATGTTATCTTACAGGGATGATTATTTATCATTATTTCTAAAGCTAATGTTGTATCAGGGTGAGATGTGTTACAGTAACACCATTTTCAGAGAAAAATAAACAACAAACTTTCTTCTGTCTTGTTATTCATCCTCTCTGAGAGTGTCAAGAAAGGCTTAGTTTTCCCTAAATAAAAAAAAAAAAAAAAATTGAATATATTTTATCAAGAGGTTGGAAATACAATAAAACTCTATTCCAGAAGTTGTCTGCAGATTGGGACTTGAATATGCATTGTTCTCACAGAAAAAGAATTGATTGCTGCTTCTTATAATCAAATCTTTTCTTACCTCTCTGAGAATACTGCTACATTGTTTTCTCTAGCGGGAAGTACTATTTTTAGTACTTGAGACATTAAGCTGCCAGGTGGTGTCTGTCCTCAAGAAATAGTCTCCAAGAATGGCTTTTTAAGGCTTTCTTTTGAGGTTTGTCTTTATTTCTTTTCATTCAAGGTTACGTGGGCTTTTTAGCGAGTGATATATTACCTTCTACTTACATGAAAGAAATGAGATGTTGGTGCCTGCCAGCTTATCTTCTGCCACTGAATTTGAAGAAAGAAATGTTTTGTCAGCAATTTAGTTTCCAGTGCTTGTGTTGTGGGACATGCCTCCTTCCAAGCTGAAAGCAAGAATTTCTGGGTGTTTGTCTTCTGTATCAGTCAACCGCCCTCCAGCAAGTCTTGCTCATAAAGGTTCTACCTGGTTCCTTCAATAAAACCACTCTCTGAAACACTTGGACAGAGTGGTGACTGTGGTGATTGAACTGGGAATGGCCCCATGCCTCCATTCTCTCTAAGGTCTCATCAATTTCCTCCACTGGAAACCTGGTAGCAACATTTTCAAGGGTTCCCTAAAGGCAGATATGATCATCAAAGAATATTTAACTTGAGCACACTTCTTACACCTGAATCAGTTTGCCCAGCTTCCTCATGAGTATAGAAAAATGTTTCCTTTTGTCAGTTAACATAATATGTTCTGGAGTGCTGTCAGGCTCCATCTTCAGACTACTTCCTTGCTAGAAACTTTTGTACCATTGAAATTGGAGAATAATAATACAGAGAAGTGCTAAGCCTGTCCAAGGAATAAAAAAATGCATCCACTCAGCCTTTCTATCTCTTTCAGTGGGGATTGCTATCAGAATTCAGCACTGATATTTTCAAGAGTTGCTGAATGGATCCATGCATCTGATCATAAATTTATTCCTAACTTACAGGTAAGGAATATTTGAAAATCAAATTGCACTCTTTCCATTGACAATAGAAGCACTTCCTTTGTACTTGTAAAATTTAAAAAGCTTCCTCCTCCAGGAAATAATGAAGGTACTGTTGGCAGAGCTGTTCATCCCTTCTAGCTTAATTCCTCTTAGTTTCCTAATATCTGTCTTGATGGGAAGTGGTCAGAGAATTCTTCATTTTTCCAGTGGAAAATCATCGTGAAAGGAGGGGCAGGAGAAAACAATTTTTGTCCTGCGGAAAATACAGACTTTTTCTATAAATGCAAGAAAAAAACATCAACATTTCCTAGCACATGCATTGTTGATTCAAACAGTGTTTGGCCATAAACAGACTGGTTTGATTTTTGGCATCTAGCCTCTTTCAGTTTAAAGCCATTACCCCTTGTCCTACCACTACACGCCCTGGTAAAAAGCCCCTCCCTGGCTTTCATGTAGGCCCCCTTTAGGTACTGGAAGGCTGTACTGCCATGTGGTATTGTGTGGCCAAACTTGCACAGAGGTGTCTTTAAACAAAGTATATATGAATCATCTTCTCTTCATTATAAATTCTTTTCTTTATATTAATTAAGTGAAAAAGATTGGTCTGCACTGGAAAAGTTTTGATGTAGAAAAGAGTTAGGGAATGTAGCATGGAAACAAAACCTGGTGAAATGTTTTAAGTAGAAATTGCAGCTGCCTTGGTCAGAAAAAATATTATAAATCCAGTGAAAACCATAGTCAGAAATGTGCTATGGAGAAAGCAGACATGATGTATGGGAAAATACCCAGTCAAAAATTAATTTTCTATTGGGAAAAAGAATTTTGATCAAAAATACTTTTCACCAGGCCTACAAGGACATTTGATGTTTCATTCTGTCATGGTTTAACCCCAGCCAGCAACTAAGCCCCACACAGCCGCTCACTTACTCCCCTCTGGTGGAATGGGGGAGAGAATCAGAAGGGTAAAAGTGAGAAAACTCATGGGCTGAAATACAGACCGTTTAATAGGTAAAGCAAAAGCCACGCACACAAGCAAAGCAAAACAAGGAATTCATTCACCACTTCCCATGGGCAGGCAGGTGTTCAGCCACCTCCAGGAAAGGGGGGCTCCATCATGGGTAACAGTTACTTGGGAAGATAAATGCCGTAACTCTGAACATTCCCCCCCCCCGCTTCTTTCTCTTCCCCCAGCTTTATCTGCTGAGCATGACATCATATCGTCTGGAATATCCCTTTGGTCAGTCGGGGTCAGCTGTCCCAGCTGTGTCCCCTCCCAACTTCTTGTGCCCCCCCAGCCTCCTCGCTGGTGGGGTGGGGTGAGAACAGAAAAGGCCTTGGCTCTGTGTGAGCGCTGCTCAGCAGGAACGAAAACATCCTTGAATTATCAACACTGTTTTCAGCACAAATCCCAAACATAGCCCCATACTAGCAACTATGAAGAAAATTAACTCTATCCCAGCCAAAACCAGCACACATTCTCAAATAGAATCACATTGTAATCTTTGAAAATAGGGCTAAATGTGGCTGCGATGTACTCTCTTTTTCTGACTCACAGAAGAGTCAGCTATAATGGCATTGTTTTTGACAGACTATTGTCTAATCTGTTCTTCATGATTCCTGGTGAGGGAGATGCTTTACTCTGCAAAACAGTCTACTGTAGACTTTCACTATCCTTACATTTTCCAATATCTAATCTACTAAAGTAATTTTAGCCACCTAGCTCTTTACCTATCCACCAAAGGCTCAGAGTAGAATAACCTCTTCAGCTATTTGAAGACCAATAATCCATCTCTCTTCCCATCCACAGTTCTTTCAGATTTTCCTGAATTTCTTGGGTTGTTTTACATTGATGATGATCCTTCTGTCTTGTCTTTGGGCTCTCTGAAATTGGCCCACACCAAATCAGCACCCCTTAACCAGTTATTTCTTATCCTCTATTTGTGCAATCAGTTATTTGTATCTACCTTACATTTTGCCTAACTAATTTTTAGAGTGTTTCCCCAGTTTTCAAGATTGTTTTAAATCTATGCTTGCTTTCCAGCATATTAACATATTGCTTCATGTTAAAAGTAAATTTAAGAAGCATACTTACTGGTGAACGTATTCCTTTTAGTCAGTGAATGCTGCTGGGAGATCTTATGGTAAAGTAAATAAAAGGATGCGGAACATGTCTACCTTATAGTGTAGTTGCACTGATTGAAACTAAAAAAGGTATGAAAGCAAAAGATTTCAAAGTCAGCATTCATGCAGGATGGTTGAGGTGTTGCTTAAAGTAAAGATCTAGTAGATGGGTAGAAGTTAATACCAACCACTGGAGACCTTAGATTCCTAAGAGGTGGACTATTTTGAAAAGGTCTTAAATAAAAAAATACAGTCTTAATTGCTGCAATCAGGATATTTTCCAAGTAAAAATGTGTAGTCAATCCACCCACAAATTATCTGTACCATGTCTGCTTGGTTGAACAAGATGACCTCCAGAGATCCCTTCCAACCTCAACCATTTTGTGACAGGTTTCAATGTGTTCAGTTATGAAGATTTTGTACACTATAGTTTAGAAAGTAGTGCCATGATCACACTAGGAAGTATCTTCATGTCTCTCAGTTCTTGTATCATTTCAAAGTCTTTGGGTCCCTTCTGCTCGCTTAAGAAGTATTATGAAATGCACGAAAAGACAGTTTTTGGTATCCAGTATAAGCAGCTGAGTGAACACTTGAGAGACCCTGCATTTAAGGAAAAAAAAGGGAGACTTAAGGCAGTATGGCTACAGTGCTAAATGGCCTCTCATGGTAATATGTCAATCAGTAAGCAATAGACCGTGTCCAGCTGGAAAGAAAAGGAGTGGCCAACCTACACAATTCCTCCATTATTTCTTTAAGTTAGCATAGTAGGAAATATTGCCTGGAGAAATCACTGCAGGAGAAGTCATACTAGCGAGGAAGAACAGTTTTTCAGGTGAGTTTTGCTCAGCAAGTAGAGGGCATATTGAACACCTGAGATGAATGCCAATGTTTTTGTTTATGAGGGCTTAAAATAGAGAAATATAGACAGGCTTGCTCTCTATATATATGTATAGCTGTGAGTGGTAAGTTATCTGAAGTGTGAGGGTCCTTGCCAGTCATCAGGGTAAGTTGTCAGTAACTTGCAGGTGAGTATATGTCAGTATTCACAGTTTATGGGTGCTGTTCACATACAGAATATAGTTCCAAGTGAACCAGGGTTTGCGTATGCACAGAGAAAGATGTTGCACCTGGTATCACTTTTATTGTTTTGCCCCAGCTACAGTTAAGTGCCCAGAATTGTGGTGTTTTGCCTTCTGTTTTTTGGAAGCCAACTCATAACGTTCTGCTGTAACTCCTGTTCTCCTCTTGATATGATGAAGAAATCATGGAAACCATAAACCAGTATGAAAGCCTAGTTTCACGATTTGTCATTGCTAAGTGTGGGAAGAGAAAGTCCCAGTGGTGTGATTGCTATTGTGGAGCCTCAGGGAAGTCAAGTTATTAAACAAAATCTTCTGTACCTCTTATTTGATCAATTTCTAAAATAATTCCTAAAATTAAGAAGTAAATACATTTCTTTGTGATTCAGCTTCCAGTGCCTGTTAAAGTATTCAATTGATGCATAACATTTTAAAGCCTTTTAAGAGCTAAATAAAATTATTACTTATAAATTATTAAAAGCCTCCAACAAATGGAAAAATACTTACTGAAAACGCCTTCATAAATAATGTTCAAACTAAATTAAATAGTAGTATAAGGAATGCATTAAAGTTGGCAAATGAGATATTAGCAGTGTGCTCCCTTAACCTTAAAGTTATGATAGCTGGAGCACTTGCTACCCATCCGAAACCTTGCGGCTCCAAGTCCTGGCTCACTCTGGGAAAGAAACATGTGGTGCTGCTGAAGATTGGAAAAAGAGCTCGAGGTCAGGGGTCGACACAGTAAGGGAGTTTGCTCTTTAAGAGGTTATCTGTAGATCTGCAAAGCCAAAGTGTAATTGGGTTCTGTGATGTGATTTTAGTGTGTAATTGTATATGATCTTAGGTAGTTTCAAAGACAAGGTTGGAAGATTTTTCTAGCCTGCTTGTGATAGCAATTTTGGGGAGTCTCTGTAGCCTGAGATGGACGATGCAGTTTCTCCAGAAATTGTCATCTGAAGTGATACAGCTGGTATCTGACTCATTTTAATTATAATTTTAGCATTTTAAATCTCTGTAATTTTAAATCTCTGTAATATCGGTCCTGTAAATCAGCAGCTTTGTGGGCTTGTACATTTTCTGCAACTGGCAAACTCCTGTTTGCTTTTGAGCTGGTACTGCATCAGAGAAAATTTTGCATCTCTATTAAGACAGTGCAAGTCACAGTAATTGATCTGCCTGGATATTGCTTTTTCTTTGGTCTTTGAGTAGATAGTTTGCCAGTGGGTTATCAAGTTTCTGGTTCTTGATTATTCAAAACAATGTGAAACAAACATTTCCTATTGTTTTAGTTGTTTAGGGTTTCCTTGATTAAGCTGTCACCGCTGTCAGTTATGTTCTTATAAGCCTGCTTGGATCTATTTCATGTTAAGAAAAAGCTCAGATAAATCCAGGAAAGCTTAATGTTTATCCAATGTGAAAATAATTACTCAAAAGTGTTATTCTTAATCCAGATAATTAGAGTGAGGAAGGAGAGATCAGTGTCATTGTGAATTATGCCCTGGCAATTGACTCTTGGTCCTTGTAAGTTTCAGGTGAAGATGTGAATGGATAAAGGTTAGATTAACCATAATCCAAAGTAGCTGCAACCTTAATCTGTTATGATACAAGGATGATCACTTAAAAAGAGCTGGATTGTGGGATTGTTTCTGGTTGGATAAGATGCCGCTCGACTGGGACTAGTCTTAAAACATGCTTAGCACCATGTCACTGCAGCTGTAAGCACTTGTGCACGGTTTCAGACTGCCGCAGCTCAGAGGCAGGCTGCTGGGCTCTCGCTGCACAGTGTAACACTACACTGCATTGCAATATCTGTACTTTACATTAACATGCTTTACCCTGTGCTTCATGGAAAATAGATGGTAACTGTTACATGGAGCGATTTGCTCCATGATTACTTCTCTGTGCTGTTAAACATATTTCTTTGTGTACCCTGTTTGAAATGTTCAATGTGTCTACAGGCAGTCGTACTGTACAATGGTACAGGTACACAATTACAAAAATTGACCAATCGAAAATGTAAAAGAGACAGAATATTTACTTTCTCTACTCTAGTTTATACCATTATTTTGTATAGTTACTAAGTATGAAAAAAGAAAGCATAACAATATATGTCTAGGTAAGGATAACACTTGCAGCTGTGGTTTTCTGTGAGGTTGTACAGTGTTCAGAAATGCCTTGTAAGTGAACAAGACCAAATCAAAACAAATTCACTTAGAATGCAGGAAAAGTAGCATTAAAAGGGGGATGTGCATGTATTTGCACATACTACAAGCAGATACATGCAGAAAGTACTTGATGCTTCGGACTTCTCCCTGTTTATAGATATAGACATAATAGTGACAGCTCAGATGACAGTATGTGTGGTAACTCTTCGTAAATACAGAGTCCTGAATGCCAATGGTTACTTATTGGGAATAACACTGCTGAAAAAGGAAGAGAAGAGGGTGAAAGACAGGTCATTTCTTGAAAAACGGTACAGGAAATGTTTGGTCTCAGCAGATAATTTAATTGCATGGTCCAGTCTGTATCGTCGTTTCAGGCCAAATGGAAAATGAGGTAAAGGCATTTTTTCCCCTCCTATTCAATTTTTGTAATAAATTACATGCATTTATTCTGCAGGGATATATTTGTGCAGATCTCCTTCATCCTTACTGGAAAACTGGAAGCAGCCTTCCTTGATGCATGGCTAAGGTGAGGAAATAGTTAAGAAAGTAATTAATGGAATGCAAAAGCTAATAACAGGAAAGTACTTTAATACACACTTGAGCTAGAATCTTCTCTGTGAATAATTAAAATTCTTTAAAGTTCATTTCTGTATTTTTAATAAAGTATATCTCAATAAGACTCACTCCTGTTTTTAAACCTTTCTACACTTAACTCACTATCTTCTTTTTTTAACTATTGTTAGAATTGCATTACTTTTTCTTGAAGGGGGCTTTAGATAATGTTTATGTTTGTTGATGTGTTAAAAAGTAAATTCTGCAAGCGGCATAACATTCTCAAGTCTTGTTCCTAACATAAAAGTTATTCATTTAGAGCACCACACAAAAGTGTTAACGTTATTTCTAATGCCACATTATATGCTATGGATTCGTGTTTATATAACTGTTGTGTTCTCCTGCATCCTAGAGTCTCTGCCTTTAAAATAATGTTTCATGGAAATGTATGTCACTAATAAAAATTTCCAGATTTACATCAGAAAAGATTTTAGGGCAGGGATTTAAGTCGTCAAGCTTCAGAATAAAACTCAATCTTTAATTAAAGTAGGTGACGAAGAAACTTCCCTACTTGAGATAGTTCATTACAAGGGCGCGTAGCACAGAGTTTCCCCACACCTTTCAGCAAAGGCTTTTTGTGATTGATACTGAAGGGACCACTGGTCTCATGTAAGATAATATGGTAGAATTGCTCATGCACATCCTGACTCTGAAAATATTAACAGGCAAAAAATGGATAATATGGCAAAATGCCTCTTCAGGGTTGAAGCTGCAGAGAAGGCATCATTTGGAGAGAAGTGGAGGGTGCAGTTCTCCTTAGTGGAAAAAGATGAGTTAGGAAGAAAATGAAATTATAGAGCTTATAGTTGAGCACTCTTGGCCCCTTCTGCATTTTACAGGGGTAGACTGGTAGAGAGTTGACTGTCTCAGCCATGGAATGTCATGGAAATGTCATTATTGATACGTGAGGAAAGTAAACAATAATGGTGCTCCCTGTAAAAAAGAAAATTGTATGAATAGTAAAAACTTTGAAAGTTTTAGAAAATCAAAACATCAGTGAAATAAAAAAAGAAATAATAGCACATTAAATGTGTTGGAGAAAAAGAGAAAGTCCTGTGAGAGTATTCGTAGTGCAAAGACCACGGTCAACATTGTACCAATATCTGTAACTTTGGGTTCTTTAAGTAGCTTGAAATTGCTTATGTATTAGGGATTTAAAAAAAAAAAAAAAAAAAAAAAGGAAAGGAGATGCTGTAACTAGACCTATTAAAAGAGAAGAAATGAAGAAGTAATGAAATAATTTAAACATCAAATTGCAAATAGTCACAGAAGATAGAAGGGTTTACTCAGAGGAAACTGAAGTAACTGGTAAAAATGCGACATTTATCACTTTAAAGCAGCTTCAGTGTTGAAGGATGACCAAACTCTGTCAGTCTTTTTGAGTAGTGATGATCCTGGGAAGCTCAGGGAATAGGAAAACAGTTTCTGATGAATCAAGCTGAGTATTGCTACAGTGTGGACGGATTGTTTCCATGCTCAACCTCTCTGAGGTCTGGAAGCCATACGTCAATGGAAAAAGCCTTGGCTGATTTCTCTAATTTTCCAGGATTAGTGGGTTTTTAAGCTAAAATTATGATCTTCTGTAACTTCCATTAGTGTACCAGAAAAGGTAGTTCAAGAATAAAACAATTCTTGTAATGATTTTAAATCTTACCTACTTACTTGCATGTTCAACATGCATCAATCAGCTACATTAGTGCTTCAGATTTTTATGAAGTATTATAAAATAATACAGAAATAAGTGCTGGAATTTCTCTTGTTCTGAGACAGCACAGTAATTTACTGACCATGGACAATTAAGAAAGAAGTAGGTACCTAAGGACAACCATGAAACCAGGACAGATTAGTTACAGCTAATCTATTCTTGTAACCCAACAGAGATTTTCAGTTTCAGAGAAAGAGGAATTTTACTTGTGTTTAAGACTAGTTCAAAGTGAGTTGGACATTCATGGAATTTGTATTGAACATAATGCAAGTTTCTTAACTTCCATTAAACTGAAGTATTTTAAACAAAAATAATGGAAATGCATAAAATTTATTTATTTATGGCAAATATAACTAGTTTTGTGGGTGTTTTCTACTACCTAGTTCTTCTTCCACCCCACTAGACAAAAATAATCTTGTTTCCTTGGTGTTTTGTTATAAGAACATAAGAGGGACTGTGTTGAATCACACCAGAAGTACATTTTGTCCATTAGCCTATTTCTGACAGTGGCTGGTAGATTAGGGAAAGAGTACAAGAACATGTCCAGTAGAGAGTATTTTCCATCTTCTAATGATCTCAGCCTTAGAGATTTCTTTTTATAAGCTTTACCATATTGTTGTATTTTAGTGCCCTTAACAGTCCTCTCTTCAATAAATTTGCCCAGTTGCATTTTAATTCTATTCATGCTTGTGGCATGATATAGTAATGAGTTATTTTAAACAATGGATTTAATTATGAATTATCTGAAAAAAAGAATATCTGGTAAAGTGCTTATTTTAAATGGACTGCCTAACAATTTAATTTGATATTTCCTAGTTCTTCTGTTGTGAGACACACTGGAAGTTTTTACTTGAGAACATAAACAGGTAAAAAATTCTCTCACCTGCCTCTTTTTACCGTGTTGAAGGGTCCCAGTCTAATTAATTTCTTTGTCTGCAGTGTGGCTCATGTATCTTTGTTCATTCTTGGTCATCCTGGGTACACTTTTTTATATCTTTTGAAGCTCTGCTATATTTTTATGGAGGTCAGAACAGCATCCACTATTCAAGAAGTGGCTGCTACAGCAATGACTTACACTAGCATAATAATTTTTTTGTTTGTCCTCTATAATTTACATAACAACTCTGAACTTTTTTTTGCTGTTTTTTTTTCTTTTGCCACACATTGAGCTGGCGTTTACTGTCCACAATGTGTCTACAGTTGCTTTCCTGAAACTTGACTTTAATATCCATCATATATAATTGTAATTGGGATTGCCTTTCCTGTCTGTATTTTACTTCATATTCATTGACAGTAATTTTTTTTTCCCAATCTCATCATCATGAAATCTTTCTACAGTCAAATGATTAATTTTTGTGGTGTCAAGCATCTTTGTCAAACCTTATTCTTTTTCAAGGTCATTTATGAGGCAGTTGAACTGCGCAGTTTCCCATGGGAATCCACTGACAACTGCCCTCCATTGTGAATGCTGTGTTCCTTTTAAAGTCTGTTTTCTTATTTCAAACTTTTTTTTTTCCCCAGTGACATGGCCTTACATCTTAATTTGCAACAGATTACCTTAAAAACTGTTGGCAAGGACCCCATAATTTTTTTTTTTTTTTTTTAATTAAGGTATTTCCAGCCAGTTTACCTGTCCCAGAGATCCATTTCTACTTCTGCTCTAACTGAGCGCACAGACACACTTAATTAAAAAGGTTGGTCAACCTGCATGCAGCTTTGCTTTGCAGTCAGTACTCATCTTGCTCATATAAACTTTTACTTCTGCCCCAGATCTTTGTGAAGATATGGGATGGCTTCTAAGTTGGAGGATCAGACCTTACATTTGGGTTGAGTTGTGGGCAGTATGTCAGCTTGGCTGCCGTTTTGTTTGGCTGCTGCTTCAGCAAGAATAATAAAATACATGGGAATTTGATTCCTCAAAATTGGAAATCCTTGTCTTGTTAAGGATTTTGAAGAGCGCTGAGTTCTCCCTGAAGCTCTCTATCATCAGTATCTCTTTTATAAGCAATTCAATAGCCTTGGTGAAGAAACTAAGAGTAATATCATAGTATTTATTTAACTGTGTGTTTTGATTGCTATTTCTTTACTCCTGTGTTACTTGGACTCAGCCTTGCAAGATTGATCAGTAAATTCTCATTACTGGGATAGGTTGTTAGAAAAGTGTGTCTATCAAAAGTTGTTATTCCAGCATGTTTTTTTAAAAAATATTTCCTGCATTAGCTCTATGGAAACTGGGAATCCCTATTCTAAACAAGAGGGGTAACAACATAAACATTAGTAGATAAGTATATATATATATTTTAAAAATGGGGTATAAGCTTGTAAAAGTACTATTGCTTAAGATAAAACCTTTTATGCTCTAAATGGTAGAATGACTGAAACTAGATTTTATAGCTATAAACACATAGATAAAATAGAAATTTCATGAAAGGAAACACAACCAGCCATGTTCTGTAGTTTCGGTTAAAAAATTTTGTATAGTTCTCTTCTGTTTCATTGTTCTGTATTAATACTGATGAATTATAGCTTCTGCCTTCTTCACAGTCCCTTCAGACAGAGAGTTTTGCTGTTAAGCACAAGATGACAATGAATAGTGGAGAGTCAAGCAGACTTCTGCCCTGTTAAATGCAGAAATGAAAAGAAATCACTATTTTGTAGAATTTGTGAGTAAAAAATTGCTAAGTGAATAAATGCTTCTGTTCTGAAAGAAATTCACTTAGAGGCACTTTGTAGTGAAACCAATAATTATGGCATTTAAAACAAATTGATTGTGTTCTCTACATATGGGGTTTGGTTTTTGTTTTTTTTTCAAATTAAAAAAAAGGAAAATCTCCCATAATGTGTTTTAAGGCATTGCTTCTGTTAGAGATTTTTACTTCTCAATTCCATTGTGGCTGCAGACTCGCAAGCCAAAGAGGACACTTATAGTCATTTGTATATGAAGCTAATCATTTTCTGCCCTATTGTATGTGAAATGTTTAAACTAATAAATGTTTGATGTTTGAACTAATAAATCCTATGATCTCTGCAGTGACCCTGTCAGGTGATTAATGTACATTTCAGACTAGCAAAGTCAAATAAGAAATTTTCTTTGGTTGGGACACCTGTCCCAGAACATGTACCCTACGGCATAGTATTTCTGGAGCTCATCCTATTCACTGTCATGCCCATAAAGAAAGCTCTTTTCCAAATTCCACAGGTCTCACGTATGGCAATAATAATCTAATATATAATGCAGAGAGAGTAGAAAGAAAATCTGTTTCCGTTTTTGCATGCTCTTCAAATGCAAGCCTTTCAAATACTGCAAGATACAAGGCTGTGCTCATTATGGTATTTCTCATGTACCTGCTTTAACTTTGGTATCTGGATGCTGTTTGCTCCAACAAAGATGGGGTTCCTCTCCTGAGAACAAGATTTCTTATAAGTTTTCTCATGCTTCCTGGTTCTGATCAAGGTATTATTACTGCAAAAGTTTTTCCTTTTGCTGTTTTGCATCCCTGATTCCCCTCCTAATAATAAAAACACACACACAAAAATAAGGATTGTAAAGCAAATTAATCTCCTTGTTTCAAATCAGAGCATTCAGGCTAGGTTTAGTTTGGAGCTTGAAGTGCGATTTCAGGTCATTTCCAATCTGTATCTGAAATAATTTACATATGGTAAATTTATTAGGAGTCTGATTTTCAGATAACCTCTTGGGTATGCCTTTTTCCCCCAGCCTTAACACGAAAGGTTTTCAAACAATGGAGATTACTCCTCCTTCAAACAGGTCTGAGATGTGACTCACATTGTACACACACTCTACTGTTTCCTTTTACATGTTTCCTCTTATTTCAAAGATCTAAAATATTAACAATACATTTCTATTTTCTTTCTATGGTTTTCTATCTCTTTTTCTTTCTTTTTTTTCTTTTTTTTTCTTTACACTGGGTCTTGGTTTGTTACAAGTTACAGTGTTGCATAGATGTCATAATTTGTAAATCCTTCTGGGCTCTTTTATTGTGCGGTTGCCTTTGTTTGCGAGGGTTGGGACTCAGAGAAGCAGATGGTGCCCTGAAATCCTGTTCCTAGATCCCTGTGAAAATTAATGTCGGCCCACAGAAGAGAAGTTTATATCACAAGTTAGGCACCGCAAAGATGATAGTACATCCTTAATTTTCTCTGTTCTGGAAACCTGAGGGATTTACTGCATATGTGTATATGCAAACCATGGCAGCATTAGGCACTAGTAAGCAGAATTCTTGTTTCAGGTGCAAGGGCTCTGAAACCGCTTGCACTGTATGGGTGAACTTTTGCAGTGCCAATTTCACTGGTAAAACAAAGTAGTAAAGCATAACGCAGAGGAGATTTGCCTTGTTGATCTACTTACAGGGCCCAAGTATGAACTCTCACTCTTTATGTGTGTCCAGTTTACTATCCAAATCAGAAGTTGTCTAGGTACTTGGGAAATTGGCAAAAAAGCATTTCTGGTCCATGATTTGACAGAGGTTGTAACACATCTTGTGTGCCCAAAATAAAATTGGGATTGTATTAATTAATACCACTTTTTCTGATGTGGGACAGTTTCCAGAGACAAAGAAACAACATTTATATGAGAAAATCTATGTAATTGAGTTCCAGTAGGCATGCAGTGAACTTAATTTAATTTTGTCATTTTTTCACTTCTCAGAACTTTAGGGCTCCAGAATCAGACAGGGGAAGGATCGTGACCATGACTTACGCTGAGGACTCCTGTTTAACTGATTGCAGCTGAAGTGCAGAGGAGGAGTATAGCAAAGTCAAAGTACAGTATATGATCCTTTTCTTCTACAGAACTGGGCATGGCTTAAGTGTGAATTTGTTAAAACAGAAATAAATGAACCTAGAGGTTTCTTTATTTGCTTCTTTGAATGCTGATGCTTCATTCTCTCATACAAGAAGCCACTGAGTCGTCATCATATGGTGAGACTATGTGCACTGTATATGCAGTTGTCTGCATCTGAACTATGAGTCTATACTCTTTTGTAACCCGTGGAAAGAAAATGGCACTTTTAGGGTGCATTTCTTCTTCTAAGACCAATATCTAAAATTGGTCAGATGAACCATCCTGTAGATCTGCCTAGTTCTTTCCTTTGAATATAAGGAGATGACCAGCTCCATTCTGAAGGTCTGTATTTCTACCACCTAAGGTAGGGGGGATGAATCCTGCCCATTTTGACTGATTGATAGGATAACTCTTAGGAAGCTTTAGGGAGAAAAGACTACAGCTGTAGTGCCTCTTAACTACCTATTGTGTTTATCTGCCTGCTCAGAAATTGCTCAGAAGGTAGGTGAAGTGTGATGTGTTGTTAGTTTTTTTCTGTTTTCCCTTTAGGGAAGAGAAAGCAACTAGAGAAATAATGAAAGAGCTGTGTTTACAGAGTAGCCCAAAGCCGTAAAGTAAGCTATATCTACCTTTAGCTAGGGTAGCTTTAGATTATTGTGGGTTTTTTAAAATTTTTTTAAAATTATTTTAATTTTGGGTGTACAATTTGCTTAGCAAAACCAGTATGAATGTGCTGGTTTTGGCAAGCCCCTCGTCTTTTCATGTCACACTATCTCATCCTTTGCCTTTCTCTTACATTCCCCCGTCTCTTGCTTCCTTCGCTAATGTATAAACCACCTGCATACCTCCTGACTAACTTTCTTTTAGAGGAGGCTCCAGTGTTTGGTTAAGTCACGGGAGACGCAGGGATTTGTGCAGTCCTCTCGCTTACGCAGTGCGGAAGTGATGACAGAATAGTCCCTACAGTCACTAGAGAAACTGACACATCACACCCAATTATGTGGCCTCCCTGGCCCCTTGCACCATTCTTCCCTGAAATATAAGCCTTCTGTCTCACACTCTATTTTATTTTTTAAAGAAATTTGTTATTTAAAAGAAAAGGAAAAATGGTGTGTGGGGGGGGAAGGAGTTAGTGTATCATTCTAAAGAAAGCTATTATAGAGTAAGTCTTCAGGGACATTCAATATATCAGATTAAACATAATTTAAACACTTGGAAATTTTTTTTAAAGCTCACACAGGAAAAAACACCAAATTTAAACTGATCATAATAGAGGAGTCAAGCCTTGTCATTTACAATGACACTGCCCATCAGCTGTCATAAGCTAGTGGGAGTTATTTGTCAGTGATTATAAAGTACAAATATATACACTAACTGTACTATATACACTCAGGATCCCACACAGCATTTAGTTAGCTGTAGAAAAAGAAGATTATTTTTCATGTTAGTACCACATATGCCATCAAATGCAGCTGTCATTTTCTTTCCTTATCCCTAGAAGGACCCATCCCTTGAAAGTGAGATTGCCTGAGTGTCACAGCTTCCTTCCCCTTCTACTACAATGGCTGATACAACAGAAGAACAAAAGCAAAGCTGACTTTCAGCCATTTGATTGTATTTGTAAGAAGAGGAGTAATTAGAAATAAAAATACATATTGCTGTGATAATAAGGTGCATTTGTCCTACAACTGGATTCCAGATTACAGGCAGAGCACTGATTACTAATTTTATAAAATTGCCTGAGCAGAAGCTCTCTCTTCTGAAATTGCATGGGAAACTTTTATATTACAAAATCTTCTGCAACTGGAGGTTTTCTCCAACAGCTAGTACTTAAGGTGCACAAATTACTGTGGGGTTTTTTTCTGTTCTTTGTTAAGTTGTTTTTTCTTCTTTAAGTTTTGACAGCTATCTTAAGGCAGCAGGAATACAACATTCATGATGTGATTATTTGGCAATAATTGTAATACAAATTATACAGATATCTTTGCTGTGAATTGCATAATAAGAACTCAAGAATTTTCCAAGCAACAAAGACTTTTCTGCTACTCTTTCCAGATCGAGACAGGGAGTATCCAAAATATAGAGGGTAGTGAAAGAGGAAAAAAGCCTGAGCCCAAGAACATGGAAAATGAGTGGTTACAATCACCACGTGGGAAAACAAACTAAGTCGAAAGGAATGTATTTCTCTCCCCTCTGAACGCTATTGCAGCAGAAGAGCTCCTAAAAGAGAGCACAGTACAAGATGCGTGCACATTTTCTGTCTTTCTACTTTGCAGCTATAGAGGCCAAAAATGCTGAGACAGAGATGAACCAGCGTCCTGGGAGAGCTTGTGGAATGTCCCTCATCCCCTCTGCCTAGGCTTGACCAGGAGCTGGGGGCAGTGGCCACCATTCCCTCCCGGCTCCTGCAGCACTACAAGGGAAGGTCATGCTGTCTCAGCACCCCAGTGGCCTGAGGAACCACCTCGCAACCCTAAATTCCTTTTCTTCCTTTTCAATCTTTGTTGATTTGCAACAAGGAGAAACAGATTCACACCACTTCAAGGAGCGATGTGAAATTAGGTGGAGTATGGTACCAACTTTCTCTTGACCTCAGCTCTTTGACAGAAGTTCTAGGTCCAGTGCCATAAACCTTCAGGTCCTACTCCAGTGACTGCCACGAGCACTTGTTTCTCCTCTCTCAATTGCCTTTCCCCATATCATAAAATTTGTCATGTTAAAACATCTGACTTGAGCAGCTTCACAGTCCCCTTAGCACTCAGGCAGGTAAGGTGATGCAGTACAATACAAGAGGTGCCATATGCCTTGCAGAAAACGACGATGTGTTTGTTGCTACCTGCTTGAGAAAGATATCTTCATTTAGCTGAAATGCCAGAGGAAAGTCAGGATTTCTGCAAGGTCTGGAAACCCTGCAGACATAGGTGTTACTAATACAAGATGAATTTCAAGCCCCTGAGCCAGCCTTGTTGGACTTGGCATTGATCAGATTCATTGTACACATACAGCCAGCTCCTTCCTTCTTCAGACATGGCTGTCCAAGTGTTGCTGGATGTCATTCATACCTGAACAGACAGGGTGCAAATTTAGTGCAGGTGCTGTAAATCTAACATGTGTATCAGTCTTGACCTGCTGCTCTTTGGACTCTTGGTGATGGCAGCCCTGCCAGCTCCTTCCTTTCCTTCTCCCTGTGCCCTAGGTACACTCATTCACCCAGTCAGTCTGCTTGGACCTAGCACAGGCGATGAACCATGAGGCATAACCTTCAATTGTAAAGAAAGTGACTGAAACCATTCCCCAGCCCACCACAGGTTCAAGTTAAGACTATAATACAACCCTATGAGAAATAAACAGGTGAGAATTTATCTTCTGTATTTCTCTATGTAAAAGCAAGTGAGGAGATAACTTTCAATATCAACTTTCAAGATCAATAACTTTCAAATTAATGATTTATTATGTATGGCAAGAAAATATATCAATTTCCAAAACTTTGGTTAAATCATAGCTTTTGTATTAGTAAAATGCTAACAGTGATGCGCATTTGGAAGCTGAATCCTGAGGCACAATTTCATCCTTGTTCATATCAATTAGTCCACTTCTGTATGAATAATGGTATTGATTCAGTCACTTTCTATTACAGGCCTGCTTACAGTAGGGAAGGATCTTTACTATTTAATGTGGAGATCCGGTAGATACTATACTATTTTTCAGTATTGTAAGTTGCTATCAACTGCTTTTTAACAGAAGTCCTTTTAAAACCCTTTACACTTGCATGGTTGTAAAGACCAATGAGGCACATTGGACTGTCTGGGGTTTTTAGAAAGCCAGAAATGTCATTTGAACAGCTTTTAATGTTTAGACAAGAACTGTGAAATACTCCCTGTTCAATTTGCATTTTGTGGGCAACATCGTTTAGCTAGGCAAGGTGGCAAATACTTGTTTGTGACATTGTGAGCCTTAAATCTGGTGATTCACTCACTGTGTATCCCAGCGGAGCCTCAGTGAAATGCACTGTGATGATCAGTCCCCAGAATACAATGGTATTGTTATGTGTAGCCTGATGGTTAAGAGTTAACTGTTAGCAAGATTATCAGTGTCTCACAGGGGGGATCTGCCCTGGCAAAATTAAAAAAAATCTGAACATTCAAAGTGACAAGTTAGAACTAGATGGGAAAAAAATCAAATTGTAATTTTAAGTCAGTTTCTGAGTTAGGGTGGAGTCAAACTGGGAGTGGGAGATTTCAGCAAGGAGCCATAGTACTGCAAGCACAGTTTTATATACTACTTTGCTAAATGAACAATGAGGTAACGGTAATGTTAAATTGAATAGCCTGTGTCCGAAGTACATTGGGTAGGGAGTGATGGGGTCCACACACGTGTCTACGTGAAGGATGGTATTAGAAATACAATGTTTAGACATTCAGTGGGGATATGACTGTTGTGCACGCAGAAGGTTATCTGGTGATTTGAGGTGAAGCATGGTTTGAGATATGGGGATTATTCATTCAAGAGCTAATATGTTATTAATTGTGGATTTAAATCTCAAAATACACTGAGGCTGAGTTGCAAGAAGCAGTTGCAGTTACAGGATTAACTCCAGACACCTCCTGCTCCAGCAGACTCAAAGTTGGGGCTTATACCAGTGGAAAGGTGATACAAGAGATATTAATCTCTTCATCCCGTTTCCTTTTTATGGGAACGGGTTACCTCTCCTACGTGAAACCACATATTACAAATGTACTACATATTCTGCTGAAATACAGTCTTAGTTTGTGTTCTTTTCAGAAGCCTCTTGTCTTTAAAACTGGCTGCCTGAAGCCTAAAAATATATTCCTTGGAAGGAGAGAAAAACACTGAATATATTTAGAAATACTTAAATATAACTTCAAATAGTTTTCCCATTCATTAAAAGTTTGCTTGACCCAAAATGTCAGGACCCACCAGTGTGGAAAGCAAGAGATGAATATCTCTTGTATCACCTTTCCACTGGTATAAGCCCCAACTTCGAGCCTGCTAGAGCAGGAGGTGTCTGGAGTTAATCCTGTAACTGCAACTGCTTCTTGCAACTCAGCCTCAGTGTATTTTGAGATTTAAATCCACAATTCAGGAGGAAGAAGGAAACATTCATGATGATTTTTTTCCATAGCAGCTGTTTGAAACTGTTAACATGCTTGTACCTTTAAAAGTAAATCCTGGGGGAAAGAGAGACTGAGAGACAGATTGCAGTTCAAGTGCTGAGAAGCGCACAATAATTGTAGTTAAATTCAGAGGTTTCTTAGATAAATATGTCATTGATAATTGAGAGAAGAGGAAAAACTGTGTAAAGAGATTTGCACACACACTTTTTGGCTCTCCTTGGGATACATGGTGCACCTGCTGAACACAGAAAAAGTAAACTTGTGTGCAAAAGATGGTTACCTAAACATCAATAAAAAAGCAAAGTTATACCTGCACATAGTCTTATGAAGGAAAATCAGTGTTTTCCCATTGGAGAACATAGCTTTGATTAATCAGACATATTTAGCAATTATAATTTAGGAAACCGAAAATATAGATCTATGTTTGAAATAAAGTCAAAAATAATGGTTTTAAATTCACGTATTTAATTTGTTAGAAAAGTTATGAAGGCTGTGCATAACTTTTGCATTTTTGAAGTTAGCTAGGATTGGTGAGATATGGTGGGATACACTGTGTGTGATCTAGCTGTTGGTGGGAAAAGATTATTTTCCTTTCTTAATCTTGAGGATCATGAAGAGTTACTTTTGAAGGATGTGTCCAAAAATCTGAAGGGAAGACATATAGACAGATTGCACACTAATTTTTACTGATTGCTGTTATTTTTATCCAAAGTTTTTATACATAAGGTTCTTATTGTCCACGTAGAAAAGGGGAGGTAGAATCAATTTCCTCTTTAACATATTGATAAACAACTCCAGATATAGTGGTAGGGGGAGGAGGAAACTACATTTACCTTCATGTGACCTATATAGGAATGCTGGAAAAATTAATTCCAGAATATTATGGCGACATTCCTTTAAGTTGTGGATATGATTTACATAGTAGGTCTTCTTGAGCCGTCCAGCTTCTTTCATCTTGATACTGTAAATTGCTTTCATTCCCCCCCCACCCCCCATCTGTATGCTTGAGGTATTGTTGTGATAAATTATGGAGGTACAGAACTGAAAATGGTGTGTAGATTGTCTAAGAAATTGAGTGCAGTCAGCCTTCAAAGTGGTGGATGATGTGCTAAAACAGCTACCTTCCCCTGGTCAGGTCGCACATGTCGTCAATGAGCAGCTGCTTTTAACTTTGCCTTTTGCCCAGAGCACTGAGAGCAGCTGGATTTATTGAATTAATAACTGCTCCATTTGGGGTGTTTTGTTTTCCCATGACCGTGAAATCTGGCTATAATGTTAGCAAAGTGTAAGACAGGTCTCTTTCACCAAACAAGGTGGTGTCTTTTTTATTATTATATAGTGCTTAATCTGTAAGGCAGAAAATAATTGGAAAACTGTAGCTGTGGGGGAATGAAATGTTTCTTGGTAAACAGAGCTAAGATAAGGAAAGAAGCGTATAAAAATGAGGCAGGTGATACACACGTGCTGAGTGTGATTTTGAGGACATTTGTACTACTCAAATTAATCTCTTTGGTTGCAACTCTTAGTAGCGGCTTCATTAAATCATCTGATGTATTCTAAACAGCGTTAGGATGTTAGCGATGGTGGTCAAATTAAAAGTTTCTGTCCTTTGGACCAATTGTTTCTTCTCAAGGCTCTGGATTTCATGAGGATGGCTGAGAAACAGTGGCAGTGTGTTATGCAGATGGAGACAGCTAAACCAGTGGCCTCTGGCACGAGGGACATGTCCCACCACAGAGCTTTGGGCCAATCCTTCTTGATAGGTTTTTTCGGGGGGTTACTATGGGTAGGGCTCACTCATTTTCTAGAAACAATACTTGAGGTACCGCCTTCTGGTTTTATCAATCATGGCACATATTAGAGTAACCATTCTCATGTGACAGTCTGCCATGCTGAAAGTGTTGGAGTTACCTTATTACTGATAAAAAAAAAAAAAAAAAAAGAAATACCTATGGGGGGAGTTGTTTAGCTGTGCTCTTGGGATAGCAAAAGGAAAGAGAGAGATGTTATTGGGAACCTCTTGTGTGCTTTAGTTATTGCAAGTGGACCCTGGTATCAAACCGTGATCCCGTGTCTTCCTCAGCATGTAGAAGGGGAAGTCCTGAAGCACTCTAGCCTTGCTGACTTGGCTTCCTGCAAAAGGATGGCATGAGCTTAGGAGAAATGGGATTGAACACCAGGCTGCCATTTCTAACCCACAGCTGTACTCATTAGCTAAGCATAAACTGTGTCCGCCAAGGAGGTGTGTGGCTGCTGTACCCCTGGCAGAGGCGATTTGCAGATGCCTTCAGCCTCCTAAACACTCTTTGGGAAAAGGTGGAGGAGATCTGACCCACTAGAACTAGAGCTGCATCCCATTTTCAAAAGCTCACCAGTCCTCCTCATACCTGTCCTGCTGAGGGCTGGCATTGGTATGTGCCAGCCTGCTGCTGCATCTTCTAATTCTGAAGACTCTCCCTTGATGAAATCTAAGGTTTTACCAAAACTGTGCAATCTCCTTTCTAGAATGGTGAAATTAGCTGGGCTTTACTTTTTAGTTTACTCGTGTTCCTTATGTGGGTTTTATGTCTCTGGAGTTTTAGAGTTCTGCAAATAGATTAAAAAGATTATTATTTTGGTTTATATTATATGTATAGATTTATGTCTTTTTTATGGAAATTACTGCCCTAGTAATTTAAAAATGTGCAACTCTTAGGAGTAGAAAAGGTCGTTTTACCCAACCAATTCTCAAATTGCTGCAGAAGTAGTAAAAAAAAAAAAAAAAAAAAGAAAGACAGTTTGCACAGGCTCTGTCTCAAGAGTCTGGCTTCTATGCTTCAGTATTTTCAGAAATGAGGCATATCACAAATGTTATGATCTGCCAAGTATTTTCTTCAGTTGCTTTTAAATTGTCATAGAATATCAGAATGATTCAGGGTATTTCCTCCAGAAAGTCGGAGAGTTCAAATTCCAAATGGGAAGAAAGGCAATTTGTTCACAAAGCAGCTATCCAGTCTGCAAAACAGTTACCAAGAAACTTGAGGGGCTTAACATGAGAAAACACAATAACCTTCCTCCTTGTTTTGTGTGTACTTCTTTGTAAGCAAACAAAGTTCCTGCTTGTTACAGAAAGAACCTTTTATTTAGGTTTGACATTTCAGGGTTAAAGAAGTCCTGTGCCTCCTCATCCAGAACTTGTTTTTCTCTTTTCTTTTTCTTCAGAATACACGGTATATCCTTAAAACATACAAAGCATACACAGGAGCAGTTTATTCTGCAGATCAGCACCTTCAGCTTGTGTTCAGGTGCCTAGGTAGAAATGCCTGGTTAGTGTCCATCTGTGAAAGGTTTTCTTTTAGAGATGTGTATTTCTGAAGAAGCTAATTCTCAAGTGTGAACTGCTCTGATGACGAGATGAGATCACCTCTTGTCATATTCTGTGGCAGTCAGCTTCCTTTTCTGCAGACTTGGTAGCTTTTGTGGTAGATGAAGTAAGAGTACTACAGCTGGTACTTTCAAAGCTTGGATCCATCTCCAGAGCAGCTTGATCCTGCACATCCAGTGAGGAGAGGGAGATTTGAGAAAACAACACACATTTATATCATTAAAAGCTGAATTATAAGGCATGGGGGGTGGACGAGTGGGGAACTGGAGTAAGTAAGGGATATTGCATGTTGGCATTTTCTAATTGAAGAGTAGTTTGTTGTGTAGAAGCATTTGAAAAAAAAACTCTCCTTGGAGCAACCAGTGCACTAGCTGTTAGGGTATTTCTGTAGAAAGTGGAAGGCTGAGGTTCAAGTCCAGGTCTGAATTAGGCAAACATTGGAAGCACTGAGCTATTCTGGGATAAGTTTTCTCTTCTCCTTCCCTTCTTTTCCCCCAGCCTTCTTCTCCTTCCAAAATTTCCATTTGGGTGGCGAGAACCGTTTCCTGAATGAAATGTAATAGGAAAACTATAATATCTGCAAGAAAGTTCCAAGCTTGGTAGTGTTTCCTAATTAAAAAAAAACCCCAAATTAGCTCCAAATTTCTCATTAAATCTCATCTATCCTCCCCCTACCCCATTCTCTTTTATAGATTTGTAGTATTTTATATACTCATCACAGTCTTTCTCTCTTCTCTCCGTTTGCATGCCCACCAGGCTCCTTTTCGCACCCCCCCCATTTCCCTCCTTGTAGTTTTCCATCATGCTGGCTTCCAGCTCCAGCGGCTTCTCCCCACCTGCACAGGGAGCCGTAACAAGGAGCACGAGAAATGCTGGTGATGCCCGGCTCCTAGCTACAGTACCTGACAGCAACCCTGGAGAGGGGCAGCCCTCTGGGAGAAAATTTGAGAAACGCTTCCAGGTCACCTTTGCCCTGGTTTGTGCCCATCCTGTCTTTTGTGGGGGTTAGAGTGAGTTCAGTAAGCTGAAATCTTCAGAGTTCTCACTTGGAAAAAAAATTTAAAAGTGGAAGCTATTTTTACTGAGACTGTACTGAAGTGTGATTTTCTTTATTTTTTATTTTTTCTCACAAAGTTTTACAATTGGGCTAACTGAAGGCATTTTTGAGTAATTGGTAACAAGCCATCCCTGCCTTGAGTATAAAGGCATTCCTGTATTTCAAAGACAAGAAGCAAGATCTTGAGATACTTTCCAGAGTAATTTTGTCAGTGTGGAAAATTTTATCCTTGGGAGTTAATTTTGCAATATTATAAGCAATGTGAAAAGAAGGTCTTGTAATAAGAAGGATGTGGCAGCTTTGGGAACAGGCTGAACTGCTTGCCCTGCCTGTAAGAATTTTTTTCTTTTATCATAATTCTGTTGGGCAAAAGCTTCACAGTGGAAGTCCAGCAAAAAGAAATGTGAGATATATATATATGTGACTTTAAAAAAAAAAAAAAAGCACATCTGTGTTCTAGATCAAAATTGGTAGTAATAATGATAAAGAGCAAGAGGTACACATTGACAGATGCAGAAATTTATTCTGTTAAACCTTAAGAACTTTGAAAACACCCTCACAAATTTTACCTACATAGAACAATCTGCCCTGAAGAGCAGGTTTTAAATTTAAACATTTCTCCCTCTAAATTTCTAATAATTGCTAGACCCAGACTGCTCATTTAGTTTTAGTTTCCTCTTTGATCTCGTTCAAGATAGGTGATCCAGAAAGACGTATCCATTAATATAACTAATAATGTGGAAAGTTAGCTTCAGGATTGACATTCTAAGGGGATCTTTTCACTGCTTTTAATTTTATGTGCTCAATTTTCTCTTCTCTGCCAGGCTGCAACCCCAAATTTAACTGGGCAGAATGTTAAATGGCAAAAATATTTGCTATTTCCCCTCTGCAGCCAAGCTGACACACAGAGATACTGAAATCCTGCAAGGACTCTGCACCCCTCTGTACTCTCATTCTTCTGGACTGGGAGGAAACAGAAATCTCACAAGAAAAACTTTTCTCCTGACTTACCGAGACAGCAAGAACAAGAAAACACAGTGGTGGTTTGGGTATGCCTCGTATTATGAGACTGAGAGTCAAATCCAGCACTGGCTGGTCCTGCCTTGATTAATGGATATCACAAAACTCTTGTTCATTTGGGACTGAAGCAAATTGTTTGCCTATTAAGTCCAGTGTGACCTAAATCTGGATGTTAAGTCAAACTATAATTGAGCCCTAAAATTGCTGTGGACTTTTAAACTCTGATAGCATTGATGGAGTATGAGGGAGCTCAGCTCCTTCAGTGACAGTGTTCTATGTCTTGCCAATACTGCCTTTAGTTGAATGAATTGTTAACCTGAGCAGAAGCCAAGAAAGTGATTTAAGTCAAAATTGCTGACCCCATCTCTTCTGTAGTTTTAGCTTCAAAAACTTCCATAATAGTGTTTGATAATTTTTTTTTTTTCCCCAGTTTTAGCATAATGTTTGGACTAGGTAGGATGCTCTGCATAGTAATTAACAGCTGATTTGCATGGCACCAAGTAGATTTTTTTAAACTATACTATTTTCACTGAAATAAAACAAATCAAAAAAGCATCATTCAGCAGTCATTTTCTGCAAGGGAATGTGCATTCACCTGGCCTGCTTGTGTTCTCTCTGGTTTGATGCTCTGCAGGAAAAAAAAGGCACCTAAAATTGTTTTAATCCTTTACAGTTACATTAAAATGATGCGGCTGTCCAGCTGATAAATTGACTCCATTGTATCTGTTCTAAATTTATATAGATAGCAAAGTTCTGCACGGTTATAAATGATTTATCTTTTGTATTTGGAGTAGAGTCATAATCATTCACTCTTTTTCAAGTCTAGTTTGGCAACTTTATCTCACTTGCAGTTTGCATTTCTGAAAGTGGAAATATATTCTGCAGCTTTTGATGTGTTGATTGGTAAGAAGGTAAAGACAGCTGCACACATGTCTCCAGAGACTCAGCTCGATGGCTAAATGAAGACCTCTAGTGCTTTCTTGTTAGCCAAGATAGATCTACATCCAGATGAACCACAATTAGTCAATAGTGAAGGCTATAGGTTCATGTGATCAGAAGCCACAAATCAGTTTTCCCTAGGACTTAGTTATTGGCAGATAGCGCCTTAGGCTATGCCTTGCTGCTGCTTGCCTGACTGTAATTTTTCCCCTAGTGAAGTTTTTAAAGTCACATACTGAGACTAGAGCAGTGATCTCCTGACAACAAGGCTGTCACTGGCCTGTCAAATATCAATTGCTTATCAAACAAATTGTCTGCTACTTTAATGTACCTGGCCCCTCGCTATTAACAAAGCTTAAAACACTGCTGGTTTCTGTACTGCTGTTTACTCTGCTGGTACTTACCCGCTTACCCGTATACCCCATTATTTTGACGGGGCGTGGGCCAAATCCTTCCTTCCTGTGACACTGCTGGAAACACACCAAAATGATTTGTAGTCAAGGTGACTGTGTATTGTTGTGAACTTGTGAAATCGTATCGGTAAACCAGAAGGGAACCCTAATTCCTGCTGGAATCTAAACCCTGGTCCAAAATGGTTTTGTTTCAGAAGGTTTGGTTAATGTATTTATTTGCTTGGTTAGCCTCACCTTGTACGCAACGTTGCATTTGGTTTTGGCTAAAATTAGAAGCATAAACTTATTGTGAGGCAATTTCATTTGAGGCTTTCAGAGAACTTGGGGGAGGGGGGAGATGTGAAACCACACAATGCTTACAAGTAACAGATAAATATGATTCCTCAATTTTATGGGTAGCTAAAATGAGTCTCAGAGAAGCTGCATTACTTCCTCACCCAGTGAATGAGTTGTAGAGCTGTGGATGGAGCCCAAAGGTTTTATCATCTGCCCCTATTTGTAGTTACTAGCCAGTCTGTCTCCTTTGTAGATGATTTACATGCCAAAACGGCATCCGCTGTGGCTTCTGGGCAGCACACTAGTTGAATCAAATCACACCTTTCTCATTGCTGCTCTGCAAATAAAGGAAAAATTAAGGCCAGGAGAAGTAAAAGTAATTCTTCAATGAACTGAGCATATAAAACGTGCTTTAAAATTTCCAGCACCCTGCAGTGATGGTGATTAGTTAAAGAAACACTACAGCCTTGTTACTATCACATCTTTTAAAACCTTTTTACATTACACAAAGATGGTCTAAGAAATTAATTAAAATGTTGGACAATAACATAATCAGGGATATCTATATTTGCAGTCTTTTCTCTGTGCTTGCATACATCTTTTATCTGTCAAGTACAGCAAATAGCTAATTAGCCCCCTTTTAAGTGCTTCACTGCTTATATTGGAGCTACAGTCATGCCCTAGTGGGATGGTTTCCAGGAAACCTGATATACGTTCTCGGCTGAAAGAGCATATGCCTATTCATAGGCTGTTAAGAAACTGGTAGAGATTAAAAAATGCTCTTTTAAAAGATTCAGTTGTTTGTGGTTCTCAGAACACATCTGATCTGTCGGCATTTTAAAGACAGAGCAAGCCAAAATCCGGAGTCCCTATGTGGCTCCTACACAGCAAAATTCTTGCCAATGTCAATCAGAGGGTTACTAAATATGGGCTGCGGGATATCACCTAATGTGTTCCCTAAAAGGTAAGTTTTTAATATGATTGGTATGACTCATCATGTTAAATTCTTGCTTTTATGTGCTCATTTTCTGCTTGGGCAAAAGTCCAGCATAGTCAGAACTGAACTAATACGCACTTATTTTGACGAACTGCCTTAAAAGTATCAGCTAGTTAATATGTTACACCACCGTGCATTAGTATTAAAGTAGTAAATCTGACAAATAATCAAATCACCTTAATTTTACTTAATGATCAAGAAAAATGTACTTACAGATTAAAGCGATGTTGGGAGATTCCACCCCCTCCTCTTTCTGCATTAAAATCTTTACGATAGAAAGGCCTCATTGAGGGTTACTATAGCATATAATGTCACATGCCATCTCATGCTGACCACAAAAATAACTCAAGGCGCCACTCTGCTGCAATTAGCAGCTGTAAGATTATGATGTTTTGACACAGGTGAGGCAAAAACTTCCAAGCACAAACAGAGTGAATATATGAGTTACAGAACTATTTCCTCACAAAAATACCATTTATTACTTACACAGCAAAAACTTAATAAGGACTTTTTTCAGACAACTGAAACTAAGTTCTGCCACCAATTAATTTGCAGTGTGACAGCAGAATTTGACCACTGTCATTTAAGGATGTCTGCCAGTCTACTTGCCTTATGAGTAAATATGCTTCTGTCCGCATGCTCTGCCTCATTGGAAGGTATCAATTATGGTATAAGATGATTAAATACCAGCGTTTGCTTATTCCCACTATCTTTTATAATTACGAGGTAGACTCTGTCCCCCTTTATTCCCCAAGTAGCATTTTACTCCAAGTGGTGTTGCTGAAGATACACTGGGCTACTTATGAAGTCGAATATTGTATATTTGAAAATAATAATCACATAGCTCTATGTTTTATTGGCCTGGTGAAAGGGCATCTTACAGATATCAAGCAAGTATTTGCTATGATAGTTATTTGAGATGTGACTAGTATATAGACTACCCAGCTTTTTAAATGTAACTTGGGAGCAGATCATTACGTTAAAAATCTATAAAAAGGCATTAGGTAGTAGCCTCATTCTTCCTTTCTGTGCAAGCGTGTTTTGCAAGACTTGGCGTTTACCTGATATACACCCCTTTGATACCTATTCTCTAACATTTAAGTAATTTGTTTGTTGGATTTTGAAACAGCTGGAATTTGCAGCTACAGTAAAAAGAACATAGGGCTAATATACCAGATGAGTTACTTCTGTGGCAAAAGCCCCTACATGCATCTAGGACCACTTCCGTGGAGCATAAAAATAAATTTCATTTTGGCTTCTCCTACTCCACAGATTTCCACGGGACGTTTGCCACCTGCCGAGTTCTGCAGGAAGAGGAGCACCCCTGTAGAGAGGTGTTCCCCAGGAGGGAGGTCCCGGGGTACGGGGGCTCTGTCACCCATGCGCTGCGCTTGAGGCTCAGGAGGCCTGCGCCTCATCTGAGCTTTCTGTGTGCAGTTTTCTTGGCCAAAAGCGAGGGAGGGATCACAACCCCGCAGCCTCAGTCTTAGGGGACGCTTGCAGGAGGGAGGGCATCAGCGTTGCACTCCTCAATGTAAAGTAACTCAAGCGCTCGCTGGGTGCAGGGGATGGAGCCAGGACATTAAAACCTCCACTCACCACCGCTACCAGAGAATGGAGGTGCCCTAACCTTAGCGTTGCTTAGTTTGAAAGTTTTGCTAAACTCTCCTGTTTAGCAGGAAAGGCTGCAAAAACGAAACCTGCAGGTCCATAGTTCTGCTGCTGGGCAGCAAAGTGGGAGAGGCTGCTGTGACCGGACGGCTCCAGGCTGAATTTTTGGTTTCTAAAAAAGGGGTAATGACAGTCCTTTGCCTCACAGAAGTGTCATGAGTTTAGATATGCTAATACCTTTGAGGTACTTGTATTCTGTGGTGAGGGGGAGAGAGGGTAGGTGGCAGAAAGGGTAAAAGTGCCATATGTCCATTAAGTACTGTAATGTGACCTCCACCCTCCCTCTGTGCTCGCTCTCATCTACATACATAAGCACACACATAACCATACAAATACACTTATCCAGATAAAAGTCTGCATCAGCTTTGGTCCTATTCAATCCTCTGAAATGTTTTTTTTTTGAGCACGATGGGTTTTAGCATTAAAGTGAATGAATGAAACTCTATACTTCAGCAGCATCGGTAGGAGGGAAGGGAGCGAGAGGGGTGTTAGAGAAAGGTAAAGTGCACATAAAACTGGATAATGTCACCTGCTGCTCCCCATCATGCAACTTAAGAAATGTACAGGAATTTACAATGTACAAATGTTCTGCTTTGTAACTACTGAATTTCATGGTTGCATATTTGCCACTTGTGAATTTGTAACTGGATATTAGCAATTTCCAAATGGCTGGGATGTTTGTGCACACGTAGTATTTGAAAAAGTGTAGTAAATATATGAGATAACCTGCGTATTCACTCCAGAGGGCACAAAGGGAAACAGAAATGCTAAGAAGTGTCATGCAGTAAGCTATTAAACTGGAACAACCACATTAAATATGCAAGCATGAGCTGATACGATCCCCAAAGCATTTCCATATGGATATAATAGAAACAGTTACATTGTCCAAGTAAGAGGCTAAAGTTAAAGGGTTGTGGACAAGATGGTTTAAATGTAATTAAGCCATTAGAAACTATTGGTAGGGCAAACCCCAACTTTTATTTGATCCCCTCATGTTACTTCATACAGAATGGGATGAGATCCAGCCTGTCAGTGGTACTGGGTTTATACACCAACATATGAGAGGTAAAATTTGCAGAACTAAAATAACCCCTGATTTCATTCACCTCTTCTGAAATGTCTCAAGTGTCACTTTTATAGGAGATGCTTTCTTCCAAAAATATAAAAAGTTATCCTGATACTAAGTATTAGATGACCAGAACGTAGCATATCACAGCTACCATGTCATATAGTGACATGCAGTGGTTGTAGCACATGATGATGATGATGATTATTATTATTATTTATTGTTATTGTTATTTGCTGTTACTATGAAAGTGTTAGAAACTGCCTTTTTATTTTGTGCTTTCTCAACCCGTAACACATCAACGTTCATGCCTCTGGCTGGGCATCTTTAATCCTATTATCCTATCCTATGCTAATTTTCCTATTTTAATATTATTATGTCATATCTTATTTATCATATCCTTGATGATATCATATAAATGGGTGGATTAAAAAAGGCAAAGTTGAAAAGTATGCAAATTTTTAAACAACATTAAAAAGGAACTATTAAAATTTCCAAAATGAATGTTTTTCTAAAACATAGTTTTCTAAAACAAATATAATTTTTTTGCTTAGAAATATTATAGGATTTTAAAAAAACATCCCAGTTCAGAAGGAAAATTAATTTCCATGTTAAAAGAAAAATCCCATTAAAAATTATTTTTAAAAATATACATACTGTATGATGTATTCATGATGTATGGCAAAAGGTCATAATTATCTGCTTCCAGTGATGTTTGTGAATAATGATCGAACTAACGGTTAGCAGAGGGAGGTGTTCATTTCCCCTTTCCTTTATTATTTTCAAACTCTTCCCTTCCGTACCTTTGGGTTAGGAAGTTTGCCCCTTTTCATTAAGGTCCTTTGTTTGTGATCTGCTGCCAAATTCATCTGTATGCATTGTTTTCAGTAATATTGAGAGTTGTACCTTCCACGAGTCTTTGGCACTGCATGATGAAGCGCTCTATTTATATTAAAATGAAGAAGTTCCTAAGGGAGACATAGAACAGAATGAAACAACAAACAGAGCTTTAGAGACTGGATATGTGAAGTGACAGCGACAGCAAAATGGTAGCTCTTGTTACGGAGTGGCCCAAAGGACTGCAGAAAGACTTATAGCATGAGCCACACTGGCTTGAACTTGGCAGCTCTTACAGGCTTAAGTACTTGCCACGGGAAGATGTTTTACAAGACAGAAGTTAATCAAACAATTTCTCAAGATTGCACTTCTTGATTTGGGATGTCATTGACATAATACGTTGCGTGAGGCTTTGCTATATATAAATTAGAGGAATTATTTTAAAATCGAACCATATTTCTTCATTTAAATCAACACACAACTGTATTGCTGTTGTTATGATTTACTTAGTCTAGATAATAGGAGAAACAAGACATAGACGTCACATTATACAGCAGCTACTGTTTTCAACTCGATGGGAGAAAGTGAATTAAGCTGCTACTGAAATGTGCCCTGCAGGTCAATTTGAATCGGACGAGAGTGCTATAAAGTGGTTTATTGTGGCGGGGGGAAGCCATTGTTAAATTGCCTGGAGGATTGTCTCAAACTGACCATGATGAGGGAGGTTGCTGTGCCCTCTATTCTGATGGTACAAGCAACCCATATGGCCGTCCAGTGGTATTGGGTGCGGGAAGAGCGAAAAGATGGGAATTATTAAAGGTGAATTTCAAAGAAAAATAATATTTCACAAAGTATTTTTAGAATGGGGAAGGACGATCAGATACGATTTTTTGAAGGAAAAAAAATGAGATGGAGGAGGCAGGAGAGGACATTGCAAATTGCTATTTTCTTTGCATGTCGAGGCCCTGTCTGGGCCAAAAGAGCATTGCAGGTGAGGGGACGTGATGCTACCAGGAGGGGTGAGTATAGACTGAGCATCTGCGAAGGAAATGGGCTTTTATCTCTTTTCTGTTTTCATCACATGATATTTGACTTCCATGTATAATTCATGTTTTATATAAAGGAAATATTTGTTGAAGATTCAGCCTGTCCTTCCTCAGGTTGTCAGTTAGCCGGTTACAACTTCCCACTGAGTGAGTACTAGGGGAGAGCTTGTGTTTCCTACTGGTTCCAGCACAAACAGGAGGCAGGCTACACTTGACATTCCCCAACTATAATAGCATATGTTTAAGGAACTTACTTTCAGTTTCAAGATCTGCTGCAAAAAGAGGGTACCATCTACTGGAAATAAATAAAGTGGTAGTCAGATACTCTAATAAGCAAACTTGTTTGGGAAAAAATTAATTGTTCCCTGTGGACATGGACCTGCAGATGCCAATAGCACTGGTAGGGAGGAAAGATCACCTTTTACAATGCAAAGACATAATTTATTCCATTCCTAGCCCACAGGAAGTCAAGTCCAGGGCATATTCTTCATGTCTTTATTTTTTGAAAATAATTTCTATGAAAAACAAATGAAACAAAGATTTAAAACATCTGAAAACACTTTCCATCTTTTGAATTGACCTTCCACTTTTCTTTTTTTTTTTTTTTTGATTGAAAATGTCTTTTTCATAACTGTCATTGCAGAGGGCAGGAATTGTCAAAGTCAAACAAGAAAAGTTCCCAGAAACAAAGCTAGACCTGTTTTTTCGGGACCCAGTTCCAGACTATATCTACCTCAGCTCATGTTGCCGATATACTAGCATCCTTACCACAGAAAGCGTGCACCAAACAAGAAGTTCTTGTCAGCACCTACTCAGGGATCCATCACTGCAGAACTCCCTCGGCACCTGCCCCACTTGCCATCGCTGTGCGATTAGCAGGAGCCTCAGAAGCCATTCTTCACTGCTACTGCTAATACCCTCTGAATACTGGGAAGGGAGAAAACAAGGAGAGTGGAGAGGAAGATTTGTATATCAATTTTCAACTAATAGAGTATGGAGGTTTTTTGTTTCCTTTGCAATCAAGAATAGGAGAGTTATGAAGAGATTCAGGACTGTGTAAACTCTGTGCAGGGGGTAGCTCTGCACATTGTCCACGAAGGGCAGAGTTTGAAGGAAATCACTTCCTCTAACAGGGCTTCTTTCCTTACGGATTTTGAATTCTGGCCATGGAATATGTGCACAATTTTTAAAAAGTGCTTTATTTCATCATGATTTCCAAACCTTTATAGTAAACCAATTGTCCATTCTATCTTGATCCCACTCCTCACCCAAAATTTGATTGGGTTTAATGTTAAAATTCCACCATTTTTTAATGGACTGCACATGACAGAGACTTGAGCTATTTTTCGTACATCAGCCAGTCCAGAGTGTGGATTTATCTCTGCTCCTTGGGATCTCTGCTAAGTCACCTGAGCTGCATTTCTTTGCCACACTGTCTTTAAGGCATCTACCTTCAAAATACCTGGAGACAGTAAAGGTAAAAATTTGGAGAATGGCAGTGCTGTGGGACTTTTCCTTATGGCAAAGCACTGTGGAAGAGGTACTCCTTTTATTTCCACATATTTACAACTTTTTTTCCACATAAGCAAACTTGTCTGTGCTACTTTGGATGTCTTGGAACATGTCCTTGTGTCCTTCACCTGTTTTGGCTGCAGTACAGGTTTTGTTTCTCTGGCGTGCATTTCTGGATTTTCTTGATAGAACTAACACTTCTGTCAATGAAACAGAGAAATTTGTAAAGTTTGGTAATTGGCCAAGCATAAAATAGGCATTTCAGAAGAGATTAGGGAAGGTAATGAATCAATGAGGCTACTGCCTATTTAGAGTCAGACACAGGTAGAAATTAAAAGGAAGGTGGGGGGGGTGTAATTGTGTTTTTCTGGTTACGCTAGATTTCTCAAGGATGATTGGAGAGCCTTAAAACATGCAGCCTTAAAAAGCAGAATATCATGGCCCTGCCGCTGCCATCTTGGGTTAAGTCTTTGGAGTTCATGGTGCGGCTAATTCAGCTAACAGGGAAAATACTGTGGGCTGTGCTCCTTGTGACCTCTAACTGTGAACTAGACCCCAGAACTCAGCACCAGACTCCCACCACTCCAGAATATCCATACTGAGCAAAACCCCCTCCCTCTTTAAAACTTCAGCTGATCTGTCCTGCATGCTGATCATCATGCCAGGTACAGTGGTTTATAGACTTCTGGGGGTTTAATCAAGTAGTCTGTAAAAATCAGCTGGAAACAACATATGCTTTACCCTGATTAAAATGCTTGAGACAGTAGCATTAGGTGTAAATGACACTATGTAACAGCAATTACATATTATTGGTTAGATCTTCTGCTAATGTAAATTCAAATGACTCTGTTTGAGGCCATGTTTCTCTAAGTCACTCTGTAAAGATTTCAAGTAAGAGAGATCAATTTTAATTAAGCACATGTTTTAGAGATCATATAAAAGTGGAGAGAAAAAAAATCATATTTTTTTTTTACTAGCAGGTTATTGAACATATTGTAGAAGATTAAGGTTCTGCATTTGTTAATTAGGCTTTTTTATGATGTTACAGAATTTGGAATTAACAAAGATCAAGAAAAAGCTAATTTTTATCTGAGAAAAGTTACAAGAATAAAAAATCAAAGGTATATATTAAATTCAGAGACAGAGATAAAGCTACGTTTGTTCGATGATAACTGTTACAGCAAATATCTTTCTGTGAAATAATTTGTTGTCTAAATTTGCTAACGTAAAACAGTTTAACTAAAGTATACTTTGAGTAGACAGTAGAAATATTCAGATGGCAAAACAGTAGTTCTAGACTGGCTCAGCAGTTTGGTATAATTGTGAGTTTTGTCATGTATCATTTTTTTATCTGTTGTAGTTATTCCATCCAAAAACCTGATTCTTCCTTTCCTGACTAGAGCATAGTATGACTCCAAAAAAATCACTGAGAAGAAAAAAAAAAGAGACTCCCATTGTGTAAAATGCATTTTCAAAGAAAAAGAAGAAAAAAAAAAACCAGGAACCATAAACTGGCCGCCTACAGCATGCAAATGGCAGCAGGTTGAGCACTTGCCTCTCTTTCTGTATGGCCACATCCTTGAGTCCTTCAATACTTGTGTGCTCGTGGGAATGGATCATCCCAGGTTTCTCTCTCTGTGGGTTTATCATGACCTTGGCACCTCAATGGGCTTCCAATGGCTTGGAAGGGGATGGGGTGAAGCATGTCTTCTAGCATGGCCTTGTCTTCCCTTCCTGCCTCAAGTGTCTCATGTCAGCCTACCACAACTGCCCTACAAAGGTCAGCTCAGAAGTCCCTGGGCCCCCTGTATCTTTCTTGTGCTTTCTGGATCATGTCCATGGCCAGAGGTTTTTGTGGGCAATAGTTAAAGTGTAGGGCAGGGTCCTTGCTTGTGGAGGAGGACCTTTCATTATTAGTCTTCTGTACTATGTTACAAAATCTGGAATTAGTGAATATCAAGAGAAAGGCAATTTTTAACGAAGGGAAGTTGCAAGAATGAAAAAAATCCACGGTATACAAGTTTAATGTACATCCTCCAGACAGAAGTGGAAGAGCAATTTCAACACACTTTGATTCATCAGGCTTTTAATTGCTGCTGTAATCATTAGACATTATATCTATGGCCATACTGAACAGCCTGGTCACTAAAGGTCACTAGGTTAAGGCAATGTTTTGTACCATGTTGTGAGGAAGGCTGTGTTTATTTTACTGTTAGTAGATATGCTCCTGTTGCTATATTTTGATTTAAAATTTGTCATATCTTTTTCTCAGGAGACCTGAAACAGAGATCCAGAGATACTGTATGAGATGACAGGCCAAATTTGCCTCTTTGCTATAAATAATCACTGTAAGAAAATTAAGGTGCAAAACCATGCCTGCTATAATTGTTGCATACTTATTAGAAGCTTCCCCTTTCCAGATTCTCTGGGTATTTGTTGCCCATGATAATGTGAATACTTAAGGGGAAAGTGTAATTAGCGACTGTGTAGTTCATTCAGTAAACATTTCTGAGCTGTTTGATGTGACTGAACTGAGCATCACATATAATTTTACACTTTTATCCTACCAGGCAACTGACAGGTCTCTAATCTCAGTCTCAAAGCTTTCACTCTGCTTGAACTTTGCTTCATAGAGGTCATTTTCCAACCACTTGGGAGCAGGAGCCACGTCCGTTAAATCCCACAGAGTCGATAGATGCGATAATAGCTTTAGGCACATTTTCTTAGAACTCGAGGGAAAAGACAATTTCAATAAATGTAAAGCTATACTATCTACAATCCACAGAATATGTAAGCAAATCTCATAGGAGCACATCTTTCTTTTACCTTCTGGCAAGAATCTCTTTAATAATAACATGTATTTGTTTGTTTTCAATATCAACACTTGATAAGGGCAGAAGAGTCACGCACGATGCTTTAAGAAGACAATAAAGAGGAGAATGCATGAGGTGAAATGACCAGCAAAATATTCCCTCAGGTTTGGATTTTACAGACTATTAAATAGTCTAATACATATTTCTACCCTCGGAGAAAGGCAGATGGTAATAGGGTGTGCACATGGTGGTCTGACCATCATATTGCAAATACGGAGGCAAGTGTTAGCTCAATATACAAATTATCGGTAGGAGAAAAGTAGAGACCAAGCATCTACAAATACATGCTGCTAGCATGCTAAGTAGGCTTGTAGACATAACACTTTGATATATTTTACATGGTATAGATCACAGCTCATCAAAACGAGCTTGCAGTTTGTATCTGTCAAGATAATTAACAGACAATTCCTCTGTAGCAGATGTCTGAGATAAGTAGGAAGGACAGTTCTTCCCTTGACATGGCATCAAAGGAGAAACAACTAATATTATAATAAAATAATGTGAGTTAGTTCCGTTAGATTGTAGCTGCCTAACATAAATATCACACACACACCCCCCCCCAAGAAAAAAAACAAACAATCCCTGCTTGACTGTCAAACTCTTATACTGAGATTGAAAATAAACTTTCCAATTCTTCAACATTTTTGCTATTGTCTTTGATTTTTTTTTTCTTGATATATTTGTGGTGCAAAGGAATAAATCTTGAAAGTAAAGTATCCCCTCCAGCAAAATATTTTACTCCATTTGCCTTGGAGAATTCCGCTGCAGGGGAGAGAAAAAGAAGAGAAAAAAAGCCTCGCAGAGTAGCTGGAACAGCTTCAAATTCAATAGCCTATGAGATTTTCCTTTAAATGATCTTTCTAAATATAACAGTTCAATAGGTCAGTGGTCAATATGAATGTTATCTGCAAGCTGGAGCTATTAATTTCTGCAACACTGTTCCAGATGCCAAATGTTAGCCTAATGTTTTATACCTCAGCTTTCTCACACATACACTTAAATGAACATTAGGCAAAAACAACTGAGCAAGTGGTGCTGGTGCTCCCATATTAAAAAGGAAAATAGCTGCTAGATCACAATACAGAATTTTAAAATGTTTTTTCTTTTCTTCAAAAGGTCCTTTGAAGAATGGTCAGCCTGAATGGAAGAATGTTTCCGATGGTGAGGTGAGAATTTGTACAGCTTCTCAACAAAGATGAGAGAAACAACACAGAAAATAATGCTTTAGAATAATTCAACTCCATTCAAAACTCACCGTAAGACATGGCAAATGTACCGAGTGTCTGTACAGTTGCAAAAGGTTGAAAGCTGGTAGCAAATAAATTTTGAAATGGAAAGTGTGTTAGGTCCTGGGAGAAGAACATGAGTTAGGAGCTGAGCCTGGTTGCAGAGGAGCTCTGCTCTGCTCCGGGCTCCCAGGGTCGGGCTGGGCCTGATGCAGGGGCTGCAGTGGGGCTGCAACCCGGCGCGCAGCATGGACCCCGAGACCTGTCGGTGGCAGAAAAGGGAGGTGAGCTCCTTTCCTGACCTTGAGATGTGTCGGGCACGGGGGAGGACGTAGGGCACAGCATTTGCGAGGCTGGACAGTGCACCCCTGCCCTGATCTGTGCACGCTGATTTTGGAATGTAGCAGCCTACATGTGCTGCAGCATCTGCGAGTGACACAGGTAACAGAGCTGAGCCACCTGCCACATCACATTTTCCCACCGTTGACGTTTAGGCTGTGGGCCACTGCCCTGCTAGGTCCTGCTTTAAAACACATTTTAAGATACTTGGCCTCCCTTCTCATTTCTGCCCACCACACTGAGCACCCTGTTCTGTGCACAGTTCACGCTCCCTAGGAAGAGTTATCTGAGGTCTCTCTTTGTCCTGAGACTAGTGTTTGCTCTTGCAAGTTCGTCTATGACTGTCCAATAACTAGAGGCCACTGAGAGTCGTGCCGCTCATTACAGGCTTGATCGCAACATGGAAAGGCTAAACATGGCAGTCGGTGTGTACAGCCCGCTGTGTCACTGGGTTATTTTGCACCGTCAGATGCATTGCGTGGGAATCTACAGAAGCCGGTCTGCAGTTTTTGTCTTGTAAACAGCACAAAGAGACATTTTTATTTTATCCCACATCTCTAAGCAAGAAAAGTCAATCGCGTCCTTCAGAAATTCACTGAGTTGTGGTTATCTGAGTGCAAGGTGCTAACCTGTTGAGCCATGTGCTTGAAATTAATACTTCCTTGGGGAAACAAGGCTGGACAGCTAGTTCTGAGATATGATTTGGCTTGACACCCTTACTTTATGTGTTTCAGTGGTGCTGCAAGAACCCACAGAAAACTTCTGGGAGAAAACATCAGAGAATTGCTATGGGCAGAGGGAAAACACTGTCAAAGAAACCAATTAAGAAGAGGGAAAGAGCTCAAAAGGTTTGCTCCCTGTTGTACTGAAGCGGGTTATTCTGTTTCAAATCACGGCTGCTGAGCTGATTTTTCTATTACAATATTTGTGGTTGCAGTCAGGCCAGAAGTGCATATTCGCACTCAGAGGACCTTATTCTTGTCTTTATTTTTGTCTTTTGAGTGACAACTTTATTTAAGCAAACTGCCACCTCTACATCATTACCCTGGATCTGTTTTCTTCTACTCAAGCTAGTTCCTTGGCCAGTTTCTTTGTCATTTCCTCTCACGCGTTTTGTCATCACCTCTGGTTCAAAGATTTACAATGACTTCTATTTCCTCTCACCAGTGCCTCCTGTTTCAGTTCCTATAAGCAAGTCAGGTCAGCCTGAGTTGCCTATAGCAGCCTGTCAGTCAGGTCTACTCACTCCACCCAGCTTTGATTGGGTTTTCTCTAGGTCCTCTCACCCAAGCTATGTCTAAACCTAGGAGATAATATTCTTCCTGATGTTATAAGCTGGGGTCTTTCCTTCACTCATTCACCTACCTAGATTTAGCTCTCGCTGGGGTTCTCTCTATCTGCCAGTTTGACGGCCTTCTTTTCTAGCTACCTGTGCTCCTACCTTTTATGCATACAAACTGTGAGAGCACTGTCATAGAAATGCCTTCACCTTACACGCCAGGTTTTAATGTGCTGTATGGAATAGTGCAAGCCAGTCAAAAGCTGATTTGTTAAGTTTGTTATTTACTTAAGCAATTCTCATGTCTGGAAAATTTAGTGTGGGTGATTTATTTATTAATATCACTTTGCTGATACATATTTAGAATTTATTTTTCTCACAATATATCCCATGTATGAATAATAAATATAACTGAAATAATAACAGATTTACTGTTTTTATGATCAGTTTATGTCCCCATGTGATTCTAATAAGAAGAACCCAGGTTGGGAAAGAAGCCATGAAGTTTTATTATGTCTGTACTCTAATCCTAATCCTTCAATGCAAAGCGAAATCCATCTATGCCAGGAAATATCATATGGAAACCAGAGACCTTCAAGTTTTTCCTGCTGCTGTCCCAAATGGAGGTATATATGTGAACACTGCTGAGCTCAGAATTATGGTCCATGACCAGAAGTAACATTTGCAGTGCCAGAGGACCTTATTCATTACAGAGGCAGGTTTAACATGTTTATGCTTTACTTGAATGTATGACTGACGATGGCTCCCAAGGATTGCACAGGCACTCAAGGATTGCTGGGAAGCAAACCTCTCTTTTGTTTTAGCCAAATTCTCCCTAGCAGAGAAAGAGTGAAGAAAGATGTTTTGTTGGTCCTGTGCTGCTCATCATTTCTCCCAGGCATTTTTCATTTACGGGGCCCATTGAGTTTCTGGTAACTTGTTCTTGTGGATTGGTACAAAAAGGTCTCTGTATTAACTTGGAGTCTGGGAGAAAAGTTTTCTTTTTAGAGCTTTAACATTCTTTAAAGAGTAAGACATGCTAATTATTTCTATAGCAAAATTTAATAGTGTCCTGTTTGCAGCTAGGCTAGAGTTAATTTTCTTTCTATTAGCTGGTATAGTGTTATGTTTTGGATTTAGTATGAGAATAATGTTGATAACACACTGATATTTTTAGTTGTTGCTAAGTAATGTTTAGACGAAGTCCAGGATTTTTCAGCTTCTCATGCCCAGCCAGCAAGAATGCTGGAGGGGCTCAAGAAGTTGGGAGGGGACACAGCCAGGGTAGCTGACCCAATCTGGCCAATGGGGTATTCCATACCATGTGACGTCATGCCCAGTATATAAACTGGGGGGAGCTGGCTGGGAGCAGTGTGGATTGCTGCTCGGGAACTAATTGGGCATTGGTCGGCAAGTGGTGAGCAATTGCATTGTGCATCACTTGTTTTGTATATTCCAATACTTTTGTTATTATTATTGTATTTTTTTTCTTCCTTTCTGTCCTATTAAACTGTCTTTATCTCTACCCACGAGTTTTAGGGTTTTTTGATTTTTTCCCCCATCCCACTGAGTGGGGGCATTGAGTGAGTGACTGTGTGATGCTTAGTTGCTGGCTGGGGTTAAACCATGACAAACAGTCTTTTTGGACTTGTTGCACTGCATTAGATAAGCAACCTTCTTACACAAAAGAGTGTCTAACCAGTAATTTATGTAGTAGAATATGTTGATGTTCTAAAAGCTTCTTTCCAAAATAAGTTTAAACAAAATCCTTATTTAATATGAGACCACAAATAAAACTGAAGCATTGGATGCAATTAGTGAATTCACTGAATTATCAAATTCTACTCCATTTTAAGTTGATCAGCTCCTTGAAATGGCCACAGATACACTTTTATATCTGCAAATCTAAAATTACCTCAGGGAAAAGCTTTTTCTCTCTTAAAAGCTAGACAGAAAAAAGGAGTTGAAAAATGTAAAAATGGTTTCTGTAGCATAAAAGCTGAGAGACAAATCTACAAATGGGATCAATCTGCCTCACTCCTGCTGCCTTAATCCAGCACCTCAAGAATCAATGTCTCAAGTCAATCCTTCCAGATGAGGTGCTGATTGAGTTCCAGGCGCTTCCAGTGGTAGGAGGAAGGTTGCTTTTGAAAATAAAGGACCAGTCTCCTCAGAGGAGTAACTTTATTTTATGTAAAATGCTAAAAGAGCCAGTTTCTGCGATGGCAGAATGTGGATGACTGGGTGTTTCTTCGCAGTGCGGGGTGGAGCTCAGCATCATCACCTCCTCAGCCAAATCTTCCTGCCTTTAGTCATATAAAATTGTTGACGGTTTCATGAGAGAATTGTGAGTAAAGGGCAAAGTTGAGCAATGTGTCTCTGTTTTCTGTCCTGTCATTTCTGGTTAATCTGACTCTCTTATAAGGGAAACATTACAGAAGGGGATATTAGTAAGGCTGGTCTCCTAGTAGGAAAGAAAGCAAAAAATCCCAGGAGAAGAAGAGAAATCTATTTGGTACACCAGTTCTAAAATATCCATGTCAGGGATTTAACAAGAGGGAACACTTCTTCCTGATTCATTAAAGCTGTATCTTTCTGGCCATAAACAGCCATATATTGCTAGTAAACAGCCCTTTGGAAGGTACGTGATCATCCTGCAGTTTTTCTTTTCTGTGGGTTGTGCAGATCTATCTTGTGCTAGAGTACATTCCCCGGGGACCATGGACTGTGAATATCACCTGAAAAATACTTGCATCTGCAGTGAAACCACTGGGGCCACAGAAATGCTGTGGTTCTGCTATAGTAACTATCTCTTAGCACTTTTGCAAGAAAAGCTGCATTTAAATATCTTTCCTTAGAAGAAGTTTGGAAGGCCAGTAGTCATATTTTCTAATGGAACTAAAACCAGATTTAGCTGAAGCATTTTGATCTCTTTCTAGGGTGGGGCAGGCTTGCAATGGAGAATGAATCATTAAAAATGTATTTCATCTGCAGAATAATCTTCAGGTATCTGTAAAGATCAGAGATATCAATGTGATTTTGAGATGCGAATTTGTGTGGTCTCTGTGGAAAGGGTGGGTAGATGGCGTTTGTGTAGACTACACAAAATAGATGGGGTTTACTATTTAACACTAGCAGATTGTGCTAGATATGCTAGGAAGGTAATCTTTATGTTGGCAAAACACAGAGCCATTTTAGCACTGTACCAGTCCTCAGGTATCACGTCCTGCCTTCCCAGCAGACCAAAAGAGACCAAACAAGGAAGACCAGGATGGCAGAAAAGTTGCCTTTTTGTGCCGCTCTCCCCTGCTGACAAGGAAGATTCTCAGCTGTCACTGTTCCACTGCTGTTAGCAATTATTTGCAAAATGCAATAGCCAGCTGATTGCTTTTTTCCTTTCTACACATGATTTGGGGAAAAAGAGTCAAGTCTATCCCCTGCCCTCACCTGCACGTTTCTTCCCGGTGTGGACAGGGTACCTCAAAACTCAGCATGGCTGAGGAAGCCTTTGGATGTCTGTATAAGGCTCCACAGAGCAATTTCTTTCATTAGCATGCCTGAACGTAAACCAAAGGAAATCCATCCAGAGCTTTCCCCAATCCCGCTCAAAGAGCACAAAGCCTTCAAAAACCCCTATGGTTGAAAAAATGTTATGGTGGTTGCCAAGTCAGGCACTAAGAAGTTAGTAAATATTAAAATGGAGTCTTCTGTAATACAGCTCTTTCATGCATGTAACCTGGGACTTAGCTTTCAACTGAATAAACACCAACTGAGAATGCAAAATGTTATTATTATCTTTATCTCATTATAGTAATATGTTGCTCAAGAAGTTTTCATCATGCAATGAGTGGGATATACTGTGCTTTGGGACACACGGAAAATGTGACAAGGAAGATCTTGGCCAGAGGTCCCTTGGTTCACTTCAGGCAGAAGTTGTACCAGTGCTTTGAAGCTCTCTGATGTTACAGGAATGCTCACTGCAGAAAAAAAAATGGGAGAAAATCAAGAAAGCTTTCTTCAGAGCAAGGTTTGAATGCTTTTTGGTGATTGTTTAATATTATATAATGCTTTATAATAGTTCTGTAATAGTTCTGTGTGATGTGAATCAAGTGCCTGAACAGAGCCACATTATATCATTCTAGATGACCCAACTGGACAGATCGATGTGAGGCTGGTAGAGATGACCCAGGACAGATGAGAGCTCTGAGCCCCTCTGCAACAACAGGGCAAAAGGGATGTCCCAGGTAGCCCAAGTGACACTCAATATCTCTGTTTATGCATCTCGTTGTTACTCTGTTGATTAGTGTTCCACTTCATGAAAGGAATATGTGAATGGAAAATGTTGCTATGAACAATTTAATTTTTGTTCTTTTTAAGGAGAGCTGTTAATTATGGGATTGAGTTTTCATGAGGAAAGGACTGACTTTATCGGTCTGAATACACCTAGAGGTCTTAAACCAAGCCCTTAAATATGGGCTGCTCTTATTCACTGCAAATAAGATTGACATAATGTCTTCCTTTACATTTGTTTGCCCTCACTGTAATCCAAGCTGTGGTTTCAAGAGGAATCAGCTTGGTAACTTGTAGATACATACACACTCTACCCATCAAACCGTCCCCACTAACTGCTGACAGACTGGTCACCATGGCAGAATAAATTAGTTTCTGTTTATACCCACTTTACCTTGCTCTTGGTTATGGTGATCCATGGATAATATTAGAATTTTCTGTTCTCTTTTTAAAGGTGATAATTTATGCTAACATGGACAGCAAAACAATGTAAAGTGGGTTTTTTATGTTATGTGTTAAAATGCATATTTGACTTTAATTTTGTAAGCTTACTATCTGAAGGTTTTAACTAACTTCCAAACCTAGACAAAGATATTTCAGGCCTTCTTTGATGTTAGGATTTGTTAAGTTGTTTTGTTGAGATAACAGCTTCCTATCATAGTTTATACTTCCAGACTACCCAAAGTACTGGAAAATAGGGTGCAAGGCCAGGAGGATGATTCCCCACTTTTCTAGTAACAGAACTGAGGAAACAATCGCATTTTCTATGCTGATACCTATGTTTTCACATGAATTCCTGCACTAATTTTCTGTTTTCTCACAAGCAAAGAGTTTAATGTGGTTCACATAAAACCTAACACATTTAAATGAGCCACATAGCATTTCCAGCCATTTCATTTTCCTTTGAGTCAGGTTTCAGATCAATTTCACTAGCACCAGGCAACATTGGGAAGAGTGTATCCTTTGAGAACTGGAAAACATTGATTTATTTTACATGTCCAATTAGTTCCATAAATTAAGCAACTGTGTTCAGGTATGTAATACACCACTGCCCCTTTCAAAGCTGAGGAACCTCTAAAAAGCTTGTAAGAACAAGACCTTCATTTGAAAAAGGGGGCCTGATTTAAAGTGATTAAAAGCCACTGGAAAGATTCCCACTGATATTGGGGCAAGCTTGTTGCAAAGGATCACATATTTATCTTTCAACAAAAATGAATCCTCGGGGAGGGGGGTTGTTGTTTGTTTTTTTAACTCCATGGAAACATTGCTGGGTTTGTTGGTGTGTTCATTTAAGATGAAGCTGTGACTTGACTCTGTCTCATTAAGTGGCTGAAAAACGTCAACGTCAAACAATTATGCTGTAACGAGGCGGTGTCAGAGGTGTAAAAATGTACTGCACCTTAAACATTCGGTTTTCCCTTTGGGGATTACTTGTGGGGTTTTGTCAATGTAAAAATATTCACCCAGTTGCAGATCAAGCCAATCAGCCTCCTCCTCACGAGGGTGAAGGTTGCCAGGCCAAGCACAAGCAATTAGCTGTGCGGTGCTCACGCGGCAGGCGGCCCTGTCCCCGGCTGATTGCCCTGAGCTCCACTGCTGCTCGTAATGCAAATTGTATCTGGTCCCCCGGTAATCGGGATCAGCTCTGCCTTGTCCGTCCACTCACTGCTCATGCCCCCTCCACACTGCGATAATGGTTTTGGTGGGCAATCAGGGAAGATGCCTTCTTGACTCATCTCTCATAATAGATTGTCCTCCTCAGGCAAAATTGAATAACCCCCGACATGGCCTGGAGGCAAGCAGTACGAATTCAATAAGTCTGCAGGGTCAACGTCCTCTCATTTTTGGCAAGCAAGTAATTATTCTGCACTAACATTCAGTAATGGGAGTAGGAAACTGCTGGAGACACCTTCCTCCGTACCCAGAATAGCCACCTTAATAGGATATTCCTCTAATAAGTAATTCTGTCTCATTCCGATGCCCCTTGCCTTCAGGTTCACTTTTCATGCACATTTCATGTACATATTCTGCAGAGGCTTTTTACTAACAGCATCTGTGGGAAAGTTTAACAACTTCACTGTCTGTTGTTTAATATTTTCCACTTTTATGGGTTACAGTTGTGCTGTCTATTTGCTTTTACTGATTTGTGAAAGATTTATTATAAACCAAATACAGCTGTTCTCTCCTTTCATAAACTGAAACTATTTTGGCAAAACCTATTTTCCACTATGAAAATAAATTTTAAATTGCTTCCCTCACCCAGCTTTCCAAGCGTGAGCATCCAGTTGTTATTTAGTGGTGCAGAATAGGTGCCAGGGTGGTTGTAGCCTCACTTAAGGGAAAGCAAATGCCTATGTTTCAAAAATAAACAGCAGAAATGTTTTTTCTCCTTCCACCCCCCTTTTCCCGGGGATTTAATATTATTATCTGCAGATCTCAAGACTTATGAATTATAATATAAAAAACTTCTGCAGATTCAAACCATTTTTGCACTCTGATTTTGCATTTATACTGAGGATTGTACACATTTTATTTAGATACTTAACCTTTACCTTAAACTAATATTATTATCAACCTTCTAATATAATTCAATATTTTTTCCATGGAGCTTAAAATAGCCCTCTGCTTACTTTGAAAGGGCACACATTTCACTGGGTCAGTTTCCACTGTCAAGATTTGGACCAGTGCAGTATTCCCTGTCATATTGAAAGGGAATATTAAGTTCTAAATTCTTCAAGAATATTTTGCTGTGGATTATAATATCCTTTCCCCTTTCCTAGACTGGAAAAGTTATAATTTTGCATTTGTAAAATGAAGTAAGGAATAGAAGAATAGGGATCCTTCACTAATACTACTGCTTCAGTCTACGTCGTTTGGTATTCTTCTCCCGTTTTGGGTGTGTTTTGTTTTGTATTTTCCTAGAATTAAATGCGTTCTACTGTATGGAAACAATTGCTTTAATCATTGAAAGAAACCTTTATCTCTTCTCTCTTGAGAACAGTGCACATATAGTAATGAAGATCCTTGTATAATGGCAGAATAAGCACTTTCTATGACTGATTGATGATTGATTATTGTAGGGCTGTCTCCCTGTAGCTGCTCATCAAGATGCTTTTTGATGAACAGCATTCATTCCCAACATGAGAAATTTGTTTTGGTCTGTACTGGTTCTGTTTACTAGCTGGGACAAAACTTAGGCTCATATTGCTCACATGTTCAGCTGCCAGTGTTGATTTAGAGTGCAAGTATAAGAAAATCCTGTGCTAATAATAGACCCAATTTTTTGTGACATACTTGTCATTATTGGTGCTGCTTACCATCTTGCACCAATAGTGACTGTTTTTTCTTTCCTCCATGCTTTTGAAATGCCTTTTGCAATACAGCTTCAACATGATTTAATTTACTGTTGGAATGTTCTCCTTGTTACTGCGTTGACAGCCCCCACGTAAGATCCATCTCCACTTATTCGTTTGCCAGCTTGGCTCCATAACGCATGCGGCTTCAGCCTTTGGCTCGCTGGAGGATTTTTTTTTTCACTGGTACAAACTTACCTTTTCTAGTGCTCCAGCCAAAGCACCCAAGATTCATGGTGCTTGCACTAAAAGCTTACAAATGCACATATTTGGACCAGGAAAAGGTTTCTTCGTGTGTGCCACTCCATTTCAAAAGAGGAATGGTTTTCTACAGAGATCTGGACAATTGGGAACGACAAAAAAGCAGGGGTGTAATTCATGGAAATAAAATCATGGAATTGTTCTGGACTACTGTGATGACTCTTTTAGATGCAGCTCCATGTGTGTGTCTTGGACCTCTCTTTAGTATGTAATACAAAAGCCATCGATTTTTTAGGCAGAGCAAATCATTGATTTCAAATTCTCCTCAAAAACTGTTGGCACAAGAAGACCTGAAGAAAGAAATACACTTTCCTTAGTACAGAGGTGCTCTAAGCAAGACTGTCATCATTGTCTGTGGCCAGAAAAACTACGTTTAAAATGTGTCTTTCTGAACCTTTCATGTTGACTTGTGATTTCAACAAAATTATATCAATTTCTCCACCCTGTACAGAAATATTCTTTTTTTATAATATAGTAGACACACATGTATTTTTACACATACAGCTATGTTGGTGCTTTCTTTTAAAGTGTGTTTTGGAGCAAGAGAAAGCTGAAAAAGGTTTGGCAGTTGTAAAACATAGGGATGCTGAACCCAAAGCTTATAAACAGACACTGAACTTACTGTTCTTGCCTTCTTAGGTTTATCTTCTGTCCTTTCTACAGCCTGTTTAACTCATAAGTATATGTACTGTATTTTACCTCAGGCTTTTGAAGGTATTTAGTTTTAAATCAGTTTAAATATGACAGATAAAAATTAAGACCCGATCCTGTAAATCCTTATTTGCTGGACTTGTCTTTACATGCCTAAATTTTCCTGTTGATAAATGAATGTGTGTGCAGTGCTTTGAAATACCTGGATAGTTATTACTGACCTGAAGTGACTACTCATGTGCAGAAAGGTTGCAAGGTTAGCATCTTACATTTTTTTAAAAAAGAAACTTAAGCTTGAGCACAATGCACTGGGGTTTTTTTGCATGTATTTCACACATGCTGTGCTGAAGAAAAAACTATACTTCACACAGCCTGTGTGTTTTTAGATTTAGTCAGTGCATAAATGTTACTGACAGTAGCAAAATGGTTTTTTTTATTTGAATAGAGAATAAAGAAAGTAGGCTTGTAAAAACTGTACTTTATCATTTGTTGGCACAAAGTTTCAAGCCTTCTTGTTCCCCTCTCCCAGCTGTGTCTCCTTACTTCTGCTTTTATTTAGTCCAAAATTCCTGCTGCTTCTTAAATGTGTGTTTGTACATCAACTGTTAATGTCCTTTGAATTGTTTGGATTTGCTTTTGGTTGTCATATTAATGCTACTGTGAAACATTCCAGTTTTAATCCTAAAGGCGATACATTATTCCAGAAATCTGTTAGTGAGCCTGACTTTTTTTTATTTATTTGTTATTTTCATCTTTTCCTAGCTTTTTTTTACAGTAGCCAAGTATACAAAAACTCAACAGAAGGACAAACCCCCAAACTTCAAAATTCATGCATTCAAAAATGAGTACAAATTCCACAAAACTTTATCATTAAATATCTTGTAGCATCTGCTCCGAGAGACAGATAGAAGGGACACGACAAGCTGCAAGGTAAGCACCAGAGACAAAGGTGCCAGCAAAGCCAAAGGAGCCTCGTGCAAGTCAAGTATTCAAAGCCAGGTTCTCATCTCTCTCTGACCCTCTTGTGTGGGCGCAGAGAGGAGGGACAGAGACGTCTGCGTCACCAAACTTCCTTGCTTAAGGGGATGTTGGTCAGGAGTGTAATATTATTTTCTGGCATAGATTTTTTTCTCACAGATGTATTTAGGTAGCTACACAGATGGTTATTTCCCACTGATGTCAGAGGTGAGGAGGTAAAAGGCAGTAGAAGTGAGCTAGTTCTGCTCGCTGCGACAGCATCCACCTTAAAGAAGTAACTGCAGAAAGATATGTTTTCCTTAAGCTCTGCAAGTGGAATTAAAAAAATGAGTAAATATAAATATAAAAACTAACTCTATAGCATGCATTACAGTTAACTATCCAAATTGTGTTGGAAGGTGGGGTAAGCAGTATTATGCATGACTGTGGGTCAAAGTCATCACTAGGGGACAACAATTTCCTGGCTTTGTATTATTATTTCTGTCTGACATGCTGTGTGTCATCTGCATTTTTCCCTCTCATTTCCTATGACTGTTTCTTTTCCTCCCTGCTCTTAGCTCTTGCTTGTTTGTTTGGATTGTGGGGGTTTTGGTTTGGGGTTGGTTGGTTTTTTTAGTGACCAGAACTGGTTTGAAAAGAAAGTACAAAGTATCATCTTAAGACATGATTTTTATTTCACTTGGCTTTGTTTCCTCCCCACCCCCCCATATTTCCTTGCCATTGCTAGTGTTTTTTAATGTCATGTTCCAGAAAACTGCAATGAAGTGTGTTAACTATTAAATACCTAAAGCCTTCTTAAGTTCTTTTATTCTTGTTTTTGTTGTTATTATTTTTATCGTTTCTTATTGTTATTGTTGTATGTTTTTACTACCATCATGAATCAGAGACCAGTCATGGGCCAGGAACCTGTTTGACTACTTGCTGTACCAATAGAGAACAAAAGACAAGTGCCTGCACTCCAGGTTTTCCAATACTCAAGTAACAGAAGAGAGAAAACGGGCAGATGCAGACAGAGGAGGGAGCACTGGGAAACAAGGATCAGTACCCTGTGCAGTGGTAGAGCATAGCCCCAGAGTAATTGCTCTCAAGCAGATCTTTAAAGATGGATTGGAAGGAGGTTAAGGAAGTAATTTCACAGGTATTTATGGGTAACTCTATGTGCAGCATGGTAGAACGTATGAATATACATATTTCTATGCCTAACAGGAATATGAGGGAGGCTGGAGCTGGGAGCAGACTGAAGACCCAAGGCAGAAGTCAATCATTTGATAGTGAATGAACATGGGTGATGCTGAAGAGCTCTGAAAGCGAAGACAAATGGCTTATGTCTGACACTGCAGAGAAGGTGAATGCACAGAGAAAGCAGCCATTGGCAAAGCAATGAGATGGGAAAATGATCTTAGCAGCAATACTCATCTGGGCAGATATTTGTTGGTCAGATATTTGTTGGTCAAATATTTGCCTTGTCCAGGGATATGGTCAATACCCAAGTTTCACTGTACAGGCAGATGGGGAAGTCTGCATCCTATGTGTTGTAGAAAGCAGGCACAAGACTTGGATGTAAAGAAATATCTAGGAAAAAATACCCTGCTCAAACTAAGAGGTGGGAGATGACTGAAAAAATAGAAAGGGGGATCTTTATTTTAGTCATATTGAGATGATGGCTTGTCATATCAGAGACAATGCCAAAACAACAAAGCTAAATTTCATTTCGGCTGGCAGCTCTGAAGCAGAAATGTAGATGGGTGTGCCAACAGCCTGGGGAGATTACATCATTTTTTTTAAAATGGAAGGATGAGATCAGCCAGTGATAAGGTGTAAAATAAAAAGAAAAGAGATTCAAGGATAGCTTTAACTAGGCTCTCCACAGAAAACTGAGAAAAGGGATGAGAAAGCTCCTGCCAAAGAAGGCAGTCAAAGGAAAAAGTGAAGAGCTAAAAGAAGAACCACGTGCAGAAGAGCCACAAAAACTAGAAGGACAGAAGAATTGCTGAGGATCAACTGAGTCAAAAGCTGAACAATTGGTGACATCTGAGTCCAAGACTGGGCTGGGAAATGTTGACAGCTGCAATACACAAGTTCCACAACATGTGTAGGAAACCACTTACCTGACTTTGTTTATGACTCTTCAAGGATACTGATACATTGACAAGCAGACTAGTTGTGTGAACATGTGATACCAAACTCCTTGCTGTTGCGGGCGGCTAAGGTCCATAATGCAGGGACCTATGCTAATGAGTTTCAGTCAAACTTAGAAATCTCTGTGATGCTCTCAACTTACTTCTCTGATTGTAATATCCTATGACTTCCAATTGGGATTGTCAAAGAGGTCGAATAGAGACAGGTGCTTGTAATCTACAGTAAGCCGTAAGAACTCATCCTGACATGGGTAGATAGAGTACTGTCTCCCCTATTTTATCCAAGTGTTGAAATAGAAAATATAATACCAAAGCAAAACAATTAAATGCTGCAAGAGGTTATTATTTTCTCTATATTTGGCATCCTCCCCGCATCTTTTCCTTTTCATTTCCTAACTGTACAACCTCTATCCATTTCCTCATGAACTCCTCCTCTCTGTAATTGACTCATCAACAACTTATTTCATCAACCTGTTTTCACCCTGTCTTTCCACATACTGGTCTTGAACTGAGTCTAGGAATTTTACATGAGGTAAGGATGAAAATGAAATGTTCAAAAGATACTTTTGGAGCTTATTTAGGCTCTTAACTGTCAATTGGCAATCAGACGGGCAATTGGGAATTTGGGTTAGAGATGAATAGTGAAGAAGAGCATGAAACTTGATGGCAGAACTACAAAGAGACAACTTTTGTTCTCTGGCTCTCTGCAATGCCGTGCAGCTCTTGCCACTGCCTCCTGCTGCATATAAGGCAATGAGGTCATCATTCAGGAGCCGTGCATTGAAATAGATATTTTCCCCTTTTTGCAGAGACTTGATTCAATTGAAATGAGTGTGGTGTAGTGACTCAGACATCTGATCCATCACAACATGTCAAGTAACTAATTTACTATTCCCAAACCAAACATGTTTCTGTGTGAGAAGAAAAAAAATACTCTTGTGAAACTTATTCTTAAAAAGGGTTAGCTAGCTTCCTTTTGGAGAAGGAGTAGAGTACACATGAGCAATATCACAAATCTTGGAGATGGTTTTATTTTTAAAACAACACTCAGTGGCACACAATAACTTTCCATTGATAGATTTGCTCACTAATTTCTTAGAAGATACGTCAGTGTGTGTTTTTTAGACATTGTGTGGATTCTTGTTTCTACTTTAAAAATGAAAGTGTAGCAACACTAATGGTGAAAAATAAGACAAAAAACTGTCAGTACAGCCACATGTCTAAGATATGAGCCCCCCCCCATGCAAATACATAGTAATTACAGACTTAGCTTGTGGGAAAAGGGGATGGTTACTATATGCAACACTGTGATTAAAGCATCTGTTACTAGTCTGTTAATTTTTTTTTTAATGTAACTGTGGTGTTCATGATCTGCATGATTTCTACTTCTCTCATATTCTCAGAAAGGCTAAATTGGATATAATGTCTTTTGAGTCTCAGCTGGAATGCAGATTCAGCAACATTGAAGCTGGAAGAGAAATAAATTATATTTAATACAGACATTGGAAAAGGGCTGTTTTGGAACCTACGTGGTGGGAGTGAGTACATACAGGGCTAGGCTAAACTTACTGGCCTACATACTTTGCTGTTGTAAACAGTGTGGACTTGACTTCACACTTCTGACTCTTAGTGACTTAATTATGTCAGATTATTCTCTTTCAAGTTCTGACCTAAGATGAGGATAAGTTGTTCTCCAGCAATGTAAAATTCCTTGGCTTCTTAAAATTTGAAAATGTGAATGCAGTATAACATAAACAGAGTTTAATTGTCACAAGTGGTGGAGAGCTGGAGTACTGGCTGAACTGATCACTTACCTGTTCAGTTCTGTTCCTCTTTATAAAGAGTGTGGTTGTGTACACTAATGGGATGAAAAAGTAAAATGTAATACTCAGCTGGCTATGAAGGGTGAGGGTTTTCCATAAAATGTCCTTCACTGCACTGGAGGGTATAGGTTCAGTATTTACAAATCCATGGAAGCATTTGCCAGCTTTTGAAATCTGCTCTCAGTTTAATTTTATAAAGACAAAAAACCCTGCTTGCTGATTTGTCATGCACAGGTCCAACACAGAAATAGTCAAAAACTTCCTCCACCAAACTTTTATAGGCAAGAAAGGGAGGTTGTCTGTTCTCCCACACATTTCTAAGTCCTATATGACAAACATATATTTGGTCCTTTGCTATTTTTAAAAAGGTACTGCTTATTGCTTCTAGTGTGTGGCTACAGTGATGGAGTCACAGCCTCCAATTCAGCTGTTCTGCCTGCCCTTCCATTGCCTGATCTCTTGCAAGAAAGTGCATTTGCTGTCCTGGTTCATATGTCTCATTCTGATGGCACAGATCTCTGTCCTCCTACTTTACATGCTAGTGTGGTTTTTACTAGCTTGTTTGGCTTGTTTATATGACAGCTTATTCATTGGTTTGATATTTTGCTGTGTGCTTTATTTATGCAGTTGCCTGTTGGGGTCTGGAAAGGATTTCCCATAATGGTAGATTGGCTGGTCAGACTGGATTTTTCAGATTCCTCATAGCGGTGGTACTAAATGTTAGTGATTAAGTATAACCTTATGTCAGATATCAATAACAGTAACCAAGGCTGGTTCAATAATATGTCTAGGGGACCCTTCCTAAAATAAATAAAACATATGGCTCAAGCCCATACCTAAAGCTCCCAGGCTTTAGGGACTTAAAATTTAAGCCCCGTAGTCACCTTTACAGGTATTTCTTCCCCAGTCTCACTCTTGGGAATATGAAACCACAGGCACACAGCGTAACACAGATATTTATATTAAAAATGAAATGAAGCATACCTTGAATAATGCAGTGGAGGCAATACCAGCCTCTGATTCACAATTATTATTTGCCCCACTGACTGAGACCTAGTCAGCGTTTTTCATATCCATAGGACATTTGCGCTTTTTTAGTTCATCCACCTCTCCCCTCACTGTGAATTTTAACAGGCTCGGGGATGCCTGACCAGGCTTTGAGGGCTCTCCTCCAGCCCACGGGGTCTGTGGACACTCAGGGAGTCCCCGCAATGCAGCGTCCCAAGTTTGGCTTCACGGCCTGCCTGCCGTGATAGCTGGTCCTGCAGCATCTCTTGCTGGGGATGCTGCTCCGCCACCACCCTGACTGGCAGCATGGAGGGCAGAGTTAGTCCCATCAGGCACATCCCCATCTTGTCCACATCAGTTCTGTACAGGGTACAAACCCTATCCAGAGTAAAAGAGGGGATCAGTCGACTGAAGAAATTTCTTGCCATGTCCAGGTAGGCAGCTTTCTACACGGTACGTGTCTTCTAAAAACTACTATCTCTTTCCTGCAGCTACCGTACCGTACTGTGCTTCCTCAGTGGTTATAAAACACAGAAAACATGAAAATATATGTATGCTTTGTTTTGTTTGCAAAGACAAGTGCTCAAAACGTAGCAAATGGCAGAATTAAGTTTTCCTTTTGTGCCATCAGGAAAGTAATATCTTTAAATATATGACCATGCACTACTTTTTTCTACAGGATTCCCATTTCATGTATGGGTTCAAATACTGGAGGGATGAATTGTCTAAAAGCTATTTACAGTGAATCATCTTTGTTTGAATGTATCCGGTGAACTTGAAAGCACCTAGTATTTCTGGCATTCTGGAATGCAGCATACAACTCAAAGTAATTAAAAGGAGTTTTTTGAATGCTGTTTGGGCTTTGTATTGAAGATACATTGATTTCTGTTGCTGTAAATTGTACAAGGAAAGACAACTGATGGAACAGCCACTTAAAACATATTCTGACTAATTAATAGCATAATAATAAGCAGGATGGCGGTAAACAAATAATTAGAATGGTAGAACAGACATTATTTATCATTATGAATATCAACCTTATTCCTTCCTTTCAACCTTCACAGACACAATGGCTACATAATAGGAAGACTGCGAAGCACTGCCATACAACACATCTTTACCCCCAAAACAATGGTGCTCTATGTGCAGTTTCTGACAGTAAACCATATAACTAATGCACTGTTAACTGCAGTTAACATCCTGTCTGAAAGATTTCCTAAGCTTATTTATTACTTTGATGATAACCAAACATTGACAGAGGGTATTTTGTGTTATGTGTAATTAACTTATTTTAAAATAAACCTATTGTTATGGTTTGGATAAAGCCTAAATAGTATACATACGCAAACATACAAACATAGCTCTTGAATATGTATTAACTGCATTGGATACCTAAACAGGTATTTTCAGTGAGATTATTTCCCTGCATTATTTGGAGTACAGTGTATAGTAAGTAAAAGAAAAAAAGATACTCTCAGGTATCTCAAAGCAACATATTTCACCTTTCACTTACAAACCTTGCTAGTACTCAGTATGGAAAAATGGGCATTTTTACAAAACATAGCTGTATCATTCAGGGTTTTCAGAAAGAACTAAAAGTGTGCTGTAGCAAAGTTGGATGCAGCAAAGTTGTAATTATTTTTATGAAATATACAGCCATACAAACCATTTATAAATGCACCATTGCTACGATACATCAGCCAATAACTTTTAAAGCAGATGAAGAAAAGATTTTTGTTGCTGTTGTTCTGTGGCAAAATCTTGTAATTTTAAATGCTTCTATGCACTTATTGTTTTAATTCTCCAAGTTAACTAATTTGCAGTGAGCCTCCACACCTTTGCTGAAGAGCGGATGTGCAAACTTATTTATATGTGTTGGCAGCATCACCATTGTAAATTGCTTGAGCCATTGAAAAACAATAAACTGAACATGCTTCAAGAGGAACTAGTGCCTCTCATTGGTATTACCTCTTTCAAGATGACAGGAGACCTCAAGAGGCCTGGGAGTTCTTGGTTATATGAGTTTGTGACTAATAGGTGGTTTGATAGGACGAGCACTCACCACCTAGGGAAATTGAAGCATCTTTGAGCTCAATACCCTTTGTGTCTCATTCTTTTGTAGGTTATTGTTGTGAGGCCTGTGGGGACCTCTTTTACAGTTTGCATCCACAGACAATACATGATCAGCAAAATCTTTTTAGTTTTACTGTTGCTATTGATCTGCTGCTATTCTGTGCTGAGGCTAATTTGCTTGTTAGCAGTAATTTTAAAAGGTAATTACAGTTTTATAGTCAGCCCAACTCATATATTTATTTCTTGCCTAATTAAAAGTTACAATCTTAGCAGTGAAAGGCTTACTTTTTAGCAAATGAGGGACAGTTTGTTTCCTGATTTTTCATTTCACTCTTAATCTGAAGATTACCCTGAGGATAGATGGAGACAACTGCATAGTTTACTAAGACATTTGCATTTAGAAACCCAAGTCGTACAAGGTTGGAAATAACGTAGTGACTTACCAATGGTACACAAGAAAATCTTGTGCGTGCTAAACAGAGTAATAGCTTCTGAGAGGTTTCATACTAGCAGAGACCACAGACTGAGGAACACATCATTAGAATCTGCCTATGTGTCTTGTAAATTTTTCGTGACTTCATATAAGCATGAGGTAAAAAGAGGAAGAAATATGATGGCCAAATTACATGCATTTTAAGTTGAGTTAAGCTCATATGAATGTCTGATGTGAATCTATCTAAATCTGCAGTCTTAAAACTGAGCTGGGTTTCTCACTGAATTTGTCTTTCTAATAGAGCTAAAGAGCTGTTTTAGTATGACTAGAAATATACAGAAGTGAAAAACATTTTGGAAAGGATCTGAGGGGGGATGCTGAAGGGTTTCACACAGATTTAACCCTTCTCTGAGCCTCAGCCAACCCCAGTGTAAATGGGCAGCCACGCATTTGGGCTGGAGGGGGAAAAGCAGCTTCCACTGTTTACAAGCAAGAGAGGAAATACAAGATTAAAATTTTTTTATTCATACCAGTCCAATTCGGTTTGGGAGGGAGAGTTTTGTCCTGTAATTTCTGTAATCATCTTTCATTAAATTCCAACTCCAATGTCTACCTCCAACAACAGTGGGAGTCCTTCAAATTTAAAAGTTAACTATGTTTATTATTTAGAATAAAAAAAACAATTTGAGTTGCACCTGGAATTTGGGAGCACTTATATATCACCATGTTTGCCCAATCCCTTAGCTAATACCCTACACTTGAACAGCTTGCCAGTCCATGCCTCTGCCTGGAAAGATACCACTTCAGCTGCATGTGATTATCAGCACAGTACCTAGCAAACCACTGCACCAATGGTTTGAAATAATGCCACCCATTTTTCTTATTTTGCTGCGTTTACCTCAAGACCTACAAACCTCCTGCCTTGCTCCTCAAAACAGGGATCCCAGGAAACTCCTGTGACCACATGCATTGGGCATGCTAGAAAGCTGCAGGCTTCAGATGGAAATCTCTGGTGTTGGTAACCTCCTGCAGGTGACCCGCGTATTTGTCTTACCCCTTCCTGTTAAAAGCTCACCAAAGTGCGCTGTTTATCCTAGATGCAATTCTCCACAGATTTACCATGAGCTGGTCAGTTTTACTTGCCAAAGAGCCTGTCTCAAAACATTTTGCTGGATAGGGTGGCTAAAGCCCAAAATGGAAAAAAGTGATGATCCGAGTGACCTGCCTGAGCACTGTTTTACATGGCATTTGCACTAACCACTAGCAGATAACAAAGTCTTTTGTAATAGTAGTGAGGCTTGAATTACCCACAAAAATGCCATATTATATCATGTATATACAGCTCTCTTAACGTGACTGTCAGCTTGAGGATTCCTGTAAAAGAAGCGAAAAATCTCCGAAAGTGACGTATCCGCCTCTTCTGTTGGGTGAGACAATCCCGAGTGCCTGTTGAATATCCTGTGGTGGGAAGCCAGCAGTCCAGCACAGCAATGGGGACTTGCATCCCGCCACTGCGACTCCCCTGGAACTGCCGAGGAGCTGAGAGGTACAGGCGAGGTAAATGCTGTTTCATGGCATAGAGACAGCACATCAGAAGCAACCATGAGCCTCTCTGAGCACAGTGGGAGATAAATTAGTCTGAATTAATCCTCAAGGGCTAGATGACAACCTTACAACCTTCTGAAGGTAAGGTTCAGGGCATTTTTGTGGGGGTTTGGGAAGGCTGGTTCCCTCCCATTGGAGGGATATGGTGCTCCTTGAGCTGTAGCTCACTCCCAGATCCACGTCTTTGGTTTATGTTTGCTTCCTGAGAAGTTGCCTTCTATAGCAGATTTTCATTAACAGCCAAATGCAGATAACTCAATACTGAAACAGATATGGGTTAAAATACGTCTTGAAAAATGTACAGGCACATGGAGATCTCTTTGAGCAGTTGGATCCTGTCAGTCACCCTGGCAGATTTCCTGGCTCTAGAATATGTGTTTTTACAACCAAAGTAGCAAAAAAGTTTAAAAACAGACATCTACAACAAACAAGTGGCCAAACAAGCCCAGCTAGCCATTTTTAAGTACTTGCTGTAGTTGTATTATTTATTTTCAGTGCTTATCAGTCAGCTGGGTCTTGTTAAGCCTATAACCAGAAACCACTAGAAGTAGCTGGCAGGCAAGAGAGACTTCTAGGTGTCTCCCCTCACCCCCCCTTTTTTAAAATAATTAAAATGAAGAGGGAAGAATAGTGCAGATCTATCTTTTCAATACTATTTTTCTTCTTACTTTTACATTAAATTATAATTTATAGTATTGTCTTCCTTCTGCATTCCTCTGATGGTATTCCCAGTTTCTTGATACCTGCTTCTTGACTAGGTCTTACATCTGCTGGAGCCTGAGGTCACTGGATACACAAACTGTTTCAAATAAATGGTATTTGGGAAGTATGGTATGGTCTTCAGTGAGACTTCAGATATTTTGTTAAAGAGAGATCTTGAGGATCCTCTGAATTAGATCCTGTGAAATTTGTGAAAATTCTGAATTTCATAAATGTTTCATTCCTCCATCAGTTTCCACGCTGGCAGCCATTGGTCAAATGTGCTGACAGTTGAACAGCTTTGACTGCTTCTTTGAACTGCTTTTGTTGCAGCCATACAAGGAATTGTCCATCGCTCCTCTGAGGGATTACCTTTTTTACTCCTCTGTTTTGGCATTGTCTTGATGAATAAGTGCTAATAGAGCAATTAAAATACATGCAATACTATGCTTTTAAGGATTTGAGACATGTGTTTCCCTTGATCCCAAATTTCTAGGTAGTACATAAAGATTCAGCCACTCAGCTCTCATTAAAGTCAATGAGTCAAAGGACATGTAACATTTTGGTAATCTTATCCCAAATAGCTCCAGGATAAATTTTATGCAAGGAAGCTGCTCAGGTGTTTTTGAGACCAGGATAATCTTTGTCTTTAAAAAAAATTTTTTAAAAATCATTCTTTGCTTCATATCTGATTTAATGAGACACAACATAGGTTGATTTAATTGCATATCTGACAGCTAATTGACTCTTCAACATAACAAGGCACAATTTCAAGTAATAGATACTAGAACAACCTTTGATTGCCTTTTGGCCTGACTCACGTCCCAAAGGAGCCCTGGGCTCTAATGCGTAGGGTGAAGACTTCTGGGTGAAGCCCTTATAGAGGACATGGTTCTACTGAGGAAAGCTCCATGGAGGCTGAAAACCAGAGGAGGATGGGAGAGATCCATAAGAATTTGCCAGGAGTATAATCCAGCATCTGTAAATGTTCAGTCTAATACTACCCCAGTGAAATCAATAGGATTTTCTTGGGATGAATAATAGCCAGTCCGATGATATTATTATGCTGATTAAGGAATAGTCCTAGGAAACAGAGTCAAAAGAATTGCTTGCATCAGTGCACTAACACTGATGTTTTCAAATACAACAGCTACGAAAAGTTCCAGTAAAGCTAATAGTGTTGGGATCTTGTTAATTCAGATTATGATACACAAAAAAATCTCATAGAAGGATTTTTGTAAAAAGAAAGCACGTGATATCTAAAATGAGCTTTCTCACACCTGCTTGTAATGCTTGCATGCACTCTGCCCTGTACAAACCACACTTTCTTGCTTGTGTAACCATAAACATTTTTTTTACATTTGGGATGGTGTTTTCTGACTTTCAAATCCTTCAATGAACTTCAGTAAACCACTTGTTGAACCTCACTGACTTACTGCCTTCATGAAGTTCAGAGGTAGATCAGAGCAACTCCAATTTCTGAGGAAATTGGGTTTGATATTCTGGTTTTGTGAAACTTTGTGGAGACGAACCAAAGCCACAAATGTCAGCCCGCATGTAATTCCCCCAAAGTTCAAAGAGATTCAGATCTGCTGCCTAGAACGTGTCGGCTCAAAATCCAGGCTGGTCTTTTATTCGTATCACACCCCATAAATGTAGGTCACAGCGGCAATTTCAATGTACTTAAGTTATGTATAATTGGTTCCTAAAGCTGCCTGCCACTGAAAACAAGAATATTAAATTCAGACTTACAAAATTCCTTATGTCCAATCCCCATTTAGGTGGGGGGTTTTTTTTGTTTCTCCCTTAGAAGCAGTGCTGATGTTAGTTTCCTTTCCAGCATAGCTAATAAAGAAAAAACATTTTTAAAAGTCCAGGTCATTACGCTGTCAGGAAATCTATAAAAGGCATCTCTTCTTGTAGACCAGATTTAAAAAGAATTAAAACTGAAACCTTCATAATGACTCTTTAAGTCTCTGAGTAGTTAAAAAAAAAAAAAAAAAAAAAGCCAAGAAAAAGAAAAAAGAGACAGTGCAGGGAAGCATTTTTTTCAGGCATCAGTATGAAAACTAACATTTTTTACACTGCTGTGTGGAATACTGTAGTTATTAAAAAAAAAAAAAATCGAGCAGTGGAGTACATTAAAACTACCAGAAAACCTTATCAGAACAAATGCTTTACATATTTTGTAAAAGATGTATTAATCTCATCTCACAGGACCTGTCACTGTTACAACTAACCCTGGAGCTGTAAAATGAGCTGTAAACCGGATTTGATTCCAGAATATTACAAGTTCTGTCATTATGTGTAAGATTAACAACATAACCTGATGGAGGTCTACTGCTCTTAGTGATGCAAGGATGTCTAGGACAAGAAACAGCTTCATAATTATAGCTGTCCTAGTGGAAATAAAAGGGCAAAAGGGAGCACACTGAAATAATTATGGGTAATAGAGAGATGAATGCTCTGAGCAAGGTAGTAGTGAAATAATTTCATGGGGACAGGTTATAGAAAGGGTTATGTCCAAAGTAAGTTAGCGGCTTTAATGCTGGAATAAAGTTATAATGTGTTTCTGTAAGGCTGAACAATACACTAGAGCATTGCATGCATGATCTGTAAGATTTCTCTTCAGAGCTTTTAGCAGGATTATTGTACAGGCTCCTGTATATATTCTGTTGTCATCCATGCCTTTGGGATGTAAATATCAACGTACTTGCATGTGAAGACAATGGGAAGTGTTTCACATGCTGGGACTTTGGGAGAAATGTTATTTTCTGCCCAGTTTCTTTGCAGGCTGAAGCCTAGTTGTGTGTACATTGCATATATGACACTTCCTGACATTTGAATTGGTTTTACACACATCGAATTCTTCAGTATTAGTCATCTATTTTTGTAGGTCTTTCAACCTCCATGGATAGCTTTCAACCAAGTGGCTGAGTTCCTAGCTCTTCCTTCAGTTACAGTGCTGTAAATTGGGCATGAAGATCTGGAAAACCAGTTTAGGCAGCTGGCAAATGGGGATCTAATTAAATAGACGCTGGATTCCCAGCCTTAAACTGGCAACCCCGAGACAGGTGGGCATTTTGTGTTTGACTTCAGCAGCAGCAGTGCAAGGATATCGCTGTGTTGGCTCTTGGCGGGCATTGTCACGGCTCACAGGGACAGCAGCTGGGGCGTGGGAACTACCTCTGTGTATTGGGTCTGGCTGAGATGGAGTTAATACTCCCCATAGCAGCCCTCATAGCACTGTGCTCTGCATCAGTAGCTAGAAAGGTGTTGATAGCACACCAGTGTTTTGGCTACAGCTGAGCAATGCTGGCACAGCATCAAGGCTGTCTCTCCAACATTTTTGCCCCCCCCCACCAATGGCAGGCTGGGGCAGGGCAAGATCTTGGGAGGGGACATAACCAGGACAGCTGACCTAAACTAACCAAACAGATATTCCATACCATATGACGTCAGCTCAGATATAAAAGCTAAGTAAAGGGAGACGGAAGGGGGGGGCATTTTGTCTTCCGGAGCAACCACTATGCGTACTGAAGCCCTGCTTCCCGAGAAGTGGCTAGACATCGCCTGCTGATGGGAAGTAGAGAATAACATCATTTGTTTTTTTTCTTTGCTTTCGCGCGCGCAACCTTTGCTATCACTTTATTAAACTGTCCTTATCTTGACCCACGAGCCTTTTGTTATATTTTCTCCCCCCCGTCCAGCTGAGGAGGGGGAGTGATAGAGCGGCTTTGGGGGGCACCTGGCATCCAACCAGGGTCAACCCACCACACTCTGTTAAACAGTAGCCTTTATAACGCATGTTGGGTTCTGCTTCTAGTTCTGCAACTGTGCAGCACACTGACCGCCACAGGTGTGTTCAGCACTGTCATGAGAAAGTGCTGTGCAACCAGGATGTAACATGTTGGGATGCTTTCAAGTGCCAGCCTCCATTCAGCCACTCATGGGAAGGACCGGGACATGGAGGGAGGGCCCCAGGGTGAAATGGTTTGGGGAGGAAAGAGGCAGTGAGTGGTTGGATTGGCCATGGTGTGGAGGAAGCAGAGGGAACAAGAAGAGCACAAGGTAAAGAATGGCATCGAGAATTGGAGGTAGAGGATTTCAGAACTAGGTTTTGTATGTGTTGGCACTGGGGAAAGAACAATCTGCAAACCAACAGAAAGTGTGGAAAGTACTTTACTTCCCCCCCCGCCCCCAAGTGGTTTGAAAGTACAAGCCAATATTCACAGTCTGAGTTGTTATTACATTTCTTTAACCTTATTTCTTCAGCTCCTGTTAGGGAGAGATATTACAAACCTTGTAGGAAGAGAGAGCAGACAACGATGCAACTTAGAACCCTACTATTAATTAAACAGTGCTACAACTTAATGAAACTTGTGAATGTTTTACCAAAGTTTCAATTTCTCATTTGCGCTATACCAGAAAGACAAGGAGGAAGAGGATTAAATACAGAACACTATATTATCTCCGCTTAACCATACACATGACATTCATATATTAGGCCTTTTCCTCTAATTGCATTTTTGCTTCTTCCTTCAGAAACAAAAATGTCTTGATAAAATGAAACTGATCCTTAAGAAGCAGCGTTTTCCTAAGAAATAAAGTATTCTTTTCCTCTTGCTGGCTTTTTCCTCTTGCTGGCTTGTGTTCATCTGGGATTAGGTCAGTGCGGTTGGTGTGATAATGTGGTTCATTTGTCTCCATACACTTGTGTGCATACATATAAGCTACGATTGCGGAAGCCACAAGTGTGTGGTGGGATAGAAAAACATATTAGCCTTAAGTCTGCCAGGATCAGGTCCAGTGATGCAGTTTGGTTTTGCTTTTGAAGATGAAGAGATGATAGTACATGTGAGAACATAGACACATTCCCACTCTAAGTTGCCCAAATCATAACAGGGAATCATGGAGAGAGGTTCCTCTAAGACACATCCCCAGGTCATGGCTCTTTGAAAGAGCAATTCTCATCTAAGCAGCTGGTATTGCCTCAAAATACAGTAAGGTTTCCTGAAGGTAGGACAGATCTAGGCCCTGTTGGCTTCAGTGGCCTTTGTCCCTGGCTTCCATGAGCCTGGGTTAGCCTTTAAACAGCAAGTTCATTAGTACAGAAAGCCTGTTACTTTAAAATGACTCCTTAGGGGACCGCATTTGATTTTCAGTTTTCTTTAGATCAGCCAATGCTACGGATAGCTGAGGACACACGGCAATGTCAGGAGTGAAACAGAGCAAGAAAAGACAATGGCAGACACAAAAATCTCCAGCTGGAGGGAAAGGATGATTTTTCTCATGCATGTTGTTTCATCACAAAGGACCAGAGAGAGAGAGAACATTGGGGTGAATCTGTATCTCAAAGCTGGCTACTGGGAACAGTTAATAATATCTTTGCTGTCACTTGTTTCTGTAGTCCATTCAGTGTGGTGTCTAGTAACAGGGCTATGATCTCTAAGAGCTTGCAATCATTACATCTGAGTTCAGCTTCCCAATCTGTATTGGTGTTAACAGGGATCATGCAGCTTAAGAGCCGAGGCAGCATTTTAGAAATGAAGGAGTGTCGAATCGCTGAGTGCATCCCTTGCCAGTTCTCAACAGTAAGTTGTTATGTTTTTAATTGTCAGCTGTGACACCACTGCTGCTGGAGGTTCGTCATGGCACTGGAATTAGGATGGACTGCAAACTCAGTCATATTTGTTGATCTGCCAGACCCAAGAACAGAAAGAAAATGTGACATCTGAATACCGAGAAAATATGGGAATTAAGGAGAAACCTAGGAATTCTTCATGCATAGTATGTAATACAACATAGGATTAATTTCTGTAGTGAAATAACTCCTTCTGTGATCTCAAGTTCATAATTCTTTATGTTAATGTAAATAATTTTCATTAATAGATTGTGGGTTTTTTTGTTTGTTTGTGGGGAAGAATATTTCTCTTTGGGCACAAGAAAAGCATAATGTGTCCCGACATTAGTTCTGGATGAAAGACAGGAGAATAAAATTCAGTTAAATTCCGGTACCATACGTCTTAGTCAGACTACTAACTACTGCTAGGTCCCTTCATCGCCTGAGAAGCTCCCACAAGTATTAGTATGCACCAAGGGTTTTTGAGATATAGTGAAAACACTGATGCTGCCCTGCTGTGGTAATTTACACACAGTATATGGTGTAATGGACTTTGATTATGTATACACCTAATTCCCTCCCTGTGATGGACTGTGATCTGATCTACATTCATAATCCTTTTGTAATGCAGTGTGTGGTTGCTGAAGGTTAATTGATAGCAATTGACTAATAAGGAATATGACTATTGGAAACAGGCGGCACTCATTTGGAACAAGGACGTGCAGAAGAATCTGAAAACAGTGAAGCAAAGATATGGTTTATAATTGGAGACAGGTGATTTAAAGTGTATCCTCAGAGGCAACTTGTTATTGTAAGGAGGGACAGGACATCTTCAGAAATCTAGATGGCTTGTTTTTTTCTGTGGACCTTTTCAAAGCACAGGTTATGTAAAGGACAATATAGTCTGAGAAAGAAATGCCATTAGTGACCACAGAAATGCAGAAAAGTAGTGGGGATTATCTTAAATTGATATTACAGAAATGAAATGAGCCTAAATGACATCAATTAATTGTTCTGTCTCTCTCTTCCCCTGCTACCCTGTCAGTACGTTGTGTGTGCAAATTGTAGTATTATCAGAAAAAAAAGAGTGTATGTCTAATGAACATGCTCGGTCTGACTCTTGGATTGCCATAGACCAAGCTAGCATTGATGTTTAGAACAACCCTATCTAAAAAATAATGAACACATAATTGTATCTTATCACCCTCAGCATCAGTGTCTTAACCCTCTGCTTAATGTTTTAAGCTGTGAGGTTTATTTTAGAATCAGGTGCTCAATTAGTCTGAGTGTGTGATTATTGTAGCAAAGTGATTTGTGCGTGCTAGCCAAATTCCTTTAAACCCTTAGTGCTTTTATTCATTGGATTAACATTTGGTGTTGAATAGTTCTACGGGTATACTTCTCTTTTTGACATCATGCCCTCAAACTCTTTAGCTTTTTTTTGTGTGTGATACTTTGTATCTTTGACTATACTTAATGTATACTGTTTAGATAACTTTAATTTAGTCAGTAGTTCCTTCATTGTTAGAAACATTGACACAAACTTCAGTATTACATGTATGTTTATGAGTCATTAATTCATATTTTGTGACTATGAGCAACTTCTGACTTTTAAACCCAAATAATAGTAATGTGAATAATTTGAAATCTTAATCCTAATTACTACAGAGTCAGGATACCATGTCTTTATACAAGACAAAAGATACAAATTAAAGAAGGGAGACCAGTAAAATACTATTTTTACATTTGTAAGCTTTTTGTTTCAGAAGACCACACACGATTGCTTCTTGAAAATATTCTCTGTAAAACATTTTAAAGCTTTACTGTCAGTGCTTACAATTTTCTGTGTAACACACAAGGTCTAACTTTCATAAGAAAGTAATCAGCCACTCTTCAGCTATGGTGCAAAGATGGACATTGGTGTTGGAAACAATTTTGGGTTTACATGCTGGAAAAGAAATAGCTAAAATCACTAGGGATCAGTATCTATGCATAGGCATGCAATGCAGACTGGCTGAGACTCTTAAAGGAGTGCTTTGGGGAGATGGGAATTTAACGTGGAAGATCATGGTACTGCTGATTCTCATCTCACCCCATCACTGGCAAAGGATTTCCAAATGCTGCTGTGTCTTTGCTAGGACCAGCATGGTCTTCCCCTGCCCAGAATAGAGATATGGGAAACGATTCTTGAATTAAACCCCCAACACAAAAGCAATCACATCACAAATAGAGATCCCTCAAATATATTATGCATGGGATAATTAAACTGTGACCTGGAATTAACATGCAGAGGACTGGAGTATATCACATGCTGTATACTATCCACAAGTGGTATACCAGGGCAAATATTACTAGAGTAGCACCATGTTAATCTTATTAATTCATACCTTGTTTAACTAAGGGAAGGGACTCCTCTCCAGAAGCGGGTGCAGTTCCATCAAAATGCATGTGTATAACTGGTAAAGTATCTTACGGTCACTGGGATATTAAAATTTTGACAGTTCATATTTACATTTCTTTTAACATCCTTGGCATCTGAGCAATTGATATTTAAGGTTTTATTAATGGGACAATTAAAACATCCCCTGTCTGGGGGAACCAGGTTGTATATAAGATTTAGAGTTCTCCACAGGAAAATGTGCAACCCTCTTGTACAACAGGCAATATTACTGTAGTGCTGTTGCTGTTGTGCCAAGGGGTTTTTGGCTAGGATCCGACCTGGAGCGGTGGTCAGGATCCACTGCGCTAGCACAGATCCCGTTGTACCCATGCAGTCCCTGCAAGCCCAGAGCTTTGGTCTGTCTGCACACACAGAGCCTCATCTGGAAGAGCACATGATTTTTCTCCCAACAGATCAGGATGGAGGGAGTCTGTGCATAGGAAAAGAGGGGTGACCTTATGTTTGTCTACCTGTCACTAACCTGCTCTCTGCAGATGTCCCAGAAACGCTCTTCAGGTGGAGCTGCACCAGTGCTGCCGCTCTGGCTGACACCGATTCCTCTCCGGTAAGTGGGTAGCAGCGCTGACATTTAGGTAATTTATTTTTAGATAACTTGGCCTTATCTCATTCATTCTACCCTGACATTTTTTATTGCAAGTATTACTTCCATAAGTTTTTTCTCTGGATTTTAGGTTGCAAGAAATATCTGTAATACTCAAAGACTTTTCAAAGCAGAAATTTGCAAACAAACTCTGAATGGTTCCTAACACCACGGGCCTATGTAACTGAACACCTAATCACTCCAAATAAAACTAATTGCTACTAAGCAATACTATACTGAAACATCACACTGTCATAAATTGATATGTAAACTTTGGTAGTGCCAACAACAGCTGCTTTATTAGAGTTATTGTGACCATCTATCAAGGCTCCATGTCTAAACCCTCTTTGTGGATCATTTTTCCCTGGTCAATACAGTCAAAAATTTCTGTCCTAGCATGCAGCAAGCGCTTTGTTGTTTAAAAAACTTAGGATTATTTTAATTTGTTTTCCACATGTCCAGATTTCTTTAGGGAAATGCTTTAAGGATAGACTGTTTCAAGAGCTCTCTGGCCTTCCTGGTTCAGATGGGGTAGACAAAAAGAGCGAACAGCATCTTGATAAGCTATTGATTGGTTCTAACTCTAGAAAAACCAGACACGCTTCAGTGAAAATTTAAACTTTTTTTGAAACATAGAGAAGTTGGAAGTTTTTGAGTGACAAGTCTGGTATCTCTATTTGCAGTGCTGCTTTTGCATTAAAGCCTGGCACCTGATAGAAAGACCTTACCCAGTGCCCTGAGATTGCGGTGTGGGTTCAGCCCCATTTTGTCTTCAATCTGCTTCAGTCGTGCCTGCCTCTGGTACTTCCATTGCTCAAATCCCTCTGTGTAAATTTTCAAGTTTCTGATATCCTTTGCTTCGCTTCTCAGGTCTCTAAGCAAACCTGGCCATTTGGGGTTTTTTATATTTCTAATCTTTTGTGGTGCAAAGATTAAAGATGATATCTTGTCCATTTTTTTGACTGCACTACACATTTTTTTCGCTTGTAACAGAGCCAGAATGAAAAAGAAAGCTCCTTGCTTCTGACACTGCTTAGAAACTCCCTGAGAGGGGCATTGGTGAATCTGTTGTGGGTTTATTCAAATTCTCCATTAGGACTCCATTTTTAGAACATACCTGTGCAATTTCTGACTTGTAGCTGCAGTGGGGGCTGCTACTAGTGAGCACAATGCCAAGGAAGACTTTGGGCAAATTCAGCAAGGAAATTAATTACGGACATACCTAGCTTGAATTCTGTGACCTGGAAATAGCATCCATCCACACTTTATTAATAAACTCTGCATGAGCCCTAATTTGCTTTGCCTTTGTTCTCCGCTGTTCTGCTGTAAATCAAATAAATAAGCATCAAAAGGCAGGAGCTAATGTTCCCAGGTCTCCACTGACTTGGCGGCATAAAGTCGGATATGTGAGCTGCGAACTGGGACCACTGTGTCTACCACACTGACTGTGTCATGATGCTGAATGAGGTCTCACCGCCTTCATCTCCTGCTTCAGTTTGTTTGACAGCCTCACGAACCGTTGGGTTTGTTTGTTTGTTTGTTTGTTCTTGCTTTTTAGCACTGTGCTTCTTCTAGCGAGGTAAATAACAGGGAGGCCTACGATAAATTTCACACATCTCCAGCGTGATTGTGGAGGCCTATGGTCAATTCTCCATCTTAAGGTATTTATTGGCACTTATTCTTGGGTAAACCAGGTGTCACTCTTAAGTGTCATCACAACCTTTCCTCCAAAAAACCAACCTCACTTTCCATCCATATTGTTTCTGGTCTATCAGAACACCCAGCTCCTCAGAAGTCAGTTCGAAAAGTTGGAGTATTTTGATGAATTTTTTAACCTACTTGTGTTTAAAGTTGCTGTGTTCCATACTACTGCCCTCTTTCTGTCCTGGGCCCTTCAAGTCTGTTAGGATCTTTTGTAAAGAGAAAAAGCGCGGAGGAGGGCATTGGTTTAGGCAATTAAAACTTGTAGTTTCATAAGATCAGTGGAGTCTGAGGTATCCTTTTTCCAAGGTATTTTCAGGGGGCTTACAGGGTAATGTCGAGATAATGATGGTAGAAATAATGTAGTTGTCAAGAATTGCAGATATGTCTGACTCCTCTCATGTTATTAGGAGATTCTTTCTTTTTATCTCTTCTCTTTTTTTCACCCATCTACCCCCCTGGAAATATTCTTATCCAATGAATGCCCAAACATGTAATTTTAGATTGTGGGCTTTTGGTATGTGAGCATGCACTGGTGGTAGGGTTTCTGTGTAATGACTTGATAAACCTGTCAGGATTTTACTAGCAATGCATAATAAATGTGGTTATTATAGACGATATCCCTTTTCCAACAGTGGCTATTGGATCTTTAGCAGGTTAGGAATCTTAATTCTTCTGTAATTCTCTTTCTCTTTTCTCCTCACCTTTTCTCTTCCTCTTGATTGATTAAGGACTTCAGTAGATTGTAGTATCACATCTTTCAGTCTTTGGGTAGGAAAAAACACTGATGGTAGATGTGCAGTTTCTTGTAAATGTTGATTTTATTTCTATTTTTGATAAAATTATTTAAACTACGCACATTGCGAACTGCTTAGAATGCAGTTCATTACTTTAAAATGCCTGTTAATTAATCCAGTTTGTTACATTACCTCACCTCCTCCAAAGCATCAGTCCAAACCTATACCTCCCCCTTCAGCCACTGATGTTTCCTGGAGGAAATGCAATGCTGTAGAAGACTTTTGGAAGCTGCTTGTGCATTCTTCCAAATGTCTCTAATGATGTGGCTGGGGGGGATTGGGTGGAAAGCCACAAGCTGTTAAGGCCAAAGACCTTCGATAACACAAGAGCAAGCATTTCCTGAAAGCCTCTGCTACAGTAATCTTCTAAAGAGGATTATGCGTTTTAAACAGCCAATTAGGTGTGATTAGGAAGAAAACCTCAAACCATCCCAATGACGGGAGAGAAGGAATGCAGGCAAACTGACAGCTGTTCAATGGATGAACAAAGCACCATAAACGGTCAAGAACTTACAAGCAAAGGGAAAAGAATGGGCCTGTAAAGGGAGGAAGAAATAACTGGTTTAAGGTCACAGCTTCAAACTGGTACTAGAACCCCACTAACCTGGGTCCCAGACCAGAGCATTAGTCTCTTGCCTTCTCTGAAATTACAGGGAAAATGCAGCTTTGCAGGGAGAAAGGAATTATTTACTGCTGAGAGCTATGGGAATGTTTTAATTAACACATGAGCAACCACAAAATACATACTTTTAAAAAAACTTTCTCCCTTTTCAACTATGACTTTTGTACCATTTCTTTCAAGTATTCCTTTATGTAGCTATATGAAAGTTGGAAATACTATGCCAAGAGAGCAAAATTTTGCAGCTCTCACTTCTTCTCATTATCACTATACAGCAACCCACATACAAATGGAGATTCTTCCATGCCTATCACTTACCATTTGAACATTCAAATGGGAACCTGTAAGTCCGTTTGTCAAGTACTGCTTGAAGTTTTCATGTTAAAAGGCAATGTTTCCTTTTTTTTCTGATTAATTTCTAGATGGAGAACACAGCTGAAATTATATCTGTGGATAGCTTCAGATTGTCCTTTCAATAATTTAACAGAATATCTGAAGAATGGCACAATTTTTGCAATGAAATATTTTCAGTCTTTTTTATATTGTTTGAGAAGCAGCATGTGGTGTTTGATTTTGTTTAGTCCTTTCTTCTTTTTTTTATGGAAGCTAATTTGAGGTTAGGATAGAGACATAATTCTTCCTGCTGCTGTTTGCCTGCTCTGCAAGCAGTGGAGATGGTATCTTTCAGTTTGTCTCTGAGACCTTGGATGTTTCAGCTACATGCAATATCACGGTCCTGTGGTATTGAAACTAACCTTTAATTTATCTTCCCATTACAAAACAAAACAAAAAAACCCACCACCCCCAAATTTGATTTCAGGAATTTGCACAGAAGTGCATGATCTGGTCTTGATACGTAATCTCTCAGAATCAGAGAGATTCTGCTGGAAGCCAGGATCCAGAGCCGCTTCTTTTGCAACTTGCTTTGGGTTTGTTTTTTGGTTGGGTTTTGTTTGTTTTAGAAAATTCATGCATCCACTATTTTTTGTGAATTTATGGCTCCTAATTATTACCCGGACTTTGCCATTTCTTAAAGGAAGGTGTTTGAAAACTATGGTAACTGTGAACAAACAGACCAAGCAAATAGAGCTATGCAAATGTGCTTTTTTCAGAAGCTTTTTCAGTGAATCATACTGAAATGTATGAAGAAACAAAATTAGGTTCAGTAATTGCCCAGGAGCAAGCTTATGTGTAATAAATAATATCTTTAATCATTGAAATTTAATTTTCAGAACTTGCTGTGCTGTTCACCTTTCCATTGAGAAAACTGTAAATTAAATCCGGGTCTCTGCTGAAGTCCTGGTTGACAGAGGTGATCCTCTGAAATCCATTCAAGGTACTTTTCTTCTTTTTCTGAGTGAATGTAAGCTTGATTGCTAATGCAGACTTCAATGGCAAATATCTTTTTCTAAATAAATCCCACACTGGATTTCTGTACCTCTCCTCTCTGGCTACATTTCAACTTACAGGATTTTATTACTAAAGTGGCACATGTATTGTAAACTGCTAGGATGAAAGTCTATTAGCTGAGGTTCTTCAGCACAGACTATCGCATCCCAGAGAGTAGGCTAATATCGAATGTAGTAAATACTCTCTGTATTGCTTGTATTGCATTTCTGAGTGTTCTTTAAATACTGAAGATACAAATAGGATAGTGGTTTTGCCTCCTTTGCCTTTTGCATCTCTGCAGGTTGGTTTTTTAATTTGGAGGGGCTCTGGTTGAGCCACAACCATGCAAACTTCTCAGTGTCATGTTAAAACAGGGATGTAGTCACTTTGGTCTGCTGATTCACTGCACCCTCATCAATATTGTTTTGCCATTGTGCTGTAGATTTGGCCAAAAAGAAATCTCGGGAGTTTTTTGTCAGCTTCTGATCTCCATTAACCTGATGTAAATTAGGAGAAATTCCACTGAACTAAACACAGTCATTCAGCTTTATCCACCAAGTGGGATCCAAATCTCACCCATTCTACCACTATGGGTCAAGAACTAAAAGTGTAAGCAAAAGACATGCAACTGAATAACCTTTGAATGCTTGTGAAATAGTCATGAACTGATCATAATTTTGTAGGAATTATTATACTATTTGTTAATCAATAAGACTAATTTGTTATTAATGTGATTAAATCTTGCCAAGAACAAAGAATGTTCTGTACTTCTTAAAACTGGAGTAGCAGACGCCTGAGTTTTGGCGTTTGTCATTGCTGTGATGGGTTTTCTCTTTTTCTGTGTAGAACAAAAATAATACATATTGCACATTATCTTAGAGCATTAGTTTTCCACAGCACAGCAAGGAAAACTCCTACCAAACAAATATACAAGGAAAACAAGTTGAAAAGGCGGGTGCCAAAAAAATGCAAAATATAGTTGACAGATTCTGCACTATGCAACAGCTATTTTTTCAGTTATACATAAATAACAATTTTAATCTTGAATGAAACATAACTGACTTCTGTTTCATTCCTAGCCAATAGATGAACTCAAGATGTACACAAGTGTGGTGAACCCCAGGGATTTACAGAGCATCATAAAAGCATTTTATTGTGCACTCCAATGCTGTCATCCACAGCTAGCTAACAAATAAGATAGGTTTTTAATATAATCCACCATGTCCCTGCCAGTGCTCCTCGCCTGTTACGTCATCTTGCTTTGGGCCAAGCGTTTGTTTTCCCCAGATGGCCATCGCAAAGCTGCTGACAGCTCTCCTGACTGAGAAGCTGTAGCACAGCAATCTTCCAATTCATTTAGCACTACTGACAAAGGAAAAGCTGTTAATGTCCCGATGCGAAAGCACTCTATCAGGCATTACATAGTGTCTGTGTTCTCAGCATGGTTGGGGCATGATAAGTCATAGCACATGCTTTTTGACATCTTCCTGCCTTTCACTGCAGTGTAGGGTTTCTTGGAGTTGGAATTCAGGTGGCAGAAAAGATGTAAAAAGCCAAGTGTGACATCATCAGCAACTGGTAGTGGTCATGGGATCATAAATAATATTTTTGTAGACTTGGGTGAAAAATAAATCCTCTGAAAGATGTGCACTGCAGTTCCTCTTGCCTGAACTTGCCCTCTTGAGCAGCCTGAGTTGCGTGGACTTTTGAAACTGATACTTAGCAGACCTGTTGGCACCTAGGGAAGCTGTTCTTCTCCAAGTGCATAAAAAAAAAAAGGCTTGCATTAGTTAATAATTATTTTGCATCCTATCCTACTGTATCCATGGAGTATGGGTAGTTTAGGAAGCTGCTAAGTGTCCTTATTTCTGGCATAGACTCACTCCTAAGCTAGTGGGATGGGAGGAGGAAAATGCCAAATTACCGCTCCATGCAAGAGAGGTTCAGTAGACTGCAGGACATGGTGCAACATTGCTCTGTCTTGTGCATGGGATGGCTGGGGCAGCAGCAGTCCTGCCTGCTAGGATATACCCTGGGCCTCACCTTCTTGCGGGGGGCAGCTGAAGCAATCTGCTCCCTTTTATGAAAATTAGTTGCAGCTGTTGGGCTCCTGGCAGCTTGTTAATGCAGCCTTTGCTTGGAGAGAGTCTGGATGCCTCCGCTTTAGCATTTTGCCGCCAATATTTACTTTATAACATACTTGTTTTTGCAAAACAATATATATGTTAAATAATTTTCTTTAGGGTGCAAGAACCAACTCTTTAAAATTTGAAGTAAGTGCAGGGAGGTTTTTTTCTCTAATTTGTTCAGATGCATGAATGTACTGATGATGATTGTAATTAATTTAAAATTATTCTATTTGTCCTCTGTTACTGGCTGATTGAGCAGGAAATATGCAATGCTCTTCAGGTGCTCCACAAAAGGTCGAAGAGTCACTCTGGCACAAGCAGTGAGTGGTCCTCCCCCTGGTAATCTGCCCACCACAGTCATTAGGTAGTTTAAAATGTGGCCATCGGCGCTGTAGCGGCTCCAAGTAAGTGCAATTATTTCAACTGTGTTATTTCAAGTGGGATGAATCTCAGTGCTTGAGTTCAAATTGGGTTTAAAACATAAAACAAAAATGTAAAAATCAAGTAACCCTTCCACTTCCTGATTCTTCAGCTTCCAAAATACTCCCAGTTTCTCCAGCTAATGCTTCCCTGGCTGAAACTGAAAGACCCTTGAAAATTACTTTATTTCACCCCAGAAACTGTTGTGGTGGAGCTGGCATAGCTTCTAATTGTCAGGTAAAAGGGCTGGTAAGCCTGTAGTAGTGGCAGCAGCCCCAGGTCTTTCTTCCTAATGCTGCTTTTCCCTCTGCTCTTCCAAGAGTAGGGATTTTGCGTTACAGCTTGTCATTTTTTTGAGGAGAATGGTTAGGATGATGGTAAGGAAAAAATAAAATAAAATGTGATGTAGTAAACAAGAGATGGTGAATGCCTGGATAACTACAGTAAGACCATTACAGTAGGGTCCAAAAGAAGACTAACAAAAAATTCTGTGTCAGTGATGAAGCATGAAATGTAACCCTGCATATTTTACTCTAGGTCTGTCTGTATCTGCTAAATATCCGGGGTTTTTTCTCCTGTTTTGTTTTCGTTCTGTTCTGTTCTCTTCTTGCAATTTGGATGTTGGGGCTTTCTTGTGTATTTATCACTCAAATTCACCTTAAAAGTCAGGGCAGGTCATTCTTAGAAGCATTTATTTGTCAACATATTCTCACTTTTCTCTCCAACTGCCTCTTACGGGACAGTCAATAGAACAGTTTGCCATACTGATTGTATGAAATGGGAGCTTCAACATAGTTACCCAAATAAAGCCCACAGAATAGCTGTAGACAAGCAAATTGTAAAAAAAAGGGGGGGAAAAAAAAAGAAGAAAAAAAAAGGATCAACTTCTGAAATGAAAGAGTCAGATGAAAATAAAATATGTTGGTTTTTTCCTTTTTGCTTCCAAACTTGATTTATGGAAATATAGGAGCAAATCACTTGCACAAACAGAACTGCTTCATGTTGAACATATTGGGTTTTTAGACTATGTTTCTAAAGAAATCTGTTTGTTCCTGAAATGCATAAGCCAGCCAGCAATCAGTCCTCACAGCATTAAGTGATGGAGAGCTCTTTTTTCCAGTTGAGGGGCTGCTGCAAAAGATGTCAGAAGTTTTTCAGGAAACCAGGGGAAGATATATGTGTGTTTTTCCTTATTCTAATGAAGTTCCCCATTTAGAATAGCAATCCATACTTGGTTATTAATTCCTCTCACATGACCTACAATGCGATGTGGCATTGTGGCCAAAAAATTGTGGGTTTGAGATGTTACCTTGCAAAGTTCTTACTAATGTAAGATTGAAAATGTTTCTATTCATAGCATACCTTATTAAAAGTGGAATTGTTTCGGAAGTGTAACCCTCTGGGAGCAAAAGGTTAGATTGTTTGTAATGTAAACCCTTTTATTTTACCTGATGGTTTATATAAATGCATTGCAGGGACCAGCTGAAGTGTTATGCATAGCATTTGGTTTCCAAGATTGGCAGATATTACCTGAAATGCACAACGTTACATGAACATCACTTTTTGCTCGTAAGTTTTGAATTTTGAAAAGTCTGTTGTTCCTGGGTGGTCACTCTGGAGATAGCTTCAAGCATACAAAATATAAAAAGTATGCATGAAATATGCCAGTATATTAAATTAACATCCTGCAAAAGCTCCCTTTTTAAAATCCAGATGCTTATATTGCTTTTGACAGACTCTAGGCGGTAAAGTTTTAACTTTAAAGAAGGGGCTTTCTGTTTCTGTTTTCAAGTTAAAAATAATGAAAGGAAAACACACTGAAATTCCCACATTATTAAATAAAACATTTAAGTGGCATGGGGCCAATCATTGTCACGCCATGAACAAATGCCTTACGGTAATATGTTCCATAACTGTTTGCTAAAAACTACCAATTTTAACACATTTGCACATGATTAGACACAATAAAAAGTTACTTATTGAAGCCAGTGCCACAGTAGTGTTACTTAGGCCCAGAGGGAGGGAAACCTGAAGGAGAGGGGTGGTGTGAAATGGGTTCCATGCTGTGAAAACAGACCTTCAGGAGAGTCCCCCCGTGATGGACTTGGCTCCCGTGGCCAGGAGTTCACGGGGCTGCCCCCGTGCCGGGGAGCAGGGCTGGGCGGACATGTGAGGGGGAAGACTTGGCAACAGGACCGATGGGCTTAAGCAGCAGCTACCCAAGAACTGCGGTTAAAATGTCTTTTTGAAATGCCCCTCGTTACCCAGGGACTGGTCAACCAAAAGGCAACTTTTCAAAATGGTTAGGCTGTAACGTTGTTCTTGCAAGATTTCTGGGCACGTTCCTCTTTTTCTTAATAATTAAGGAAAGAGCTTCCTTCATAGGTCTGTGTTTGTAGCTGCCAACACATTAGCATGTGTTTATCTCGCTGAACTTGATCAACCAGAATGCGACCAACAAGAAATGGGTCTTTCTGTCATAATGGAAGAAGTTTGGCTTTGCAGCTTATGCTTTGCTGACTGAAGTAGTGTAATACCATTTTCGTTATTTCAGAGTAGTTTATTCAAATTGTAATTCTACATAAATATTCATTTAGATTTCAAACATTTTTGCTGAAGGAAATAACAAAATTTAGACCAGGCGATTCCTTTGTATCAGCCTCACAGACCACTTCAATTTTAGTTTTATTTTTCTCTTTCAGGGCATTTGGATTAAGAACACACTGATATTCTTCAGTTTTTCAGAAAGCCTGGCACTTCACATCCTTTGCATTCATGTGAGAAGAGTTATCAAAACCAGCCTGAATTAATTAAAAGTAGGTGTAATCTCCACAAACATGTGGGAGCCAGTAAGAAGAAAAAAAAAAAAAAAAAAAAAAAAAAATAAATCTGCAAGGGAAAAATTCTGAGTATAAGTTAATGGTAACATTAGCAGAGATAATTTTTGCTTTGCAGCATCTGCACATTTGGATTCACATGGGAGTTTCTGGCTACTTGGGATTTTACACATCTATCAGCTATTGTAAATCTGAGAAGACCATGGAAGCATTATATGACTCTGAGATGCACCCTTGAGGGTTTTGGACCCATAAAGTAATTTATGCATTGCAAACAGGGATAAACATTTGCTTTCAAAGGAGAACGCCCCGAATCTTCCCCTCCCACGAGGACTGAACCAAATTCAGAAGATACCCAGGGTTGTGAAATATTTCACTGTGACCTTCTTACCTCCAGAAGGTGACAGGGCTCTCCATCCCAGCTGCCTGCCGCTCCCACTGGCTGTAGTTTTCTCCCTGTTCCTAGTGTACCTGTTATTTAAAGTAGTCAAAACACTGCGCTGAATGTGCTCCTGGGGAGCAGAGGCAGGCGTGATGCCTGCGGACTGTGGCAAGAACAAACATAAAGTAAGTTGTAGTGCATGTTGCTTGTACCACCCAGTAAAATGAGTCACCTGCACAGTGCTGTTTGCATGCTCCCCCTCCTCACCAAACATGCTGACAGGATTCGGGACTGGCAGTTCCTCCAGTGCTCCCATGGTGTGAAGGATAAGGTGCCCCTGTTAACAAAATCCTCTTGCCAAGCCCCAGGGACTGATAGCAAGAGTGCTGCTACTGATCTCTTTTACTGCACAGAGGGAAGTACGTGTTCAGCAGTGATGCTTTTCTGGCCTGAGCACATACAACAAAAAAAACCACCAACAACAAAAAGTAAAGAGAGCATTAAGATGAAGAAAAATTAAATAAAGCAGCCCTTCACAGTGCTTCACAGTTTTCTGTGCTGTGAAAAATACTGCCAGTAAGGCAGGACATGAGCAGGCAATCTGTCCTCCGTCTCGTAAAAAGTGTGGTAAGGGCAAGGCCTTCAGTCTTTACACGACTTTTCGCACCCCCTGTTTTACACCACTGTTTTATTTCCCTGTAGGAAAGGGAGGTTTTTTGGATTCATCTGTATCTTGGGCAGCAGAGGGGCTGAGGAATCAATGTTTGATGGCAGGCATACCAGCAGCAGGTGTTTGCTTTTGTGCCGCCGAAGCCAGCCTTCATGCAAAGCGGTTGACTCCTGGTGCCTCGCCGGGGCAGCAGCACACCCCACACCAGAACCGCACCCGGGGTTTCCACAGGGCACCTTCTTCATACCTAGCCGGGAGGACTTATTCGGGGGGCTTGATGCTGAAGAGGACAGGAGCGGACACTTTCCAAAACTGAGTGTGTGCAAATTCTTTCTCAGCATTAATCTACCCCTTGTTTTTGTTGCGGTCGGCAGCAGCAAGGAGTGGAAGAAGGGATAACAAACCCGGCTCCTTCCCTGGCTTGCTCTAGCACTGCACTTATTTCATAGCGGGTCACTTAAAATGGAAATGTACCTCCTCCCCCCCTCACCCCTGTGACATTTTTCTCTCAAAAAGTCCTACAAAGCAGGATAGCAGCATGATCTTCATCTTACAAAAAGGGAGTGAGAGGCAGAGGAAGGAAAATGATTGCGCTAAAAGCCTGCCAGCCTTTCTGTTATAAGGAGCCTCTTTGGTTTGGCTCCTCAGTCTGAACATGGCAATGTGTAGTAAGGTGTGAATTCAGTGCTACGCTTTCTGAAAGCTGTTATGAGACCCATACCTGGTAAATACCTTGTTTACCATTATTTCCCAAAGGTATGTATGAGACATTGAAAACTAGAAAGCTCTCCTACCACAATAATGTAGCTGTATATGATGCTAACAGCTGAGGGGTTCTTTGAAGAAGTGAGTGTCACTGTCGTGGTTTAACCCCAGCCAGCAACTAAGTACCACGCAGCCGCTCACTCACTCCCCCCCATCCAGTGGGATGGGGGAGAAAATCAGGAAAAGAAGTAAAACTCCTGGGTTGAGATAAGAACGATTTAATAGAACAGAAAAGAAGAAACTAATAATGATAATGATAACACTAATAAAATGACAACAGTAGTAATAAAAGGATTGGAATGTACAAATGATACGCAGGGCAATTGCTCACCACCTGCTGACCGACACCCAGCCAGTCCCCGAGCGGCCAATCCCTGCCCCCCACTTCCCAGTTCCTAAACTAGATGGGACGTCACATGGTATGGAATACACTGTTGGCCAGTTTGGGTCAGGTGCCCTGGCTGGGCATGAGAAGATGAAAAATCCTTGACTCTAGTCTAAACACTACTGAGCAACAACTGAAAACATCAGTGTTATCAACATTCTTCTCATACTGAACTCAAAACATAGCACTGTACCAGCTACTAGGAAGACAGTTAACTCTATCCCAGCTGAAACCAGGACAGTCACCAAAAGAAGTTAACCAACAGAAGCGATCCCATGTCTTTTCTGGTGATGCCAGAAAGGGGAGAGAGCTTGATATATTTTATCCACAGCCCCATTCATCATTTCGGTCAAGAGACCGGACAATGTATCGAAGGTGAAAGATGACATTATTGGATTTGAACTGCTTACAAGGTATGGCTGGGTTGACATGAAAGTGTCTTTCAGCTGTCTTTTCCTTGAGAGGAAAAGCCATTCCTGCTGAGGGCACTGTTCCCCAGCCTCAGCAGCTGGCAGTACTCTGAACCTCAAACGGGCCCTTCACAAGTCTCTGGGAAACACTTTCCAATGCCTGGACCCACTAAAGGTGTCCTGCTGGAAAGGGCTGTCAGGAGTGTCTGCACTCCATGCTTGCGGTTCCTTGCCTCCCCCAGAAGTACGGGGCCAACTTGGCTTAGCAGTAAAGGAAAACAAAGTTTTTTATTCAGTCAGACTAAAGGTCAGATTCAAAACAAAACTCCAGAAGCAAAACCAGATATGAATTATAGTCCTGCTAAACTTATTAAATAGATAACTGTCCTCATGCTTAAGCTTTTTTTTTTTCCTTTTTTTTTTAATTAACCATAGATATATGCTGGCTTTTAGAAGTGGCACCCAGAACACACGGTAATGCGCACTGGTGAATGCAGCTGCAGTCATGTATCTAAGGGAGGGATGGACACGGGTCCCCTCCTGCTGTTGGCAGCTCTCAGAGCTCCCTCCCCACGACCAGTCTCTGGTGTGTCAGCGCTGGTTGCTACTTACCTTCAGTGTGCTACTGCTCCCACCTGTGAAAGCCGAGTGAGGAGGTGTCACATGAGACGAGATGTTGGGATTATAGCATTAAGGTCATTTTGTGATAGGAATGCTGACAGCATTGCAATGTTTGGTATATTAAGAACAGAAAATATGGAAAATTATCTAAGAGATGACTGGAGTGAGGCATGATCCACTCATATGAAGTACTATCACACAGATTCCTAGTGACACTTTAGTGATGATTTTTTCCAAATTTGAAACTTGAAGCTAAGCTCCAACAGAACACAAGGTAAATACAGTGTCAACAATGAGCAGAAATACAGATGATAGTGCTATTCATGGCCTTCTGGTTAGAAAATTTGACACGGCCATTGGTTCAAGAACTTCCATTACTAGTTTCAGTCAATATGACCTTTTGGGTTAGCATCAAAACTGTAGCAAAGACTTGCTTGTCAGAGGTGGCTCTTAGCCATTAGTGTTGTTCATGAATATAAGAAGGAGGGGAGCAAACTACAAGATGGGGTTATGATGGAGTAACTTTATTGCAAGCTATAAGCTGCATCGCTATTAAAACAAACAAAGCAAGACACAGTAGATTTTAAGCCATTTTCCTATCTTGGCACTCTTGCTTCATTTTGGTGTTTATTAGCATAGGGGATAAGGAGTCTTCCCAACACAAATCAGGAAGTTCGTCTATGTTCATCACAACATCCAAGAGCCAGGTTATTCTTAGTTTTCAATGGATTAAAAGAGGAGAAGCATCCTTCTCCTGTTGTCCTTGGATCCTCTGCAAGGATTAGGTAGTTTCAGTCAGCATGTGAGTCTTTACAGGAAGGATCTTGTCAAAATACTAGAGACTTCCAAAAGATGAGAAAAGAGGCTTTCCCTTTCATTGTATGGTCTTGCAGACTTTCTTTGTGCATAGTGGAAAGCTCTCATAGGCAAGGTGCCCCAATGTCCAGAGGTAACTTAATGTTTAATAGGGAATTGTAGCAGACCAGGGAGTAATTGCAGCATCTGCTGTACTCTGACACTCTCATTTGGCCTGCTCTCAAATCTTCAGGTACTCTTAAAGGTTTGACATTTTACTTCACAGGCAGGATTTTCCCAGAAGTTTCATTTTTCCTCTATTTTTTTTTTATTTTATTTTTAAGGAAAGCTTGATTAGTTGCATATTAACCATTACAGAGTTTGAAGAAAGTCTGAACTAAATAAGAATGAGCAAGTGCCAGTCATTTTCTTGTGACCTGCTTCAAAACCCTCTACAGTCAAAACAGCTGAAGACTAAAATTATTCACGTGGTCTAGAACCACCTTTGATTCAGTAGGACATCAGCTTGCCACCAAGAAAAGATGAATCACGAGCTAAGGAAAATCTCACAGCAATGATTGTTAACTAGTAAGTGTGATGTGAAAGGCAGCTTTTATCCAGGATTTGCATGTGTGACTGTCATTTAGTTACTGCATGAAAAGTACAAAGAAACATGCAATCTCAAATTAGTAGGAACAGCTGGAGTCAGAGGAAGGTTTCTTTTTAAGTAGCAGTACATACTTGATAGATATATATATATGTGATAGGTAGGCCTGGTGACAGGGTTGTGAGGCCTCGTCTGCTGCCTTGAATAATTTTCCCAGCTTGGAAAGACCATTTGGTTTGCGATGGAAGAGTGGTTGCCCTGGGACCATCTCCCCTGCAGCCTGGGAAGCACAATTGCCTTTAAACACCCGGGCTTGTGCCTTTGTCTCAGAAGTCTCTCTGATTCAGTAGGCTTGGTGCCGCTCTCTGCATTTAAACCCTTCTGAGCTCAAATTGAAAAAGTCAATAGTATTTTGTAACCTTATTGTAGCTTTATTGAAGACTCCATTGTCTCTTCTGCTGTCTCCCTGCAAAAATTTCAAATGGTAAATTGAGCCTTTATAGACTATATATTAATCTCTCAGTGAATTACTTTTTCTATAATATTCTACAATTATTACTCCTTAGTTCATTTTCTTGATCTTAAGGTAGGGCTCAGCGCCCAATATAGCCAAATTTATTTGAAACACATGAAGAAGTTCACCTTGATTCTCTCCCGCTTTCTGCGACAGCTCGTTATAATGAGACCATGGATTATTATAGTTGTACTTGAAGCTTACATATTTCTTCTTCAGTTTTCCCCAAATGCTTGAAGAAACACCAGCTGGTATTAGGTAACTTAGCTTGATTCCCGTTTTCTTATTCATGCTGAGGAGCAGCTTAGTGTGGAAATTATTCCTGTTTTTATTAGGATTGTTTGTGAAGTTATAAATCTACAAAGCAGCGTGCGGCGGGAAACAAAACTGCACTTTGTCTGATCAATGTGCTCTGACATTTCCTCTTTGACACAGTCTGGTCGTACCCTGAGACCTCCGAGGGCCGTCCCATTCCAGATGTGCCCCCTGACCAGCCTCCATCTCCCTGTTTGGACAAGGCTCAGATGCCTTTCCCTGCCCTGTTTCCATGGGAAGGAAACACGGATGAACAGGCTGAGAGGAAGACAGCAACGTCATCCTCCAGCTGATCCCTCAGTCCAGGTAACTGGAGCAACACCATCATGAGAGGGTTGTCTGAAGCCCAGGGACAGCCCAAGTGCTGAAGTACCTCTTTACTGAAGCCTGTGAATATTTCCTAGGCTATGCTGTGAGGACAGTTCACATGTCAAAAAACATGTAAAAACCTGGTATTTGTCTTTAAAGTCCTCAGTGCCTGATAGCCATCTCTCAGGTTTCAGCAGTACTGAGCTCTGAGAAGTCATTATGTGATGGGAGTGCTCAAAACTTGAGATCAAGTTATCTTATATTGAATACTCATAAGAAGAGGCATGTTAAACAGTGGTGGGTTTGGAAAGCTTGGCTCTGTTTCATGCAGAACCGTCATGCTGTAACCAGACACTATCAATCATGCTCCACTTTTTGGAGGACTAGTACCCTTAATCTTAGGGGTTGATTCAGAAGAAGTTTATTTAAGAAGGAGCTTCTTTTTCTCCTGTGTTTTCTGCAATAATATCTGCCTCCTCTCTGCTCTGTGTACACAAAGCCTGTGATTATTCTGAGGGAGATTGTTGGAGGGAAGGGGAAGGAACTCAAGAAGGAAAATACTTATGAGAATGATGTAGGAGCTTGATTTCCAAATGAACAGCAAAACCCACAAATCAGCTCTGAGGACAAGACTACCGCTGCCACCAGCTTGCGCACTTGCAAAGACTGTGCCTGCTTCTTCCTCAGCTGACAATGTCTGGTTGTTGACAGATCACAAGCCCAGCCCAAGAGCTCCTTTGCTGTGAAACTCTCTCACCTTCACCTCCTGGTTTGTTTTCTTTAAAACAAGATGAAGTAGATAAAAAAGTGAAAAATGTGATCTCCCATCCAGTTTGTCTTAACAAACTGGTTTGAAATACCTTTTATCTGGAGATGCTCCTGATGTAAACCAATTAGTTTGAACCTTTCTGAATTTCTTTAGTCTTGATTCTCCATTTTTCAAATTATAAGAATGCTAAGACCACAATTGTAGTCTTTTCGAGAAAAAAAAATACCATAGGAAACATCTTTTTTTTCTTGCAAGTAGAACATTCAAATTTCTCAATCACCTGTTCTGATCTGATATTGATTTCCTTTAGTATTTCTTTTTCCTCCTTAGGGAAATAAATCTGTTTCTGGTATCTATCAGCCATTCTTCCCTTTGATAAAAAGAATTCATATAATTCTTAAGTAATGCTAAATCTTCTGTCAACAAATTAGTCTTGTCATCAGCCATAAGGGGCCTCATGATCTTCTTGGTGACCTCTTGCTTCTAAAATACTTGAGAAAAAAATCCATGTGTAATAACTCCTGGCTACTCCTGTAATGTTTGTACTTTTATTTACAAATTTTTATGGTGTTGTGAAGCAAATTGGCAAGATTTTTTTGTTTGTTTCTCAGAACAAAACTGGAAACTTTAAAAAATATCCTGTTTGTGAGTATGATGGCTGGGGCTTAAGACAGCAAATGAATATATGTGTAAGGTTAATTCAATATGTGCAGGTTAATTCAGTAAAATCAATAATTTAGAGGCTAGAGTGCTTGTTGGAGATCTGTGGGTTGTATGGGATATGGGATCACGTTTCTGCCTTTGTCCCATTCCAGATAAGTGTCCAAATCACTAGATTATATGATCAGTCTACCTTTTTCTAGTCAAATAATTATTTATCCAAAGTTCATCGCCAGTAGAGAGAAATTGGGGTTAATACCTTCCCACAATTCATACGTATGCCCCAACTGTTGGGTTATTAGCTGTTCTTTCTACATGCTTTGACCAAAAATTTAATCAAGAACTGTCTTTACATGATTAAAAAAGGTTTTGACACTTTCTAACACAAAATGGTTCATTGAAAAATGGGCTTTTTTTCCAGTCTCCCCCCTTCTCGTGACATCACTGGATATTTTGCTGCTTACATTTAGTAGGCTCAGGCCTTCAGTTCTATTGCTGAAGATCTCTCTCTTGTGAGTTGCTTTGCATGGCTGGAGGCATGAACATGAAGAACAGACTCCATGACTAGAGCCATTGTCCATCACAGTGCTATACTGTACTTAAAGGATGTGTTCTCTTGTTAGCATTAATTGCAGTTTTCTTTTCTTCCTCTGATTCCATATATACTCCATACAGCATTCAAACTGTCATGTTTAAAACATGATCGTTTTGCACACAGTATTTTCCTCTCTCTTTTTAATTATTTTTGACATTATTTGTCATTTTTGACCAATGCATCTTCCATGAAAAACTACTGTTTGCCTGTAGTTAACATTTTAACTGCAACTACAGTTAATGCTTTAGTAATCTTTGGATGCACTGTATTGGCCTGAAGCTGCTTAAACTCAGGCCTTATGCTATTGTAAGAGTACTTCTGTCAGGTTTTCCAGATTTTCAGTGGTGTGGGTTTGCAGATTTACCTCTTCATCTCCAATATGTGTCCAGCTGATTCTTAAAAACTCTGTCAAAAATTGCTCTCATTTCACAAATTATAAAGGAAAGCACAGCTCTATACCATGTGCTCAAAGCTATTGCTTGATTTATTTCTTCCACTTAATATGCCCCAGATTATATCCAGTACTTGAATACTCCCATTTCTACTTAGTTTTCTGTCTCCTTTCAAAACCATATTAGTTTATTGTTGCCTCCTGCTCAGTTCCATCTACCATCTTACTTCCTTTAACTTAGGTTTTGAACCTTGGTAATTGTAACCAGCTGGTAATGTCTCCTGGGGTTCCTGCCTCGGTAAATTTTACTTCCATTTAGCACCTGGACACATTCTCCACCTTGCCCATTCTCTGAAGAGCAGAGATTTGAACGGGGCAGGACAGGAAAGTAACTACTGCACTTTGCTGTCTCTTGAACTGGAAGTTTTCATGATCAAAATTAAATGCAAAGCAATTGTATTGTGTGACCTGTATACAATATCAGACACAGACTGAAATGAAATTTTCTTGTTAGGCATTTCCTCCTTTCTGAAGTCACCATGTTGGCAGGTTCAGTTTTCCTGAGCTTTGCCCCAAACAAACAATCGACTTCTGTTGGTGTTAGGTGAACAGGTTGTGTGTTCTCTGATGGGATCTCCTCTGGTGCAAATCAGAAAGGTTTCTGTGCGGTGGCAGTTCTGAAGATGGACATCCTACCTTACTTCACAAATTTCTGCTGTTTCTGCACCTTTTGTTCACTTGAAAACCACTCTAGGGCACAGGAGTATTGTCACCATCATATTGACTATACTGAAACAGTCTTCTGCCTATCTGTATATTATACCTCTTGTAATTTTTTTTAGCTCTAGCTACAAGCTTCAACGATATATATTTTTTTTCTCCTGTAAGTAACTAAATGGCAAAAGGCAGGAGTTAAAGAGCAGTGAATTTTATTTTTAATAGTATCATCCATGATGATTTAAAACTTGTGTAATCATACATCCACCAAGTAACTGGCTTGTATGGGAGCACAAACAATTTCATTAAATAGTATTTCATAGGCTTGCTGCCTGAAAAAAACAAAATCAGTCATTAAATCCAGAATCTGTAAATTTACAATATACTGTTTCAGACATGTTTGAAAGTGTACATTAGTTACAGGTAATAAATGTAAAACATGAATCCTGGCTAATCAACTTTGGCCATACAGGAAAACTTTCATATTAAACACTTGTCTTTTCCCACTGTGATTCCTGGCTGTGATGTTATAAGCATGAATTATGAGCTGGACATGGCAGGGAATTTAGACCAGGAATTTAAATTATCTGAAGAAAATCTTGTTCTATTTGCCTTTTTTATTCCCCCAGTAAAAGATGCCCCATCATCTCTGGCAACTCAGTCAGGAGTTGGAATCGCAATCAGATACAGGAAATCTGCTGTAGACTGGCTCCTCCATAGCAGAAAAGACCAAAAAATGCTTGCTAATGGATGAAGAACGCTGCCGGCGCCTAAAATGGGAGTGTAGCCTGGAGAGCCAGTAGTACTCAGGTAGGCTCTTGCCTTCCCCTTCTCTCCAAGGTTCCTGAGCACATGAGCAAATCAAAACTGACAGCAGGTGTAGTGAAGAGGAAAGTGTCTTCTCCAGTACAGACCATTCTGATGATGCCTGTCAGGATGGAAAATACTGAAGGGGAATAGGGGAGAGGCTGGAAACGCTCTATGTGAAAGTCCGCCTACCGTGGCAGAGCCTCTCTCCTGAGAGCTCTTTCCATCCACCCTGTTCTCACAAGGAAAAGGTACGCTGGATGTTGGCAGAGAAAAGCGCAAGGCGACGCGCAAGAAGGACACCAGCACTCTTGGCACTGTGCAGAGACTACTCACGGAGATGGCCTCACAGGTGTGTTAGCGGGAAGAGAGGCATTTCCAGACTTGTGGTGGGTTTCAGATGGTGGAAGCTTTCCCCAGTGCGGTGGCTTTTACCAAGCAGCTCAGGATTGCTCGCAGAACAGTCAGTGTTACAGGCACAAGAGGGCTGTGGGCTTGTTTCTGAAGGCCTTTGGTGGCCAGTACAGATAATGCAGCACCTGCTCGGGTGTAATTCACGTGGAGGCACGCTCGGACAGCACGCGCTGGAGGGTACGTGTGATTCAGGTGATCCACCAGAAGCTCATCTAGGCATAGATGTAGTGAAATCTGAGCCAGCAAAAGACAATTTGCCTAATAAAACCCCCTGGAAGAGGTAAGCGCTTACTCGACACTAAACAGCATTTATATTTTGTTGTTCTTGTCTAGTCTAGAGGGTAATTACATTTTGTGGGGTTAACGTGTATCAAGGATCTCATTGAAGGTCCAATAACAGTGTTTAGAGCTGTCAAGTATATTGACTGAAAACGCTGATTGCCATCTCCAGCACTACCAAGCCACCCGGGGTCTCCAGTCAAATCATTATGGACAAAGAGCACAATGATCACAAGCACTCGGCAGCTTCCCTTTGGAGAAGGGGCACTTTTCCCTTCTTTTCAAGCTGATTAGCCTTAGGTTTGTGGCTTGGGTACGCACCTGAGGAACTCAGATTAACAGTTTCTGTCTTGTTCGTGACAGAGTTGAGCTCTGTGAACATCCTTTCAGAGAAATAATATTTTGAAACCATATGAATGTTTACACAGAGCAAAAGGAAGGGGTGCAAACATTGTAAAGGGAGTTTGTGACTCCTGTGCCGTTGCTTTTCGGAAGGCTGTGCTTAGATATTGCAGTGTTTGCCCTGCTCCGACTGTGCTTTAATATTTCAGTGGGGGGAAAATGACTCTCATGTAGGAATGCAGCACTCAAGTGCTCTTACCTCAGCACACACACACCCCTATATGTATGTATAAAATAAATGAAACCTTACTTTTTGTTAAGGGAAAAGATATTCTTGGCAACTTAAATTGGGAAGCAACTGGGGGAAAATAGCTCTCTTTAAGAAAAGTAAGTAAAGTAGGTGCAGGCAGTGACTTTAAATTGGACATTAAACTAATCCAGGGCTATACTTTAATAAAGGCTAGTGCTGGGAATTCTTATGGATTTTCTAGCTCATTGCTGGGATGACAGAGAAATACAATAAATGTTCTATTACTTACACAAGCTGCTGGTTTTCAGAAAATTAGTCACCAGTGACCTTTTACCCTTTGTCTTGCTCTCTTTCTCAGTAAAAGTACCTGATCAGAATCAAATGCAGCGCTGGTGTATGATGGCATCCCTCCAGACTGCACAGGGCTACCCTCCATTACTGTGATCACGACTCTTAGCATAGCGTAAGACTGGCTTATTTTTCTCATTCTGTAACTGTAATATTGGGGGGGTGGGAGGGGAGAGGGAAGGGACAGAGGAAGAAAATCATTTTCTCATCATTGGTTGTTATTTTTAACTGTAGACAAAAGCAAAGGCACAATTCTACATATCTTACTAAGGAATGAAGCCCAAACTGTAAAACATAACCAATCAAACTGCTCAGAATTAAAATTTGAGAACCATGATATAGCTTGATGATAACCCCAGCCTCACAAAGCATAAAGCTTTGTTTGGTTGATATTTTTTCTTTTCCCAAAGTATCAAAACGTGATGTTTATATTCTCTACAATGAGGCATAGACTTTTGCTGAGGGGGAGGGGACTATATTACTTGGTGTGTAACAGCCCTTTGGTAGAATTATATTGATTAGTTTTCCAGTTAGCAGTGAGACCTCCTTCTGACCTTATTTTCAGGGTCAGTAGATCATAATGCAGAAGCACTAAGAGACCAGCGTCCCTCCCCATATTGCTTTTTGAAGAGTGTATGGACCAGAAAATCATAATTTTATAGATATAAAAAATATATATAATGTGTGTGTATATATATCTATATATAATCTATATATCTACAAAAAGAGTGGACTCTGCTCTGCAAATGCAGGTTTAAGTCATATATCAATTCTAATAACATTTTGCTGGGAAAAGGAAATACATCCAGCCTCTACTATACAACTTTAAAAGTGAATTTTGTCCTAAGCTGCTGGTTTTTTGAAATAGAAAAGAAATACCTCATGATTCAGCACAGTGAGGACAGATGTGTCTTTGTGAAAGAGGAACATGCATCTTTATTAGAAATTGAACTATTTTTCTGAGATCTTTAGTCTGAGAGCTCTCAGACATGAACATGTAAAACAAAGAGCTACAAGCTCAGCCCCATTATAGGCACTCTGAGGATGTCCCATGAGCAATCTGTTGGCTTCCATCTTGTATTGTATGTCAACCATACATACCTCTAATTAAACAAGAAATCATTTGTCAAAACTTGCTGCACTTTTCATATCCAACATTTTCCATGGCAGGTGTATAACAGACAAAGAACAAGGACAACATGAAATACCTAAAGAATGCTTTTAGTTGCTATTTTTAATTGCTATTTGAAGCTTACATTTGAAATCCTTGGTCCTGTAAAAGGATAAGGACTGGAGTCAAGGACTCAAATATCCTCACCCTAACACCAGGACCTTGCAGAATGCTTTTGAACTCTAGTGCTCCCCGAGCGTGCTGTAACTGTAGGAGACAGCGTTACTGCCCCAGTAAGAGCCAGGCTGCTCATTTCATATTAAGAAAAAGGAGCTTGACTTCTAGCAGCTGCTGCCTCTGGTTTTCTGTATTTCCTTAATTGAACTACAGACCGCAAGGAGCTAATTAATATATTCCATGTTAATCATGAAATCGCCGTCTGGGGAAATAAATGACTGGAAATAACTCTGGGGAAAAAAAAGTGAGGCAATGTGTTACAGGCCACAGAGTCTTGTCTATACCCAGCTGGCCCTAGACAGCAGGGTGTACCTCGGCTCCTCAGGAGACATCACATGGACAACGCTTTGCCTGCAGCTCTGTTGCTGAAATTTCCTTCTTAGGGTTATCAGCACTCTGGTCCTGAGGCGTCTGGCAAAATCAGCTTCCTAACTATTGTCCCTTGCCTTTCCCCCAGCAAAGCCTCAACAGGTCTTGCAGAGAACATGGCATCACAGTGGCAAGCCTACTGCTTCATACATTCCTGGTTTTCGCAAGACTGGATAGTAGTATGTAGAAACCGATTAGTGAATAGACACTGCTCTTACATTGGCTTTTCAGTTGTGTTCAGATTTTAGTGTGGACCAACAGAGATGGCAAAGAGAGTATCCATGCACATCTCTTTACTTCCTTATCTTGTATTTTGACAGGTCTAAGGTCTGGGCCTTCTCTGTGATATGGAGCTCGTAGATTTGAAATTGAGATGTGATGCGGTATTTATTTCTCATAGCAATATTGAGAAATTTCACAAAATTTCAGCACCCTGGTTTATGAACATAAGATGTTCATAAACCCGCCCTTAAGTGATTATCTTCTTTAAGATTTTATCCTTTAAGATTATCTTCTCCACTTGTTTCTCTGCTGAAACAAAGGCAATTTCTTATTCCTACTAGTACCTTAACATACCTGGTTTCTTCTGGAAGATTTTCCAGGATTCCTAAAGTTTCCTAGTAATGGCTAAACTATTGCCATCGTGGCGTCCTTGCACCTGCGTGCTAATCAGATCAAATAACTTCTAGAGAGAGTCAGATTTGTAACAGAAGTGAGCTGACTCCAAAGGACTTGGGTGCTGTAGCGAGCAGCTGGTCCTTCTCCAAATATTCTGGAGCACAGGTATCACCGAGCAGGCTGTCATTACATCCAGCACGTGTGCTGTCAGTGTTGAAAACAGGCAAACAGCTGCTAGGTGGATAAGAGTGACCGTATTCCATGCACACACACTGCTTCATTTCTTCACCAGCTGGTACTCGAGGGACCCTTCCCTTTTGTGATGGTTGATAGCCCTTAGTGTGTCACAGGGTGTTTTTTATACAGCCATAGTCACTTGCAAAAACTACGTGATTTTCTGATGTGTTCCTCTGCTGCATTTTTCTCTGCAAGGATCACGCAAATATTAATGAACATGTTAACTAACAACTTACCCGTTTTGCCTTCATGTCTGTTAGCAGTAAGGAATTATTCTGAGCCTGTCCTTGGCATGTTGACTGAATTAGTTCACAAAATTTTGGTTTGGCATCTCACTCTCCCAGCATTTTTCTTTCTTTCTTTTCCTGTCATGGGCTTGTGCACCATTCAACTAACTGGTCATTCAATTTCTATTTAGTGGTGATCACTCTGGAGGAAGGTGAGGGACCCTGGCACCCTGTGCCTTGGGCAGGGTGATGCTTTCTGTCCCAGAGCCATGCCGGCTGAGCAGTCCCCACAGCTGGATAGGTGCTTCTGGTTACTGGATCGGAGCGTGTGAAATCAGAAATTCTTCTGAAGATCACCTAATAAAAAAGACAAGGCAGCCAATCAGCTTAATAGGCAACTAAATAAGGAGAGTGAGTGGTGTTTCTTACCCTAGTCAGGCCAGTTATCTCACCTGACTTCATTTCATCATCCTCTTGCTATGGGCCTTCCTGAAGCTTTGGTTAATTTTGCTAATAATTTATCTTAAAATCTACAGTTGCTTCATTTTTTTCAGTTTCAGCCAAAAATATTCTTCATTAAGGGTCATATGTATGTTAATAAAGCTGTAAAGAAGGAATGTTTCTAACACATTGAACTATGAAAAGGGCAAAATATTATTTTTTCCTTTAAGGGAAAATGTATTTTGTTTTCTTTTGCCACTCATCACTCTGAAAAAAGCGACTGAGAGGGTAATATCCAATCTCCCTTTCTTCCTTCGCCATACCTCTTTTCCCCTCTCCCAAAGGGCAGTTATGATAAACTTGATAAATGGGAATAAGACTAGGAAGAACATGCCCATTAGTAACAGCAGGAAGGTGTAAGCAACTTAAAGTGGCCACTTTAGCACTGACTATTTTTTGACTGTACATCAGCTATATAATGCACTATCCCACATCATCTTTTACCAGTGCAACTGCAGATCAGGACCGTAACAGTGTCCCACCACTGGTCTAAGACAAAAATTTAGCCTCAATAACATATTCTTCCTGGTTATCTCTCTGTTGTTCACAGAGGGTAGTACAGAGCAGAAGTCTAATACTGGATGTTTCCGTTGTCTGCTTGGAGGGGTCCCTCCTGCTCCAGCATTTGTACCAGAGACCAGGCTCCCTGGGCAAAAATTGACCTCTCTGGTGAATCTTCGTACTGTGGAAAAGAAGAGTATTCTTTGTTTCTCCTATTTATCCTACAAGATTTTATTGCTTTAATTCAATTATTGGAATTTAATTATTGCTACCTGAAAGAGTGAGTATAGTTGCTCCCGTGTGAGGACAGGCTTTTTATCATAAATGGCCAGTAACAACTTCTTTCTTCACTTTTCTCTGTTCTCTAACTCTGTAGATAATAGAGTGGCAATTATGGTTATTTAGGACCTAAGCCTGAAAACCCTTAATCATGTGGATATTCATTGCTCCCACGGTCTACCTATTTCATTGATCGTGCTAGTTTATTTTTGGTAGGATCAAGTGAGCGACTATAAAACAAGTAAAAACCACAGAAAGGTGACAGAGTCAATTTAGAGTACAGAGAAGTGCTTACATCCCACGCCTCATGGCTCTTACCCCAAGTAAGAGATACTCAATCATAATCATTAGAAAGGGTTAGTCCTTCCAAGGCCTGAAACGAGTTTTTTTGACTTCAGAGGTATTTCCCGCCGTGCCTCATGCTGACTTGTTTGCCGACCGTTTTGCTGGTGAGTGTGGTGGGGCCAGATCCTGCTGGCAGTAGCGCAGGTGGGGACTGCTGCAGCTGCCCAGGAGATCTGTTAATCAGCTGGGCTTATCAAGTGTGGGGTCAGGCTCCTGCTGCTAAACTCCTGCTAGTGACTTTTGTTTTCATTTTTTATCTGGAAGTTGTCCCCTTTAGCCCAGGCACATGTGTGCTCCTCTGTATCAGCGAGGTGGCTTTATCTGCTTTTGTTTTGGTTCCACCTGACCCTTTTGGAGAGGATGGAAAGCCCAGACCCCTCTGTCGGATGGAGCCCGTAGAGGCTGGGGTGGGGGAAGCCAACCTCCTGCCAAATCCCGTCCGAGCCTGAGGCGGAGGGAGAGCTTTCCCTCCATCAGAGCTTCTCCTGGCAGAGGGACAGAGGGTACGGGGCACCGCACACGCAAGGGGACCCCCTTAGCCCTTCCTGGCGCTACCCTGGGGGAGCAAAACCTTTTCCAAGGTGGGTGGGGAAGGCTGGGACTTCTCCTGGGCACACGGGCAGCTCTAGCCAGGGATGCCATGGCTCCGGCCCCTGTTCCGCAGGGAGAAGGGGCCTGGCTGGTGGCCCCGAGGGGGACTTTTAGGGCTGCCAGCTCAACGTCCAGCTTTGTGCAAGATGGATTAAACAGGGCGGCGCACGGGTGTGCAAACCAAGCAAAGCTAGGAATGGGTCCTGGCCAGAAAAGTGCGGATTTGAACCTAAATCACAATCCAAACTTTCCCGAAGGGAGTGTTTAGATTCGGGGCCATCTCTTAAAATAAATAATGAATAAATAAGGTCCCATATAGATTTCTAACTGTGTCACTTTATTAACACTGTAGATTTTTCAAACACAGAGGGGCTGTAAGAATTGCATATACATTTCATTAGCAGGGAATTTATGACTACAAGATTGCACTTAAGGTTTGTGCTAACGCTTTGTGCACCCTTTTGACCCAGTCCCTTTACTATATTCTGCCCCAATATTATTTTTCATAAGTCAGGAAACGTTTTCCATATGTTTTGCAGCATTATCCAAAGGGAGTTTGCAGCTGTACTGTTCATACTTTATCATGTTCGTACTGACTGAAGTGCAGACCCCTCCTAGTGACAGTACCCATCTGAAAGATCATAACAACGCATTTTTGGCACATTATTGTTCTACTTTTGTGTCAAGCCTCCCCCATGGAGCAAAATTGTTTCACAGTTTTTATTAAAATTTACTATAAATGAACAGCTGAAAAAATAAACAGAAAAGTCTGTGTGTATCTTATTTACTGTCATCACAAAAAGAATATCTGTGCTGGAACATTATAACATAACCTAACAGCCAAAACTAACTTACAGAAATAAGCAGAGACATTAGAAAGGTTGAAGGCCACAGGAGTTCATTATTTTCAGTAAGCTTAAAAGGCAACAAAGGGGGTGGGGGAGAAGAAAAAAAACGGCAGAAGGAAAGTTATGAAGGTATGTGGGAGCAGGGGATCTGCAGGAGGGTAGAACTGAACCAGGAACCTATGAGGCACAAAGCAAAAAAAGGGATGAATGCACTAATATCTTAGCTACCGTGCCTTTCTGCAGCAAAGAAAAATCTCTGTGTTTAGCTTTCCTTTGGAAAAATAAATATATTGACCTGAAAAGCTCTAAATAAAAACCCATCCATGAGTTATTTCAGCTGATTGTGGCACTCAACTGCTGGAGTGCAATATCTGAGCCCTAATATCGCAAGTTATTCTGTAGGGGACGTGAGTTTACTCCTGCTGGATGACTTTCAGGAACGGTGTTTGGACTTAAAATGTAGTTATTGGGGGGAGATTTTTAGTGATGTGCCATGGCCCAAGTTGAGATGTGGTCTAAGAAGCTGCACCTCTGCTGACGGCTTCTGTGCCACCCTGTGCTCGTGCGTGCTTTCACCAGATCTGAATTTGATCTCCTCGATGCGCTTCAGTGGAAAGAGGTTTCTAATCGTAACTGGAAGCAGATATAGCCAAGGAATCAGTTTTAGTAAATCCCACTGAACTCTGTCATGGCAGAGAGACAGTATAAATGCTCCCCATGAGTCTGCTAATGAAATGCCTGGCAAAGCCAAAAAGGGCAAAGAAAAAATAGAAATCACAGCTGCAATATCAGCTTGAATAATAGAGCTAGGAACCAGAGAGTAATAAAAGATGAGCAAGAGGTCAGAAAGAACACACTATGAAGGCAAAAGGAAGGATAGGAATGCTTTCCAAAAAGTGAGGCACAGAAGAAAAAAAAGTGCTCTGGGTCCTATGAAATGCTGATATGAAATTATTTAAAAGAGGAAAACTAAAAAAATACAGTGAAGGTGAAAGTTAATTAGTTACATTAATTCCATGAACTGTACTTTTTAACCCTTCTCAGCTTTATGCTGGCAATATTCCCCGAACAATCTGTGCTAGAGGCCAGATCCACGATGCCAAGTCCCTAAAATGGGTCTGAAGAGACATTTAATTTACGTGTGATACCAAATACTATTTTGAAGGCTCAACCACCTTTTTTCTTTTCTTTTTCTCCTGTTTGGGAATTTTGGCACACAGCTTCTGATTTAATTCAGCCATAATCTCCTTGCTGGAAAATAACTGGCTAAATTCATTTTAGGGGGTTTATTCATTACTGAATGTAAAGGTGAAGGAGCAGGTGCCCGTTCCCACTCCCAGGGTGGTAAGGATGGGAAGGAGCCAAAGGGCGCCCAGCAGAGGGCCCGTGGAAGTGCAAATGGTGGGAATGGCACTGCACTGCCTGGCACAGGCTTGGGGCTCATTTCCTTCATGAGCTTCTTCTGCATACACGCCAATTAATCAGGCTTTCCGTGAGACAATCACATGCCATGCGAAATGCATATTTTTCGACATCTCAAAGAAGAAAGCAAAGTATGTTCCTCTACAAGTCTTCCATGGGATGGCTTGAGTTATCTAGATCTTGGTCCTTCCTTCCTGTTCTGTGTGTTTCTAAGCACCAAATCGGGCATCAGCTGCTGAGGTTTAGTATTTGCATCAAGACTTGTAGTATATTCCTGTAAAAGCATGTTCCAGACAAAGTAAAACAAAAACACTTTTAGTTAACAATTTGCAGCTACAGTGGAAATTATTTACTCTGAAGACAGCATAGTACCTTCAAAATAAACTTCAAAAATAAAAAATAAGGTGCCTGGTGAAGTGAAGGGAGTGAGCACTGTAAAAAAATTTTTCAAGTTAGCTAGTGGATTTTATTTCATTTTCTGTGATCAGCTAATAATTTCTTCATATTTAATCTGCAATTTTAACTCAAGTTTTGGTGTTCGGGAAGGACAAAAGCATAGAACTTAAGGTTTTAAAGTATTAATTTAACCTTACAATCAGAAATTATAAGGAAGTTATTACTGAAGCATTCACGTTTTTAATGGGAATACACCAGTGAAGGCCATTACAGAGAAGAATGAGAGAAAGCACTTTTAAAGGTAGAAAGCTTCCAGACTTGAGGCTTAAAATGAAAAGAAATATAAAATATTTTATAAATACGTATATTGAAATATATGCCTTCTAATACTATCTGGACGTGATTTGCTATTCAAACACATTGGTCTGGCATAGCAAAATTATAGATTTTTAAACCAAATTTAAAATTCCATCCTCAGATACCTTTTCTGTGGCGTAAGCGGGATGTATAGAAGCAGCTCAGCCAGACAATCCTCCACATGCCACAATTCTTGAATCAAAATATCCAAAATTCAGCTAGGGTGCTATGTAAACACGTAAGGGCACTTACATACAAGCATAGTCACTAGTACGTCTGCCTGAACACCTGGCCATGTCCAGGGAGGACAGGGTTGGTCCCCCGCCGCTCTGCCTCACATACAGCCCAGGAGTCAGGCTCACTGTTTTCTGCTGCTCTGTGGGCCCTTGAAATTTTGGGTGTCTTCTGCCGATGCATTGGTTTGCATTTCCCTGTTTAAATACATGTTTTCATGCTTTCTCTTCTGACAGGATAGGATGGACAGTCCTACTAGCAGACTGCCTGTTACCTACCTGTACCTCTGTGCAAATTAGAAACCAGTCATGACATATTGGCTGATGATATTATCTATCTCTTAGCCTTGGGGAAACAGCTGGAGAAGGAAAATGGGTTAAAACAGAAACACCTTGAGATAGCTATTTCTGGAAACAGTGGGGCAGGAGTGCTCCTGGTATAGGGAAATGCCACATCATTCCAACAGAGATGAAGAAAAAACCTGTGAAGCGACTGTTTCAGATAACAGCGACTGCCATTAGTTTTACACAGTATTACCCATCCTTTCCCACAGGAAACGCACTGTTCTTTTGCCCCTTGTTACCCATGTATTTTCTTTTAATCCTACAAAGCTACAAACATACATTTAGGGGAAAGCCACTAATTATCTTGAGGAAGACAGAAGGATGGCCCTTTAGGTATTTTTGTGTGCTATTCCTTACGAGCCCTCTGCATTTAATTAGTGCAAATTGCCATGTTTTTGCATTGGAGAGCTAAGGTAAATGTTTGATACATAGACTATAAGGAGTATGAAGCTTTATTTTTCTCATCTAGCATGTTTTGCACCTGAACATTTGTATATTGGTCCTTTCTCTTTCTTTTCTTTTTCTTTTTTTTCTTTTTGTTCTTTTTTTCTTTTTGTTCTTTTTTTCATTTCTGTCTTTTTTTTTTTTTCAATAGCAAGAACTGATCTAGAACAGCTTGATTTCCTTTTATGTGAATAAACTGCAAAACTCATAGGTGCAAAGCCAGGCTACCACACATGCTAGTGTCTGTTCTGTCTTACATTATTACAGTTATCCTGTGCTTTTCTCTGTCTCTCAGTATAAATGTTTGCACATATAAAAACTTCAACATATCTATAAAACACTGATATGCTGTATGCAACTCCCAATGCTATCAAAGTTTAAATCTCAATAAAGTGCTTTAAAATCAAATCATCATGCCCTTCAAGACGCTTTGCCAAACCAGGTCCTGGTATTTTTTTTTCTTCCCCCTAGTAATAGCCACATGGCTTTTGGTGGTCCTCCCTGCTTCCCAGGAGTGCTTGCTGCTAGGCACCAGCAGGCACGGTCCCACCATGGCGCAGCAGTGAGATGCTCAAAGAACGTGAATTGCTGGTGAGACGTGTTTCTTTTACACCTGAAAAAGCCTTTTAAGCAATGATTTGCAGAGGGCTTTGCTACTGTTAAAAAGGCTCCTCGGCTTTAAATGGGGTGTAGGGAAAAGTAGGTATTCTTACATATTAATACAATATGTGAGTGCCTGGGAAAGGCAGCCACAGTTCCTGCTGTAGAGGTCGCGATAACCTGGAAGTAGGTTATCAGTGAGCTGATGTGCCAGAGTAGGTGTCAGGTCCATACTTGTTTTTAAAGAGCCAAGTAGACAGCTTTTAAAAAAAAGATTACCCTACCATTGAATGTTAAACATGTCATGGAAAGGCAATAAAAATGGAAAGGCAAAATTGCTCAGAAAATCTGGAGCCAAAAAGGGAGGGGGGGGGGGGGGGGGGGTTTTGTT